>NC_138295.1:91450000-91842500 GCF_965601325.2 Salmo salar
ACCAGTCTGTCACGGTTGTTGTCGGTGAATGAGGACCAAAACGCAGCAGGTACGTGAATGCTCATCTTGATTTTTATTATCTTTCAAAACGAACATACAAAATAACAAAACCACGAACGATCAACAAAAACAGTCTGGTAAGGCACAAGGCGAAACACAGAACAATCACCCACAAATCACACATACAAACACACCCTAATATATGGAACTCTCAATCAAAGGCAGATAGACAACACCTGCCTTCAACTGAGAGTCCCAACCCCAATCAACCAAACATAGAAACACACAACCTAGACTAACCATAGAATACTAAACATAAACCAAAACCCGGAATTATTAAATCAAACACCCTTTACACAAAACACACCACCCCGAACCACAGAAAACAAATACCCCCTGCCACGCCCTGACCAAACTACAAAACAATTAACCTTATATACTGGCCAGGACGTGACACAGTCTCAACGTCAACAGTGAAGAGGCGACTCCGGGATGCTGGCCTTCTAGGCAGAGTTGCAAAGAAAAAGTAATATCTCAGACTGGCCAATAAAAATAAAAAGATTAAGATGGGCAAAAGGACAGAGGAACTAGGACATTTGTAAGTGACCCCAAACTTTTGAACGGTAGTGTGTGTATTTTAGGTGTCTTTCTTGGAGAAGAGGGCTGCTCTCCTCACCTGGAACCTATGTTGTTTGCTATGATGTTTTCAACAGGCCACAGACATAGAGGGACAACTGGGATTCTGGGACATTTATCAGTCATATGAAGATAAGGGACTGAGGATGATCTCAGACTTGGAGGGAGCGAGAGAGGCAGGGATATGAGGGGGGGGGGCAGGAGAGAGAGATAATGTACAGAGCTAACAGTAACAGAGAGGGAAGGGACTTATAACTGCAGCCTTTTACTGAATATTTATGATTCCATACTGTATCGTATGAAAGGAGTTCACTGTAGTTTAATATTTATGATTCTATACTGTAGTTCACTCTAGTTTAATATTTATGATTCTATGCTGTACCGTATGAGGGGAGTTCTCTCTAGTTTAATATTTATGATTCTATACTGTAGTTCACTCTAGTTGAATATTTATGATTCTATACTGTAGTTCACTCTAGTTTAATATTTATGATTCTATACTGTAGTTCACTCTAGTTTAATATTTATGATTCTATACTGTAGTTCACTCTAGTTGTGGCCTAGTTTCATCTGATTGAAGAGCAGGCGGTGCTTATTAATCAGTTATAGAGCCTGTAAGCTGCCTTCTGTAGCTGACCTATATCTCCAAGGCATCCAGTATTGACACACATACTGTAACTAATGATCTACTCTGAGTTTCTCCTGTCTCTTAGTCCTCAGTTAGCCCCTGGATGAGCAACACAGTGTGACAGTGAGACTGTAGTTTCTCCTGTCTCTTAGTCCTCAGTTAGCCCCTGGATGAGCAACACAGTGTAACAGTGAGACTGTAGTTTCTCCTGTCTGTTAGTCCTCAGTTAGCCCCTGGATGAGCAACACAGTGTAACAGTGAGACTGTAGTTTCTCCTGTCTCTTAGTCCTCAGTTAGCCCCTGGATGAGCAACACAGTGTAACAGTGAGACTGTAGTTTCTCCTGTCTGTTAGTCCTCAGTTAGCCCCTGGATGAGCAACACAGTGTAACAGTGAGACTGTAGTTTCTCCTGTCTCTTAGTCCTCAGTTAGCCCCTGGATGAGCAACACAGTGTAACAGTGAGACTGTAGTTTCTCCTGTCTCTTAGTCCTCAGTTAGCCCCTGGATGAGCAACACAGTGTAACAGTGAGACTGTAGTTTCTCCTGTCTCTTAGTCCTCAGTTAGCCCCTGGATGAGCAACACAGTGTAACAGTGAGACTGTAGTTTCTCCTGTCTCTTAGTCCTCAGTTAGCCCCTGGATGAGCAACACAGTGTGACAGTGAGACTGTATGTGTGTGTTATTGATGACTCTGTATACAACATTCGATGATAGGAGGACTCAAATTGAGTGGGAGAGTTAACCTGTCCTGTCTGTTCTGCTCTCTGTCTCACTCCCTCCTCCTGTCCTGTCCTCCCCTGTCTAGCCCTGTCCTGTCTGTTCTGCTCTCTGTCTCACTCCCTCCTCCTGTCCTGTCTAGCCCTGTCCTGTCTATTCTGCTCTCTGTCTCACTCCCTCCTCTTGTCCTGTCCTCCCCTGTCTAGCCCTGTCCTGTCTGTTCTGCTCTCTGTCTCACTCCCTCCTCCTGTCCTGTCCTCCCCTGTCCTGTCTGTTCTGCTCTCTGTCTCACTCCCTCCTCCTGTCCTGTCTAGCCCTGTCCTGTCTGTTCTGCTCTCTGTCTCACTCCCTCCTCCTGTCCTGTCTAGCCCTGTCCTGTCTGTTCTGCTCTCTGTCTCACTCCCTCCTCCTGTCCTGTCCTCCCCTGTCTGTTATCAAACCAATGTGATAAGCTCTCCAACCCTCTGCCCACATGTTGTGTGGCTGGTGTGAAAGCTCTGCCAGAGGAGGGAATGGGTGTCCAGGGTCACTGGGTTCCTACCAACTGTCTGTTACATACTGTGTTTGAGGCATTACAGTAGCATCAACTTCTGATGATGTTATCTAATGAATTACTGTCAGAGATTCATTCCTGTCCCAATGGTTTGGTATGGTTTGGGTTGGTATGGTTCGGTATGGTTTGGGTTGGTATGGTTCGGTATGGGTTGGTATGGTATGGGTTGGTATGGTTTGGTATGGTATGTTTCGGTATGGGTTGGTATGGTTTGGTATGGTATGGGTTGGTATGGTTTGGTATGGTATGGTTTGGTATGGTATGTTTCGGTATGGGTTGGTATGGTTTGGTATGGTATGGGTTGGTATGGTTTGGTATGGTATGGTTTGGTATGGTTTGGTATGGTATGGTTTGGTATGGGTTGGTATGGTTTGGTATGGTTTGGTATGGTATGGGTTGGTATGGTTTGGTATGGTATGGTTTGGTATGGTTTGGTATGGTATGTTTCGGTATGGGTTGGTATGGTTTGGTATGGTATGTTTCGGTATGGGTTGGTATGGTTTGGTATGGTATGGTTTGGTATGGTTTGGTATGGTATGTTTCGGTATGGGTTGGTATGGTTTGGTATGGTATGTTTCGGTATGGGTTGGTATGGGTTGGTATGGTTTGGTATGGTTTGGGTTGGTATGGTTTGGTATGGTATGGTTTGGTATGGTTTGGTATGGTATGTTTCGGTATGGGTTGGTATGGTTTGGTATGGTATGTTTCGGTATGTTTCGTTATGGTTTAGTATGGTATGGGTTGGTATGGGTTGGTATGGTATGTTTTGGTATGGTTTGGTATGGTATGTTTTGGTATGGTTTAGTATGGTATGGTTGGTATGGTATGTTTCGGTATGGTTTGGTATGGTATGGGTTGGTATGGTTGGTATGGTATGTTTTGGTATGGTTTACTATGGTATGGTTGGTATGGTATGTTTCGGTATGGTTTGGTATGGTATGGGTTGGTATGGTTGGTATGGTATGTTTTGGTATGGTTTGGTATGGTTTAGTATGGTATGGGTTGGTATGGTTGGTATGGTATGTTTTGGTATGTTTTGGTATGGTTTGGTATGGTTGGTATGGTTGGTATGGTATGTTTTGGTATGGTTTAGTATGGTATGGTTGGTATGGTATGTTTCGGTATGGTTTGGTATGGTATGGGTTGGTATGGTTGGTATGGTATGTTTTGGTATGGTTTGGTATGTTGTCTGTGGCTTCAGGCAGAGGAAGCAGCAATCTGGCCCTTGTCATTGACACAGAGATACAGACATAACAAACAAACACGCGCACGCACGCACGCACGCACGCACGCACGCACACACACACACACACACACACACACACACACACACACACACACACACACACACACACACACACACACACACACACTAACCTAACAGCAGCTAAAGCTCATTTTAACAACAAGCCTAAGCTGTCATTTCATGCTCGTAACTACCCAGTATTATGGATAATACGCTTACCAAGAACACACACACACACACACACACACACACACACACACACACACACACACACACACACACACACACACACACACACACACCAACATCCGACTGCCTTGGACACTGTGTAAAAACGGTGCATTCCATGGTCAGAGGGTAACACCAACCAGGGCTGGACTTTTTTGACGAAAGCACTTTTCTGAGTCCAGGCAGCTCTCATAGAAATCACAGAGTAACTATATGTCTTGTGAAAAGCTTTTCTTGGATCCTAGTTTTTATGTAAAAGTATAGAGTCATTTTAACTGTAGGTGTCAATTTGAGTTTCCAGTTCCGGTCACGCTTCATCTCCTCTGATCGTTTCCCAAAATCCTAGAAAAGTTGAAATAGTTCTAAATACACAACATTTCTCCCATATTTCTCAGAGTGCTGGAACGGCAGCCAAACCTAAAGGGGAAATGTTTGGATTCCTATATGGAAATAGCATCCATCCATTTTGTTAAACGACTACTGAACGATCAAGAGTTTCCCAAAACGTCCAAGTTACGTTCTCAGTGCTCATTAAAGGACAACGATGCAGTCCTACGTTTGACTTACAGTAGCAGCCTATTCTGTTGCTGTCATCCACAAAGCCTCAGGGGAAAACCTCACTGTTGACAAACATTTTACTTACATTGTCCAGCCTGGTTGTGACCTTGATGGGGTCTGGGAGAGGCTGGTGACAAAAGGTCAGATAATACCCCTGGTTGGTGTGGCTGGCTACTTAGGCCAAGTCCAGGAGAGAGAGAGAGAGAAAGGAGAGAGAGAGAGGAGAGAAGGAGAGAAATGGAGAGAGAGAGAGACAGAAGGAGAGACGGAGAGGAGAGAGAGAGAGGCGAGAGAGAGAAGGAGAGAGAGACAGAAGGAGAAAGAGAGACAGAAGGAAAGAGAGAGAGAGCTCAGGGAGGATAGTCTGCCAGTCTTCAAGGACAGGATAAACAACAGAAGCCCAGTAGTGATTAGTTATGATATGACACCATGACCTTTGTCCTCTAAGAGGTCATACATCATACATACATTGCACATGGAAGAGTCACAAAGAGCACGCTCCAAACTAAATCAGGGGCCCTCAAATACATATTTGTCCCAGGTCTGTGGTGAAGAGCCCCCCAGTGGGATGTGTAATGATAGTACCAGTATATTAACAGTAATGGTCTGTCCCAGGTCTGTGGTGAAGAGCCCCCCAGTGGGATGTGTAATGATAGTACCAGTATATTAACAGTAATGGTCTGTCCCAGGTCTGTGGTGAAGAGCCCCCCAGTGTGATGTGTAATGATAGTACCAGTATATTAACAGTAATGGTCTGTCCCAGGTCTGTGGTGAAGAGCCCCCCAGTGTGATGTGTAATGATAGTACCAGTATATTAACAGTAATGGTGTGTCCCAGGTCTGTGGTGAAGAGCCCCCCAGTGGGATGTGTAATGATAGTACCAGTATATTAACAGTAATGGTCTGTCCCAGGTCTGTGGTGAAGAGCCCCCCAGTGTGATGTGTAATGATAGTACCAGTATATTAACAGTAATGGTGTGTCCCAGGTCTGTGGTGAAGAGCCCCCCAGTGTGATGTGTAATGATAGTACCAGTATATTAACAGTAATGGTCTGTCCCAGGTCTGTGGTGAAGAGCCCCCCAGTGTGATGTGTAATGATAGTACCAGTATATTAACAGTAATGGTGTGTCCCAGGTCTGTGGTGAAGAGCCCCCCAGTGTGATGTGTAATGATAGTACCAGTATATTAACAGTAATGGTGTGTCCCAGGTCTGTGGTGAAGAGCCCCCCAGTGGGATGTGTAATGATAGTACCAGTATATTAACAGTAATGGTGTGTCCCAGGTCTGTGGTGAAGAGCCCCCCAGTGGGATGTGTAATGATAGTACCAGTATATTAACAGTAATGGTCTGTCCCAGGTCTGTGGTGAAGAGCCCCCCAGTGTGATGTGTAATGATAGTACCAGTATATTAACAGTAATGGTCTGTCCCAGGTCTGTGGTGAAGAGCCCCCCAGTGGGATGTGTAATGATAGTACCAGTATATTAACAGTAATGGTGTGTCCCAGGTCTGTGGTGAAGAGCCCCCCAGTGTGATGTGTAATGATAGTACCAGTATATTAACAGTAATGGTGTGTCCCAGGTCTGTGGTGAAGAGCCCCCCAGTGTGATGTGTAATGATAGTACCAGTATATTAACAGTAATGGTGTGTCCCAGGTCTGTGGTGAAGAGCCCCCCAGTGGGATGTGTAATGATAGTACCAGTATATTAACAGTAATGGTCTGTCCCAGGTCTGTGGTGAAGAGCCCCCCAGTGGGATGTGTAATGATAGTACCAGTATATTAACAGTAATGGTGTGTCCCAGGTCTGTGGTGAAGAGCCCCCCAGTGTGATGTGTAATGATAGTACCAGTATATTAACAGTAATGGTGTGTCCCAGGTCTGTGGTGAAGAGCCCCCCAGTGGGATGTGTAATGATAGTACCAGTATATTAACAGTAATGGTGTGTCCCAGGTCGAGGAGACGTCCAGCCTCAGCTGAACAGTGCCATGCAGGATGTCAGTGATAAATACCTGCTGCTGGAGGAGACAGAGACACAGGCCGTCAGGAAGGCCCTCGTCGAGGAGAGGAGCAGGTTATGCACCTTCGTCTCCATGCTACGACCTGTCGTGGTGAGTCATAACATAACACACACACACTAACACACAACACAGAGGTCAGAGGTCAGGCTAAGGCCGTGGTGGTGAGTCCGTTGGCACTACACACACCACCAACACAAACACAGAAACCGAAACAGAGCCGTAGGCCCTCACCATGGGAGATGCTGTTCCTCATTCACACCCAGAGGAAATGTTCCTCATTAACACGCAGAGGAAATGTTCCTCATTAACACGCAGAGGAAATGTTCCTCATTAACACGCAGAGGAAATGTTCCTCATTAACACGTAGAGGAAATGTTCCTCATTAACACCCAGAGGAAATGTTCCTCATTAACACGTAGAGGAAATGTACCTCATTCACACCCAGAGGAAATGTTCCTCATTAACACCCAGAGGAAATGTTCCTCATTAACACCCAGAGGAAATGTTCCTCGTTAACACCCAGAGGAAATGTTCCTCATTAACACCCAGAGGAAATGTTCCTCATTAACACCCAGAGGAAATGTTCCTCATTAACACGTAGAGGAAATGTACCTCATTCACACCCAGAGGAAATGTTCCTCATTAACACCCAGAGGAAATGTTCCTCATTAACACGCAGAGGAAATGTTCCTCGTTAACACCCAGAGGAAATGTTCCTCATTAACACGCAGAGGAAATGTTCCTCATTAACACCCAGAGGAAATGTTCCTCATTAACACCCAGAGGAAATGTTCCTCATTAACACCCAGAGGAAATGTTCCTCATTAACACCCAGAGGAAATGTTCCTCATTAACACACAGAGGAAATGTTCCTCATTAACACCCAGAGGAAATGTTCCATAAGAAGCACATTGCTGACGTTTCAGTTGAAGATGTTGTTGTGTGATCAGTATAAGTAGGACTGAGGACATCTCCATGCTCAATGACATCACCTGGATAAATACAGGATCAATAAACACATTGTGATCCTTCCAGGATGAGGAGATCTCCATGCTAGGAGAGGTCACCCACCTCCAGACCATATCTGACGACCTCAAGATGCTGACCATGGACCCTCACAAGCTGCCCCCCGCCAGCGAACAGGTACCGTATCTTTAACCCTGACCCTAACCCTGACCCTGACCGTTTCCCTAACCCTGACCCTAACCCTGACCCTGACCCTGACCGTATCCTTAACCCTGACCCTAACCCTGACCCTAACCCTGACCCTGACCCTAACCCTGACCCTGACCCTGACCGTATCCCTGACCCTAACCCTAACCCTGACCCTAACCCTGACCCTGACCCTGACCGTATCCCTGACCCTAACCCTGACCCTGACCGTATCCCTGACCCTAACCCTAACCCTAACCCTGACCCTAACCCTAACCCTGACCCTGACCGTATCCCTAACCCTAACCCTAACCCTGACCGTATCCCTGACCCTAACCCTAACCCTGACCCTAACCCTGACCCTGACCCTGACCGTATCCCTGACCCTAACCCTAACCCTAACCCTGACCCTAACCCTAACCCTGACCCTGACCGTATCCCTAACCCTAACCCTAACCCTGACCGTATCCCTGACCCTAACCCTAATCCTGACCCTAACCCTAACCCTGACCCTAACCCTAACCCTGACCCTAACCCTGACCCTGACCATATCCCTATCCCTAACCCTGACCCTAACCCTGACCCTAACCCTAACCCTGGCCCTAACCCTGACCCTAACCCTAACCCTGACCCTGACCCTAACCCTGACCCTAACCCTAACCCTGACCACCTGACCGTATCCCTGATTCCTCAGACTGCAGGGTTCCATTTCATATCTGACCCATGTGTTTCCTCCTCAGACTGCAGGGTTCCATTTCATATCTGACCCATGTGTTTCCTCCTCAGACTGCAGGGTTCCATTTCATATCTGACCCATGTGTTTCCTCCTCAGACTGCAGGGTTCCATTTCATATCTGACCCATGTGTTTCCTCCTCAGACTGCAGGGTTCCATTTCATATCTGACCCATGTGTTTCCTCCTCAGACTGCAGGGTTCCATTTCATATCTGACCCATGTGTTTCCTCCTCAGACTGCAGGGTTCCATTTCATATCTGACCCATGTGTTTCCTCCTCAGACTGCAGGGTTCCATTTCATATCTGACCCATGTGTTTCCTCCTCAGACTGCAGGGTTCCATTTCATATCTGACCCATGTGTTTCCTCCTCAGACTGCAGGGTTCCATTTCATATCTGACCCATGTGTTTCCTCCTCAGACTGCAGGGTTCCATTTCATATCTGACCCATGTGTTTCCTCCTCAGACTGCAGGGTTCCATTTCATATCTGACCCATGTGTTTCCTCCTCAGACTGCAGGGTTCCATTTCATATCTGACCCATGTGTTTCCTCCTCAGACTGCAGGGTTCCATTTCATATCTGACCCATGTGTTTCCTCCTCAGACTGCAGGGTTCCATTTCATATCTGACCCATGTGTTTCCTCCTCAGACTGCAGGGTTCCATTTCATATCTGACCCATGTGTTTCCTCCTCAGACTGCAGGGTTCCATTTCATATCTGACCCATGTGTTTCCTCCTCAGACTGCAGGGTTCCATTTCATATCTGACCCATGTGTTTCCTCCTCAGACTGCAGGGTTCCATTTCATATCTGACCCATGTGTTTCCTCCTCAGACTGCAGGGTTCCATTTCATATCTGACCCATATGTTTCCTCCTGAGACTGCAGGGTTCCATTTCATATCTGACCCATGTGTTTCCTCCTGAGACACTGATCTGTCGTTGTTGTTCTGTCCTGTCAGGTGATTCTGGATCTGAAGGGCTCTGACTATAACTGGTCCTATCAGACTCCTCCCTCCTCCCCCAGCACCACTAGATCCAGGAAGTCCAGTATGTGCAGGTAGGTGTCCTAGGACCAGAACCGCAGCTTGTCACCTTTATCTACGCTGGGGGGTCTGTTCAGAACCTTCAGATGGAAATGGGTCATCTCTAGTAGTCCCAGTATGTAGTGGTGTCTTGGACCAGAAACGGATCACATCCTGAATGTTTCACCTTAGCTGAACTGAAAAACAAACCGAGACCCATATTCACACAGAGTCTCAGAGACAGAACGCTGATCTAGGATCAGTTTTGCCTAAACTTTACATATTGAATAAGATTATATAGACAGTGGGGACCTGATCCTACTCTTAGATGCCCTGATGAAGACAGGCCCTGCCCCCTAGTGGTGGGTAGAGGAAGAGGAGCTGCATCCTTTTGGGCAGTAATACAACATCCCAATCTTTTCACCTACTTGTTTCCTGGGGGAATTGAAAATAGTTAATTCATTTCACCCAGACTTGTAAATATATCATAGCGTGTGTTATGAATGTATACATTTCAATACAGATGTCATTGTAATTTGACAGCAGCCTTCCAGCTGTTTCAGTAGAATATGACTCATAATGACCCTCTCCACCTTGTGTCCTTCCATGCATGGTTGTTGCTGTCGTCACACTGGTTTGGTTTGTAAAACACTTTGTGCCGTGATGCCTGCCTTGTTTTCATCTTGTGATGCATTTGAGTTGGTTGACATTTTTTTAATTCAACTTGTAGGATCCACAGATCCTAGTTAAAATGTCACTGTTGATGGTCGGTCAATGGAGCCAACGATAAATGCACATGTCTGTATCGCCACCACAGTCCAACTCGCTTGTAGTTGCACTGAGCATGATAGACGTTGATATATTTATATTGTGGTAACGTTTATTATGATTTCATGCCTGACTGTTTTCATATTTTAATTTGATTGGTTTGTTCACAGTCACTGCCTGCTGCATTGGTTTGGAGTGTTAACCCATTCACTGTCTGTCTGTCTCCCTCTGTCTGTCTCTCACCCTCCTGCCTGTTCCCCTGTCTGTCTATCCACCTGTCTGTCTATCCACCTGTCTGTCTGTCTGTCTGTCTGTCTGTCTGTCTGTCTGTCTGTCTGTCTGTCTGTCTGTCTGTCTGTCTGTCTGTCTGTCTGTCTGTCTGTCTGTCTGTCTGTCTGTCTGTCTGTCTGCCTGTCTGTCTGTCTGTCTGTCTGTCTGTCTGTCTGTCTGTCTGTCTGTCTGTCTCTCTACCTGTCTGTCTCTCCACCTGTCTGTCTGTCTCTCCACCTGTCTGTCTGTCTGTCTGTCTGTCTGTCTGTCTGTCTGTCTGTCTGTCTGTCTGTCTGTCTGTCTGTCTGTCTGTCTGTCTGTCTGTCTGTCTGTCTGTCTGTCCACCCATCTCACCCTAACAGCAGTCTGAACAGCGTAAACAGTAGTGACTCTCGCTCCAGCGGCACATCCCACTCTCACTCCCCCTCCTCCTCCTCCTCCTCCTCCCACTACGGCTACCGTAGCTCCACCCTGCCCCAGCAGGCCGCGGCACGACTGTCCTCCATGTCCTCCCACGACTCAGGATTCATCTCCCAGCCAGACACCTACACCTCCAAGTCACCATCACCCATGTCCCAGGAGACACTACCGCAGGTAAGACTACACTACACTACACTACCAAGTGGTAAGACTACACTACACTACACTACCAAGTGGTAAGACTACACTACACTACACTACCAAGTGGTAAGACCCTACTATCTGTACACTGAACTCTATACCCTGAGATTAAACCTTCATACCTTCTGAAAGTGAATGGACAGTTTAGTTTAAGGCAGTGTCCTGTCCCAGGCTAACTGTATAGGTCAACAATACATATATTATGATCGATGGGTCCTCAAGTGACTTTTGACCTCCTTATACATCATATATGAGAGATACTAGCCATCCCAGGTTGCTAGGATACCCTGCTCCTGAGGAGAGGGGCTGGGGGGAGGTCAGTCACTGGGCTGGCTGTTCTACAGACCAGTCCTGTCAGTACCTCAGCTGAACTACCAGAGTCCTGGGTAGGCAGATTATTCATCCGTCTGCTCAGCTGAACACATATTGAACACACATCCACTTCTATTTACTCAGTCAGCTACAGATAAAGTTTCCATCTGAGCCTCTCTGAGTTCCTCTCTGAGTTCCTCTTTGACTTCCTCTTTGACTTCCTCTCTGACTTCCTCTCTGACTTCCTCTCTGACTTCCTCTCTGAATTCCTCTCTGAATTCCTCTCTGAGTTCCTCTCTGACTTCCTCTCTGACTTCCTCTCTGACTTCCTCTCTGACTTCCTCTCTGACTTCCTCTCTGAGTTCCTCTCTGACTTCTTCTCTGACTTCCTCTCTGAGTTCCTCTCTGACTTCCTCTCTGTTTGGTAACAGTACATAAGCCTTGATCAAACTTTTCTCTTACTAGTTCTGGGTGTGGATACGCTTTCTAGATGATTGAGGATATTATACTGCTATTATATTAGTCATTAAACCTCCTGATATTATGGTCAGGGGAGAGGTTGGTCCAGGGGGAGGCAGGTAGCCTAGTGGTTAGAGTGTAGGGGCGGTAGGTAGCCTAGTGGTTAGAGCATTGGGCCAGTAACCGAAAGGTTGCTAGATCGAATCCCCGAGCTGACAAGGTAAAAATCTGTCGTTCTGCCCCTGAACAAGGCAGTTAACCCACTGTTCCCCGGTAGGCTGTCATTGTAAATAAGAATTTGTTCTTAACTGACTTACCTGGTTAAATAAAGGTAAAATAAAAAGTGGTTTTCAGAGGGTCTAATTAACCCTTAACCCCTCAATTTAGCTTCTCACCCACCCTGCTTTGGGACAACCTTGAATAGAGGGATGGGCTTGGGACTAGTTGAGGTTCATTACAAGGCCAACTTCCACTTTCTCTGTTAGGTCACTGTCAGTCTAGAGTAGAGTTCCTCCTTCCTCTGTTAGGTGACTGTCAGTCTAGAGTAGAGTTCCTCCTTCCTCTGTTAGGTGACTGTCAGTCTAGAGTAGAGTTCCTTCTTCCTCTGTTAGGTGACTGTCAGTCTAGAGTAGAGTTCCTTCCTCTGTTAGGTTACTGTCAGTCTAGAGTAGAGTTCCTTCCTCTGTTAGGTGACTGTCAGTCTAGAGTAGAGTTCCTTCTTCCTCTGTTAGGTCACTGTCAGTCTAGAGTAGAGTTCCTTCCTCTGTTAGGTCACTGTCAGTCTAGAGTAGAGTTCCTTCCTCTGTTAGTTCACTGTCAGTCTAGAGTAGAGTTCCTTCCTCTGTTAGGTCACTGTCAGTCTAGAGTAGAGTTCCTTCCTCTGTTAGGTCACTGTCAGTCTAGAGTAGAGTTCCTTCCTCTGTTAGGTCACTGTCAGTCTAGAGTAGAGTTCCTCCTTCCTCTGTTAGGTCACTGTCAGTCTAGAGTAGAGTTCCTTCCTCTGTTAGGTGACTGTCAGTCTAGAGTAGAGTTCCTCCTTCCTCTGTTAGGTGACTGTCAGTCTAGAGTAGAGTTCCTCCTTCCTCTGTTAGGTCACTGTCAGTCTAGAGTAGAGTTCCTCCTTCCTCTGTTAGGTCACTGTCAGTCTAGAGTAGAGTTCCTCCTTCCTCTGTTAGGTCACTGTCAGTCTAGAGTAGAGTTCCTCCTTCCTCTGTTAGGTGACTGTCAGTCTAGAGTAGAGTTCCTCCTTCCTCTGTTAGGTCACTGTCAGTCTAGAGTAGAGTTCCTCCTTCCTCTGTTAGGTCACTGTCAGTCTAGAGTAGAGTTCCTTCCTCTGTTAGGTCACTGTCAGTCTAGAGTAGAGTTCCTTCCTCTGTTAGGTCACTGTCAGTCTAGAGTAGAGTTCCTTCCTCTGTTAGGTGACTGTCAGTCTAGAGTAGAGTTCCTCCTTCCTCTGTTAGGTGACTGTCAGTCTAGAGTAGAGTTCCTTCCTCTGTTAGGTGACTGTCAGTCTAGAGTAGAGTTCCTTCCTCTGTTAGGTCACTGTCAGTCTAGAGTAGAGTTCCTCCTTCCTCTGTTAGGTCACTGTCAGTCTAGAGTAGAGTTCCTCCTTCCTCTGTTAGGTCACTGTCAGTCTAGAGTAGAGTTCCTTCCTCTGTTAGGTTACTGTCAGTCTAGAGTAGAGTTCCTTCCTCTGTTAGGTCACTGTCAGTCTAGAGTAGAGTTCCTTCCTCTGTTAGGTGACTGTCAGTCTAGAGTAGAGTTCCTCCTTCCTCTGTTAGGTCACTGTCAGTCTAGAGTAGAGTTCCTTCCTCTGTTAGGTAACTGTCAGTCTAGAGTAGAGTTCCTCCTTCCTCTGTTAGGTGACTGTCAGTCTAGAGTAGAGTTCCTTCCTCTATTAGGTCACTGTCAGTCTAGAGTAGAGTTCCTCCTTCCTCTGTTAGGTCACTGTCAGTCTAGAGTAGAGTTCCTTCCTCTGTTAGGTGACTGTCAGTCTAGAGTAGAGTTCCTTCCTCTGTTAGGTGACTGTCAGTCTAGAGTAGAGTTCCTTCCTCTGTTAGGTCACTGTCAGTCTAGAGTAGAGTTCCTTCCTCTGTTAGGTGACTGTCAGTCTAGAGTAGAGTTCCTCCTTCCTCTGTTAGGTGACTGTCAGTCTATAGTAGAGTTCCTCCTTCCTCTGTTAGGTCACTGTCAGTCTAGAGTAGAGTTCCTTCCTCTGTTAGGTCACTGTCAGTCTAGAGTAGAGTTCCTCCTTCCTCTGTTAGGTGACTGTCAGTCTAGAGTAGAGTTCCTTCCTCTGTTAGGTCACTGTCAGTCTAGAGTAGAGTTCCTTCCTCTGTTAGGTCACTGTCAGTCTAGAGTAGAGTTCCTTCCTCTATTAGGTCACTGTCAGTCTAGAGTAGAGTTCCTCCTTCCTCTGTTAGGTCACTGTCAGTCTAGAGTAGAGTTCCTTCCTCTGTTAGGTGACTGTCAGTCTAGAGTAGAGTTCCTTCCTCTGTTAGGTGACTGTCAGTCTAGAGTAGAGTTCCTTCCTCTGTTAGGTCACTGTCAGTCTAGAGTAGAGTTCCTTCCTCTGTTAGGTGACTGTCAGTCTAGAGTAGAGTTCCTCCTTCCTCTGTTAGGTGACTGTCAGTCTATAGTAGAGTTCCTCCTTCCTCTGTTAGGTCACTGTCAGTCTAGAGTAGAGTTCCTTCCTCTGTTAGGTCACTGTCAGTCTAGAGTAGAGTTCCTCCTTCCTCTGTTAGGTGACTGTCAGTCTAGAGTAGAGTTCCTTCCTCTGTTAGGTCACTGTCAGTCTAGAGTAGAGTTCCTTCCTCTGTTAGGTCACTGTCAGTCTAGAGTAGAGTTCCTCCTTCCTCTGTTAGGTCACTGTCAGTCTAGAGTAGAGTTCCTTCCTCTGTTAGGTCACTGTCAGTCTAGAGTAGAGTTCCTTCCTCTGTTAGGTGACTGTCAGTCTAGAGTAGAGTTCCTCCTTCCTCTGTTAGGTCACTGTCAGTCTAGAGTAGAGTTCCTTCCTCTGTTAGGTTACTGTCAGTCTAGAGTAGAGTTCCTTCCTCTGTTAGGTGACTGTCAGTCTAGAGTAGAGTTCCTCCTTCCTCTGTTAGGTCACTGTCAGTCTAGAGTAGAGTTCCTTCCTCTGTTAGGTGACTGTCAGTCTAGAGTAGAGTTCCTTCCTCTGTTAGGTGACTGTCAGTCTAGAGTAGAGTTCCTTCCTCTGTTAGGTCACTGTCAGTCTAGAGTAGAGTTCCTTCCTCTGTTAGGTGACTGTCAGTCGAGAGTAGAGTTCCTCCTTCCTCTGTTAGGTGACTGTCAGTCTATAGTAGAGTTCCTTCCTCTGTTAGGTGACTGTCAGTCTAGAGTAGAGTTCCTTCCTCTGTTAGGACACTGTCAGTCTAGAGTAGAGTTCCTTCCTCTGTTAGGTCACTGTCAGTCTAGAGTAGAGTTCCTTCCTCTGTTAGATCACTGTCAGTCTAGAGTAGAGTTCCTCCTTCCTCTGTTAGGTCACTGTCAGTCTAGAGTAGAGTTCGTCCTTCCTCTGTTAGGTGACTGTCAGTCTAGAGTAGAGTTCCTCCTTCCTCTGTTAGGTCACTGTCAGTCTAGAGTAGAGTTCCTTCCTCTGTTAGGTCACTGTCAGTCTAGAGTAGAGTTCCTTCCTCTGTTAGGTCACTGTCAGTCTAGAGTAGAGTTCCTCCTTCCTCTGTTAGGTCACTGTCAGTCTAGAGTAGAGTTCCTTCCTCTGTTAGGTCACTGTCAGTCTAGAGTAGAGTTCCTCCTTCCTCTGTTAGGTGACTGTCAGTCTAGAGTAGAGTTCCTCCTTCCTCTGTTAGGTCACTGTCAGTCTAGAGTAGAGTTCCTTCCTCTGTTAGGTCACTGTCAGTCTAGAGTAGAGTTCCTTCCTCTGTTAGGTCACTGTCAGTCTAGAGTAGAGTTCCTTCCTCTGTTAGGTGACTGTCAGTCTAGAGTAGAGTTCCTCCTTCCTCTGTTAGGTCACTGTCAGTCTAGAGTAGAGTTCCTTCCTCTGTTAGGTGACTGTCAGTCTAGAGTAGAGTTCCTCCTTCCTCTGTTAGGTCACTGTCAGTCTAGAGTAGAGTTCCTCCTTCCTCTGTTAGGTCACTGTCAGTCTAGAGTAGAGTTCCTCCTTCCTCTGTTAGGTGACTGTCAGTCTAGAGTAGAGTTCCTTCCTCTGTTAGGTCACTGTCAGTCTAGAGTAGAGTTCCTTCCTCTGTTAGGACACTGTCAGTCTAGAGTAGAGTTCCTCCTTCCTCTGTTAGGTGACTGTCAGTCTAGAGTAGAGTTCCTTCCTCTGTTAGGTCACTGTCAGTCTAGAGTAGAGTTCCTTCCTCTGTTAGGACACTGTCAGTCTAGAGTAGAGTTCCTTCCTCTGTTAGGTCACTGTCAGTCTAGAGTAGAGTTCCTCCTTCCTCTGTTAGGTCACTGTCAGTCTAGAGTAGAGTTCCTTCCTCTGTTAGGTCACTGTCAGTCTAGAGTAGAGTTCCTCCTTCCTCTGTTAGGTCACTGTCAGTCTAGAGTAGAGTTCCTCCTTCCTCTGTTAGGTGACTGTCAGTCTAGAGTAGAGGTCCTCCTTCCTCTGTTAGGTGACTGTCAGTCTAGAGTAGAGTTCCTCCTTCCTCTGTTAGGTCACTATCAGTCTAGAGTAGAGTTCCTTCCTCTGTTAGGTGACTGTCAGTCTAGAGTAGAGTTCCTCCTTCCTCTGTTAGGTCACTATCAGTCTAGAGTAGAGTTCCTTCCTCTGTTAGGTGACTGTACTGAATAAGGTCTCAGAGTGACGACCACTAATGCTTCCGCACCACAACTCCACCAGGAGAATACTACTACTGGGCTTTCTGTGGCTAGCTTTAAACTCTTTAACCATGATGCTTAGTACCAGACTGTCTATCTGCTTCTCCCTGTGCTGTCCACAAGGACAGTTAATGCTAAATGATTCTATCTGACTCACCTCTCTGCTTTGTTTCACTTCAGCTAATTTCACCCTGAATCTCAGTGCTAACTTTACTGCTGGCAGCCTTTGAACTATTGTTTTTAAAGGTGCTGCTGCAGCTCACTGACTGATTGATGCCTTCTAACGTCTTCCTGCTGTTCTCTCTTTATGTGATGGCTACGCTACACGTCTTCCTCTCCTTTATGTGTTCTATTCCTGTGTGACTGTCTGTTACTGTGTGTGACTGTCTGTGACTGTGTTTGACTGTGTGACTGTGTTTGACTGTGTGACTGTGTTTGACTGTCTGTGACTGTGTGTGACTGTGTGTGACTGTGTGTGACTGTGTTTGACTGTGTGACTGTGTTTGACTGTGTGACTGTGTTTGCCTGTCTGTGACTGTGTGTGACTGTGTGTGACTGTGTGTGACTGTGTGTGACTGTGTGTGACTGTCTGTGACTGTGTGTGACTGTCTGTGACTGTCTGTGACTGTGTGTGACTGTGTGACTGTGTGTGACTGTGTGTGACTGTGTGTGACTGTCTGTGACTGTCTGTGACTGTGTGTGACTGTGTGTGACTGTCTGTGACTGTGTGTGACTGTGTGTGACTGTGTGTATGTTCATATCCGGTCATCTTTTAACCCTCCACTGAACTCAAACTCCTCTCTTTTTTTACACCAAAACTCTCTGCTCCCGTCTTGTGCGTCTTGTGCTCGTCCTCTTTCGTGTCTGTGTGTGTCTGCCTCCACCCAACCTGCTGCTCCTCCAGCCTTGCTCCAGCTCTGGCTCGTCTGAGGCCTCTGAGACCTGCCAGTCAGTCAGTGAGTGCAGCTCTCCCACCTCTGGAGGGCCTCTGGCTGCAGTTGACAAGGTGAAATACTCCCTCCATCCCTCCTTTGAGAGGAAGAACCCCTGCCCTCCCATGATAGATACCCTACCCTTCGTCCCCTTGCTGTAGCCCTTAGTCTGAGTCTCCTCACAGGAACCATAGTGTCCACCCTCTCCACATCCCTCTACCCACCCAGGTGTTCCACCCTCTCCACATCCCTCTACCCACCCAGGTGGTCCACCCTCTCCACATCCCTCTACCCACCCAGGTGTTCCACCCTCTCCACAACCCTCTACCCACCCAGGTGTTCCACCCTCTCCACATCCCTCTACCCACCCAGGTGTTCCACCCTCTCCACAACCCTCTACCCACCCAGGTGGTCCACCCTCTCCACATCCCTCTACCCACCCAGGTGTTCCACCCTCTCCACATCCCTCTACCCACCCAGGTGTTCCACCCTCTCCACATCCCTCTACCCACCCAGGTGTTCCACCCTCTCCACATCCCTCTACCCACCCAGGTGTTCCACCCTCTCCACATCCCTCTACCCACCCAGGTGTTCCACCCTCTCCACAACCCTCTACCCACCCAAGTGTTCCACCCTCTCCACATCCCTCTACCCACCCAGGTGTTCCACCCTCTCCACATCCCTCTACCTACCCAGGTGTTCCACCCTCTCCACATCCCTCTACCCACCCAGGTGTTCCACCCTCTCTACATCCCTCTACCCACCCAGGTGTTCCACCCTCTCCACATCCCTCTACCCACCCAGGTGTTCCACCCTCTCCACATCCCTCTACCCACCCAGGTGTTCCACCCTCTCCACAACCCTCTACCCACCCAGGTGTTCCACCCTCTCCACATCCCTCTACCCACCCAGGTGTTCCACCCTCTCCACATCCCTCTACCCACCCAGGTGTTCCACCCTCTCCACATCCCTCTACCCACCCAGGTGTTCCACCCTCTCCACATCCCTCTACCCACCCAGGTGTTCCACCCTCTCCACAACCCTCTACCCACCCAGGTGTTCCACCCTCTCCACATCCCTCTACCCACCCAGGTGTTCCACCCTCTCCACAACCCTCTACCCACCCAGGTGTTCCACCCATAGCTTCCTTCCACCTGTCTCTGATCTCTGCTGTTACGTATCTAGCCTCATGGGTCATCATGGTCATTCACATACATTTCAGAATTCAGAACCGGAGTCTGGTTTGTCAATCAGGATTCATTTTCTTACTTTACTCCTTTGTTTATTTGTTCTTCAGAAATGTTGAGTTACTTGTATTTAATTTCTGATTGTGTTGGTTTATTATCCTGACCCTGTTGTGTTGATTTATTATCCTGACCCTGTTGTGTTGGTTTATTATCCTGACCCTGTTGTGTTGGTTTATTATCCTGACCCTGTTGTGTTGGTTTATTATCCTGACCCTGTTGTGTTGGTTTATTATCCTGACCCTGTTGTGTTGGTTTATTATCCTGACCCTGTTGTGTTGGTTTATTATCCTGACCCTGTTGTGTTGGTTTATTATCCTGACCCTGTTGTGTTGGTTTATTATCCTGACCCTGTTGTGTTGGTTTATTATCCTGACCTTGTTGTATTGGTTTATTATCCTGACCCTGTTGTGTTGGTTTATTATCCTGACCCTGTTGTGTTGGTTTATTATCCTGACCCTATTGTGTTGGTTTATTATCCTGACCCTGTTGTGTTGGTTTATTATCCTGACCCTATTGTGTTGATTTATTATCCTGACCCTATTGTGTTGGTTTATTATCCTGACCCTGTTGTGTTGGTTTATTATCCTGACCCTATTGTGTTGATTTATTATCCTGACCCTATTGTGTTGGTTTATTATCCTGACCCTGTTGTGTTGGTTTATTATCCTGACCCTATTGTGTTGATTTATTATCCTGACCCTATTGTGTTGGTTTATTATCCTGACCCTGTTGTGTTGGTTTATTATCCTGACCCTGTTGTGTTGGTTTATTATCCTGACCCTGTTGTGTTGGTTTATTATCCTGACCCTGTTGTGTTGGTTTATTATCCTGACCCTGTTGTGTTGGTTTATTATCCTGACCCTATTGTGTTGGTTTATTATCCTGACCCTATTGTGTTGGTTTATTATCCTGACCCTGTTGTGTTGGTTTATTATCCTGACCCTATTGTGTTGGTTTATTATCCTGACCCTATTGTGTTGGTTTATTATCCTGACCCTGTTGTGTTGGTTTATTATCCTGACCCTGTTTTGTTGGTTTATTATCCTGACCCTGTTGTGTTGGTTTATTATCCTGACCCTATTGTGTTGGTTTATTATCCTGACCCTATTGTGTTGGTTTATTATCCTGACCCTGTTGTATTGGTTTATTATCCTGACCCTGTTGTGTTGGTTTATTATCCTGACCCTGTTGTGTTGTTTTTTATCATTTGACCAATTTCTCCAATTTTGTGTTTTCATGTTTGTTTGTTTGTTTGTTTGTTTGTGTCATTCCGTTCCCCTGCTCATGCTCAGTTGTTTAACGGGTATGACCACTACGGGGATCACCATCATTCAGACTCTTCATACCTGACGGGAGGGGGCTCAGGCCAGGGGGGGTCCTACCTGACGGGAGGGGGCTCAGGCCTGGTGGGGTCCTACCCCCTCTTCCCTCCCTCCTCCCATTCCTCCTCCATCACCTCCTCCTCCTGTCCGTCCCAGTCGTGGTCCAGGCCGGGCTCGGCCCTGCTACCTGACTACCCTCATTACTGCACCCTGGGGCCTAACATGGTCCCCACCTCTAAAGTCCCCAGTTGGAAGGTTGGTTGTTGGTTCAGTCCTCCTCATCATCATGTCCTAAAACATCAACATCTGTCAGTACGTAGGACCCTCTGAATTATTAGGACGTTATTATTATGTTACAGTCAGATTGATAAATGACTGTTGGATGACTGTAGGACCATATACTACATCATCTTCTACACCTTTCATTGGTAGATTTCAGATGTGTTCCTGGAGAAGATGTATTTGAAGATCGTGATAATAGTTCAGGATCTTCAGAGGCCCATGATTAAAGAACATAGCTAGGGATACCAAGCTCTGTGTGGAGGAGGTGAACTCAGCTATGTTTCTGTATCCTGTAGGACTGGGTAGAGGAGGTGAACTCAGCTATGTTTCTGTATCCTGTAGGACTGGGTAGAGGAGGTGAACTCAGCTATGTTTCTGTATCCTGTAGGACTGGGTAGAGGAGGTGAACTCAGCTATGTTTCTGTATCCTGTAGGACTGGGTAGAGGAGGTGAACTCAGCTATGTATCTGTATCCTGTAGGACTGGGTATAAGAGGTGAACTCAGCTATGTATCTGTATCCTGTAGGACTGGGTAGAGGAGGTGAACTCAGCTATGTTTCTGTATCCTGTAGGACTGGGTAGAGGAGGTGAACTCAGCTATGTTTCTGTATCCTGTAGGACTGGGTAGAGGAGGTGAACTCAGCTATGTTTCTGTATCCTGTAGGACTGGGTAGAGGAGGTGAACTCAGCTATGTTTCTGTATCCTGTAGGACTGGGTAGAGGAGGTGAACTCAGCTATGTATCTGTATCCTGTAGGACTGGGTAGAGGAGGTGAACTCAGCTATGTTTCTGTATCCTGTAGGACTGGGTAGAGGAGGTGAACTCAGCTATGTTTCTGTATCCTGTAGGACTGGGTAGAGGAGGTGAACTCAGCTATGTTTCTGTATCTTGTAGGACTGGGCTAAGCCAGGACCCTATGACCAGCCCATGGTGAACACCCTTAGAAGGAGGAAGGACAAGGATCCTGTACCAGCAGACACCAGCTATGTCCCACTACTACTACCTGCTGGAGTCATCCCAGCACCAGGGGGCAGGAGTCTACCACCTCCTGCTGGAGTCATCCCAGCCCCAGGGGGCAGGAGTCTACTACTACCTGCTGGAGTCATCCCAGCACCAGGGGGCAGGAGTCTACCATTACCTCCACCACCCAAGGTCAGCTGGACACATGCTTTAACTTCTCAGGGCTGCCTGGGACGCTACCGTCCCACCCACAGTTCACACTATTCAACAGCCAGTGAAATATCAGGGCGCCAAATTCAAAACAACAAAATGTCATAATTCAAAGTTCTCAAACATCCGACTATTTTACACCATTTTAAAGATACACTTCTCCTTGATGTAACCACGTTGTCCGATTTCAAAAAGGCTTTACGGTGAAAGCATAAAGTTAGATTATGTTAGGACAGTGAAAACACACAAAAAAACACAGCCATTTTCCAAGCAGGAGAGAGGTCACAAAAACCATAAATTCAGCTAAAATTATGCACTAACCTTTGACGATCTTCATCAGATGACACTCCTAGGACTCAATGTTAGACAATACATGTATGTTTTGTTCGATAAAGTTCATATTTATATCCAAAAACAGCATTTTACATTGGCGCGTGATGTTCAGAAAATATTTTGCCTCCAATACTGCCAGTGGACAGCACAACAATTTACGAAAATACTCATCATAAACGTTGATAAAATATTAAACTGTTATTCAAAGAATTATAGATGAACATCTCCTTTATGCAACCACTGTGACAGATTTCAAGAAAGCTTCACGAGGAAAGCACACTTTGCAATAATCTGAATACAAGACATCAAGCAATACAGATACCCGCCATTTTGGAGTCATCTGAAATCATAAATAGCATTAGAAATATTCACTTACCTTTGATGATCTTCATCAGAAGGCACTTCCAGAAATCCCAGGTCCACAATAAATGTTGTTTTGTTCGATAAAGTCCATAATTTATGTCCAAATACCTCCTTGTTGTTTGCGCGTTCAGTAAGCTACTCCAATGTAGGAAGCGCGGCCAAAATGTCATGACGAAAAGTCAAAAAAAGTTATATTTACGTTCGTTCAAACATGTTGTATAGCATCAATCTTTAGGGCCTTTTTAACTTAGAGCTTCAATAATATTCCAACCGGACGATTCCAATGTCTTGAAAAACGTTATGGAACACAGCTAACTCTCACGTGAATGCGCGCCAATGAAGTCATGTCCTTTCCCGAGTCAACAACTTCCAACTTCCTTTGTTCGCTCTCTGTTCACCATAGAAGCCTCAAACAACTTTCTAAAGACTGTTGACATCTAGTGGAAGCCTTAGGAAGTGCAAAATGAACCCTAAGTCACTGTGTGTTAGATAGACAATGACTTAAAAAGACTACATGCATCAGATTTTCCACTTCCTGGTTGGATTTTTCTCAGGTTTTTTGCCTGCCATATGAGTTCTGTTATACTCACAGACATCATTCAAACAGTTTTAGAAACTTCAGAGTGTTTTCTATCCATATTCTAGTTTCTGGCCCAGAGTAGTAACCAGTTTAATTTGGGTACGTTTTTCATCCGGCTGTGAAAATACTGCCCCCTAGCCCAGACAGGTTAATCTATATTTTATACAAATGTCTGAAGCAAGTCACACAATTTTTCTTGAAATGTCTAGTTTGACTGTGTGTGTGTGGTGTGTGTGTGTGTGCATCTGTCCATTGTGTGATTCAATGTCTGTGATATATTTAGGTAATAAGGTACCTTGGGGGTTTGTGGTATATGGCCACTATACCACAGCTAAGCTCTGTTCTTATGCACGACGCAACGCGGAGTGCCTGGACACAGCCCTTAGCCGTGGTATATTGGCCATATACCACAAACCCCAGAGGTGCCTTATTGCTATTATAAACTGGTTATCAACGTAATTAGAGCAGGAAAAACAAATGTTTTGTCGTACCAATGGTATACGGTCTGATAAACCTCGGCTGTCAGCCAATCCGCATTCAGGGTTCAAACCAACCAGTTTATAATTAAGAAATAAGGCCAGAGGAGGTGGCCAATATACCACGGCAAAGGGCTGTTCTTAGGCACGATGATTATAAACTGGTTACCAACGTCATTAGAGCAGTAAAACTAACATACCCGTGGTATACAGCCAATCAGAATTCAGGGCTCAAACTACCCAGTTTATATTGATTGTTTTATCTTCATGCTGCACAAAGAAGGATTACGTTTTCTAACCCAGTGTGTGTGTGTGTGTGTGTGTGTGTGTGTGTGTGTGTGTGTGTGTGTGTGTGTGTGTGTGTGTGTGTGTGTGTGTGTGTGTGTGTGTGTGTGTGTGTGTGTGTGTGTGTGTGTGTGTGTGTGTTCAGGTGTGTGAGATGGAGGCCCATGAGGAGCTGGCCCTGGCCCTGTCCAGAGGTCTACAGCTGGACTCACAGACACAGCGTTCCAGTAGGGACTCTCTACACTGTTCTAGTGGCTACAGTACCCAGAGTACCACCCCATGCTGTTCAGAGGACACCATACCCTCACAAGGTTAACACACACACACACACACACTGAGAAAATATGCAAAGGCATGCATGACTTGTAGCGCCATATCCTTCTGTGTAAATATGTCAGATAAGTGTCTGGTAAAAATAGGATATAGGTACACTAAATGACCAAAAGTATGTGGACATCTGCTCGTTGATCAATCTCTTTCCAAAATCATGGGCAATAATATGGAGTTCCCCCTCCCCCCTTGCTGCTATAACAGCCTCCAGTCTTCTGGGAAGGCTTTCCACTAGATGTTGGAACATTGCTGCGGGGACTTGCTTCCATTCAGCCCCAAGAGCATTAGTGAGGTCGGGCACTGATGTTGGGCGATTAGGCCTGGCCCGCAGTCGGCGTTCCAATTCGTCCAAAAGGTGGTCAGGGCTCTGTGCAGGCCAGTCAAGTTCTTCCACACCAATCTTGACAAGCCCTTTCTGTATGGACCTCGCTTTGTGCACGCGGGCATTGTCATGCTGAAACAGGAAAGGCCCTTCCCCAAACTGTTGCCACAATGTTGGAAGCACAGAATTGTCTAGAATGTCATTGTATGCTGTAGAGTTAAGATTTCCCGTCACCCCGAACTAAGGGGCCTAGCCCGAACCATGAAAAACAACCACAGAACATTATTCCTCCTCCACCAAACTTTACTGTTGGCATTATGCATTTGGGCAGGTAGCGTTCTCCTGGCATCCGCCAAACCCAGATTCATCCGTCAGACTGCCAGAGAATGTGTTTCCACTGCTCCAGAGTCCGATGGCGGTGAGCTTTACACCACTCCAGCCGACGCTTGGCATTGCGCATGGTGATCTTAGGCTTGTGTGCGGCTGCTCGGCCATAGAAACTAATTTCATGAAGCTCCCGACGAACAGTTATTGTGCTGAAGTTGCTTCCAGAGGCAGTTTGGAACTCAATAGGGAGTGTTGCAACTGAGGATAGACGATTTTTACGCGCTTCAGCACTCGGGGGTCCCATTCTGTGAGGTTATGTGGCCTACCACTTCGCGACTGAGCCGTTGTTGCTCCTAGATGTTTCCACATCAGAATAACAGCACTTACAGTTGACCAGGGCAGCTCTAGCAGGGCAGAAATTTGACGAACTGACTTGTTGGAAAGGTAGCATCCTATGACAGTGCCACGTTGAAATTCACTAAGCTCTTCGGTAAGGCCATTCTACTGCCAATGGTTGTCTATGGACTGTGTGCTCGATTTTATACACCTATCAGCAAATAATTTGTTCTTAACTGACTTGCCTAGTTAAATAAAGGTTAAATAAAAATAAAAAGATATGTAATGTAGATATGTAATGTAGATATGTAATATAGGGATGTAATATAGGGATGTAATATAGATATTTATACCATGGCATTGTTGAATACCTGTTTGTGATTGGCTTGAAGGGCATTCTAGAGGGCATTATTTCCCTATAAAGCACGGTATATTTACACGGTAAAATTCAATGGCTTTAGTTCATTCTTACATGTTCTATGTTTGAGCTGCTTTTTTCCTAGGCCATCATTGAAAATAAGAATTTGTTCTTAACTGACTTGCCTAGTTAAATAAAAGTCAATGTTGCAATGTGAATATCTTGCATTGCTAAACTTTAGGAATCCATAGCCATTTCATTGGATGTCATCCTTTTGAACTGTGACCACAGATAGTGGAGGGTAAACTCCAACTCCCCCCTTTTCAGCCTCCTTTGCCAAGTAATGTTATCTGCATTAGCTATACATAGGCTACTACAGTCTGATTTCTACTCTTCTACAACCTTATACAATACGTACAGTAGGTGGCGCCACCTCTTAAATCCTCACAGAAGAAGCCGGAAATCCAATGTCATCAACAGGAAGTTAGTAATCATCCTCCCTCCATCGTGGTAGTAGCTATAGAATCTGCAAGCTTGTGATGTTCTTTTTGTTTTTGATAGTCCAAGGTAAACATTTTATTTTATTTAATTTGTATTTATTTTTGAATCACTTTTTCTCCCCAATTTTGTGGTATCCAATTGGTAGTTACAGTCTTGTCCCATCGCTGCAACTCCCGTACGGACTCGGGAGAGGCGAAGGTCGAGAGCCGTGTGTCCTCCGAAACACAACCCAACCAAGCCGCACTGCTTCTTGACCCAATGCCCACTTAACCCGGAAGCCAGCCGCACCAATGTGTCAGAGGAAACACCGTACACCTGGCGACCGTGTCAGCGTGCACTGCGCCCGGCCCACCACAGGAGTCGCTAGAGCAACTAGGACATCCCTGCCGGCCAAACCCTCCCCTAACCTGGACGACACTGGGCCAATTGTGCGCCGCCCCATGGGTCTCCCGGTCGCGGCCCGGCTGCAACAGAGCCTGGACTCGAACCAGGATCAGCTAGCACTGCGATGCAGAGCCTTAGACCACTCCACAACTCGGGAGGCCCATAAAATGAATTATTAAAAAAACATCTTATTCAATATTTTTAAGGTAGACTTATTGTGCTGTTTTGTTTTATTTTAGTTTTTGTCTTAATTAGTTTGGACCCCAGGAAGAGTAACTTCTGTCTTGACAGGAACTAATGGGGATCCATAATAAACCCCAGGAAGAGTAACTTCTGTCTTGACAGGAACTAATGGGGATCCATAATAAACCCCAGGAAGAGTAGCTTCTGTCTTGACAGGAATTAATGGGGATCCGTAATAAACCCCAGGAAGAGTAGCTTCTGTCTTGACAGGAACTAATGGGGATCCATAATAAACCCCAGGAAGAGTAGCTGCTGCCTTGGCAGGAACTAATGGGGATCCATAATAAACCCCAGGAAGAGTAGCTGCTGCCTTGACAGGAACTAATGGGGATCCATAATAAACCCCAGGAAGAGTAGCTGCTGCCTTGGCAGGAACTAATGGGGATCCATAATAAACCCCAGGAAGAGTAGCTGCTGCCTTGGCAGGAACTAATGGGGATCCATAATAAATAAATACAAAATAATAATAAATAATGTCCTAACATGTCTCTCTCTCTCTCTCCCTCTCCCTCCCTCTCTCCCTCTCTGTTTGTTCCAGTGTCAGACTACGACTATTTCTCCATGGGAGGGGACCAGGAGTTTGACCAGCAGGAGTTTGACAAATCATCCACCATCCCCCGTAACAGTGACATCAGCCAGTCCTACCGTAGGATGTTCCAGTCCAAGAGACCAGCGTCCACCGCCGGCCTACCTTCTACAGCCGGCTCCGTCATCATGACCCCTGGGGTCGCCACCATCCGCCGCACGCCCTCCACCAAGCCCTCGGCCCGCCGTGGGACCACCGGCCCCATCCCCATCCGAACCCCCGTCATCCCAGTCAAGATCCCCACCGTGCCTGGCCTAGTTGGGGGAGGATTCCCTGGGGGCCTGGGGGTTCCTGGAGGACCAGGAGTAGGGGCGGAGGAACCAGAGGAGGCCCAGAGCCCTGAGTCTCCAGCCCAGGGAGAGGAGGGGGAGCTGGGTGTACTTCCCCTGGCGTTCTGGAGTGGTCAAGCAACCACCAACCCTCCCCTAGCCCCTCACCAGCATGGGGTCCAGTGTCAGGGCGAGGGGGGGTCCCTGGAGGATGGGGAGGTTATGGATGGTCAGGGGGGAAACATGCTGCTGGTTATCCAGAGAGGGGTCAAGCTGAAGAGGACCAATACCAACGATCGCTCAGCACCGCGCATCGTATAAGAGGAGAGCCACCGTGGCACCATGCAGCATCAGAGGAGGGTATCCTGCCTAGCTGTACCTAGCTAGCCTACCGCCTGCCCATTGACAGGACAAACAGGACAGAACTCATGTCCACTGCGCTAAGGGGGTCTCCTGTATACTACTTACCGTCCAGCTGCCTCACTGACAGACAGGACAGAACAGAAGTCATGTCCATTCCAAGTGATGCTGTGTGTGGTGACAGACAGAGCTCTACACGTCGTCTCAGACGGTGCAGAAGCTGCTCTCTTGTTGGACAGACAGTGGAGCAGCACAGACTTGTGTTAATTATGTTCTCTTTTAGTTCTGAATATGGAAATAATTATGCATGGTATTTTTATCTTTGTTGCTTCCTGGGGCCCTGTTCTGTTGACTCTAGTCCTCCCACCTCCCGTTCCTCCCCTCCTCAGTTTTGTTGACTCTAGTCCTCCCACCCCCGTTCCTCCCCTCCTCAGTTCTATTGACTCTAGTCCTCCCACCCCCGTTCCTCCCCTCCTCAGTTCTATTGACTCTAGTCCTCCCACCCCCATTCCTCCCCTCCTCAGTTCTGTTGACTCTAGTCCTCCCACCCCCATTCCTCCCCTCCTCAGTTCTGTTGACTAGTCCTCCCACCCCCGTTCCTCCCCTCCTCAGTTCTGTTGACTCTAGTCCTCCCACCCCCATTCCTCCCCTCCTCAGTTTTGTTGACTCTAGTCCTCCCACCCCCGTTCCTCCCCTCCTCAGTTTTGTTGACTCTAGTCCTCCCACCCCCGTTCCTCCCCTCCTCAGTTCTATTGACTCTAGTCCTCCCACCCCCGTTCCTCCCCTCCTCAGTTCTATTGACTCTAGTCCTCCCACCCCCATTCCTCCCCTCAGTTCTATTGACTCTAGTCCTCCCACCCCCGTTCCTCCCCTCCTCAGTTCTGTTGACTCTAGTCCTCCCACCCCCGTTCCTCCCCTCCTCAGTTCTGTTGACTCTAGTCCTCCCACCCCCGTTCCTCCCCTCCTCAGTTCTATTGACTCTAGTCCTCCCACCCCCATTCCTCCCCTCAGTTCTGTTGACTCTAGTCCTCCCACCCCCGTTCCTCCCCTCAGTTCTATTGACTCTAGTCCTCCCACCCCCGTTCCTCCCCTCCTCAGTTTTGTTGACTCTAGTCCTCCCACCCCCGTTCCTCCCCTCCTCAGTTCTATTGACTCTAGTCCTCCCACCCCCATTCCTCCCCTCCTCAGTTCTGTTGACTCTAGTCCTCCCACCCCCATTCCTCCCCTCCTCAGTTCTGTTGACTCTAGTCCTCCCACCCCCATTCCTCCCCTCCTCAGTTCTGTTGACTCTAGTCCTCCCACCCCCATTCCTCCCCTCCTCAGTTTTGTTGACTCTAGTCCTCCCACCCCCGTTCCTCCCCTCCTCAGTTTTGTTGACTCTAGTCCTCCCACCCCCGTTCCTCCCCTCCTCAGTTCTATTGACTCTAGTCCTCCCACCCCCGTTCCTCCCCTCCTCAGTTCTGTTGACTCTAGTCCTCCCACCCCCGTTCCTCCCCTCCTCAGTTCTATTGACTCTAGTCCTCCCACCCCCATTCCTCCCCTCAGTTCTATTGACTCTAGTCCTCCCACCCCCGTTCCTCCCCTCCTCAGTTCTGTTGACTCTAGTCCTCCCACCCCCGTTCCTCCCCTCCTCAGTTCTGTTGACTCTAGTCCTCCCACCCCCGTTCCTCCCCTCCTCAGTTCTATTGACTCTAGTCCTCCCACCCCCATTCCTCCCCTCAGTTCTGTTGACTCTAGTCCTCCCACCCCCGTTCCTCCCCTCAGTTCTATTGACTCTAGTCCTCCCACCCCCGTTCCTCCCCTCCTCAGTTCTGTTGACTCTAGTCCTCCCACCCCCGTTCCTCCCCTCCTCAGTTCTGTTGACTCTAGTCCTCCCACCCCCGTTCCTCCCCTCCTCAGTTCTGTTGACTCTAGTCCTCCCACCCCAGTTCCTCCCCTCCTCAGTTCTGTTGACTCTAGTCCTCCCACCCCCGTTCCTCCCCTCCTCAGTTCTATTGACTCTAGTCCTTCCACCCCCGTTCCTCCCCTCCTCAGTTCTGTTGACTCTAGTCCTCCCACCCCCATTCCTCCCCTCAGTTCTATTGACTCTAGTCCTCCCACCCCCGTTCCTCCCCTCCTCAGTTCTGTTGACTCTAGTCCTCCCACCCCCGTTCCTCCCCTCCTCAGTTCTGTTGACTCTAGTCCTCTCACCCCCGTTCCTCCCCTCCTCAGTTCTGTTGACTCTAGTCCTCCCACCCCCGTTCCTCCCCTCCTCAGTTCTATTGACTCTAGTCCTCCCACCCCCGTTCCTCCCCTCCTCAGTTCTATTGACTCTAGTCCTCCCACCCCCGTTCCTCTCCTCCTCAGTTCTGTTGACTCTAGTCCTCCCACCCCCGTTCCTCCCCTCCTCAGTTCTGTTGACTCTAGTCCTCCCACCCCTGTTCCTCCCCTCAGTTCTGTTGACTCTAGTCCTCCCACCCCCGTTCCTCCCCTCCTCAGTTCTGTTGACTCTAGTCCTCCCACCCCCATTCCTCCCCTCAGTTCTGTTGACTCTAGTCCTCCCACCCCCGTTCCTCCCCTCAGTTCTATTGACTCTAGTCCTCCCACCCCCGTTCCTCCCCTCCTCAGTTCTGTTGACTCTAGTCCTCCCACCCCCGTTCCTCCCCTCCTCAGTTCTATTGACTCTAGTCCTCCCACCCCCGTTCCTCCCCTCCTCAGTTCTGTTGACTCTAGTCCTCCCACCCCTGTTCCTCCCCTCAGTTCTGTTGACTCTAGTCCTCCCACCCCCGTTCCTCCCCTCCTCAGTTCTGTTGACTCTAGTCCTCCCACCCCCATTCCTCCCCTCAGTTCTGTTGACTCTAGTCCTCCCACCCCCGTTCCTCCCCTCAGTTCTATTGACTCTAGTCCTCCCACCCCCGTTCCTCCCCTCCTCAGTTCTGTTGACTCTAGTCCTCCCACCCCCGTTCCTCCCCTCCTCAGTTCTATTGACTCTAGTCCTCCCACCCCCGTTCCTCCCCTCCTCAGTTCTGTTGACTCTAGTCCTCCCACCCCCGTTCCTCCCCTCCTCAGGTCTATTGACTCTAGTCCTCCCACCCCCGTTCCTCCCCTCCTCAGGTCTATTGACTCTAGTCCTCCCACCCCCATTCCTCCCCTCAGTTCTATTGACTCTAGTCCTCCCACCCCCGTTCCTCCCCTCCTCAGTTCTGTTGACTCTAGTCCTCCCACCCCCGTTCCTCCCCTCCTCAGTTCTGTTGACTCTAGTCCTCCCACCCCCGTTCCTCCCCTCCTCAGTTCTGTTGACTCTAGTCCTCCCACCCCCGTTCCTCCCCTCCTCAGTTCTGTTGACTCTAGTCCTCCCACCCCCGTTCCTCCCCTCCTCAGTTCTATTGACTCTAGTCCTCCCACCCCCATTCCTCCCCTCAGTTCTGTTGACTCTAGTCCTCCCACCCCCGTTCCTCCCTTCAGTTCTATTGACTCTAGTCCTCCCACCCCCGTTCCTCCCCTCCTCAGTTCTGTTGACTCTAGTCCTCCCACCCCCGTTCCTCCCCTCCTCAGTTTTGTTGACTCTAGTCCTCCCACCCCCGTTCCTCCCCTCCTCAGTTCTGTTGACTCTAGTCCTCCCACCCCCATTCCTCCCCTCAGTTCTGTTGACTCTAGTCCTCCCACCCCCGTTCCTCCCCTCAGTTCTATTGACTCTAGTCCTCCCACCCCCGTTCCTCCCCTCCTCAGTTCTGTTGACTCTAGTCCTCCCACCCCCGTTCCTCCCCTCCTCAGTTCTATTGACTCTAGTCCTCCCACCCCCGTTCCTCCCCTCCTCAGTTCTGTTGACTCTAGTCCTCCCACCCCCGTTCCTCCCCTCCTCAGGTCTATTGACTCTAGTCCTCCCACCCCCATTCCTCCCCTCAGTTCTATTGACTCTAGTCCTCCTACCCCCGTTCCTCCCCTCCTCAGTTCTGTTGACTCTAGTCCTCCCACCCCCGTTCCTCCCCTCCTCAGTTCTGTTGACTCTAGTCCTCCCACCCCCGTTCCTCCCCTCCTCAGTTCTGTTGACTCTAGTCCTCCCACCCCCGTTCCTCCCCTCCTCAGTTCTATTGACTCTAGTCCTCCCACCCCCGTTCCTCCCCTCCTCAGTTCTGTTGACTCTAGTCCTCCCACCCCCGTTCCTCCCCCCCTCAGTTCTGTTGACTCTAGTCCTCCCACCCCCGTTCCTCCCCTCCTCAGTTCTGTTGACTCTAGTCCTCCCACCCCCGTTCCTCCCCTCCTCAGTTCTATTGACTCTAGTCCTCCCATCCCCATTCCTCCCCTCAGTTCTGTTGACTCTAGTCCTCCCACCCCCGTTCCTCCCCTCAGTTCTATTGACTCTAGTCCTCCCACCCCCATTCCTCCCCTCCTCAGTTCTGTTGACTCTAGTCCTCCCACCCCCATTCCTCCCCTCCTCAGTTCTGTTGACTCTAGTCCTCCCACCCCCGTTCCTCCCCTCCTCAGTTCTGTTGACTCTAGTCCTCTCACCCCCGTTCCTCCCCTCCTCAGTTCTGTTGACTCTAGTCCTCCCACCCCCGTTCCTCCCCTCCTCAGTTCTGTTGACTCTAGTCCTCCCACCCCCGTTCCTCCCCTCCTCAGTTCTGTTGACTCTCGTCCTCCCACCCCCATTCCTCCCCTCATCAGTTCTGTTGACTCTAGTCCTCCCACCCCCGTTCCTCCCCTCCTCAGTTCTGTTGACTCTAGTCCTCCCACCCCCGTTCCTCCCCTCCTCAGTTCTATTGACTCTAGTCCTCCCACCCCCGTTCCTCCCCTCCTCAGTTCTGTTGACTCTAGTCCTCCCACCCCCATTCCTCCCCTCCTCAGTTCTGTTGACTCTAGTCCTCCCATCCCCATTCCTCCCCTCCTCAGTTCTGTTGACTCTAGTCCTCCCACCCCCGTTCCTCCCCTCCTCAGATCTGTTGACTCTAGTCCTCCCACCCCCGTTCCTCCCCTCCTCAGTTCTATTGACTCTAGTCCTCCCACCCCCGTTCCTCCCCTCCTCAGGTCTATTGACTCTAGTCCTCCCACCCCCATTCCTCCCCTCAGTTCTATTGACTCTAGTCCTCCTACCCCCGTTCCTCCCCTCCTCAGTTCTGTTGACTCTAGTCCTCCCACCCCCGTTCCTCCCCTCCTCAGTTCTGTTGACTCTAGTCCTCCCACCCCCGTTCCTCCCCTCCTCAGTTCTGTTGACTCTAGTCCTCCCACCCCCGTTCCTCCCCTCCTCAGTTCTGTTGACTCTAGTCCTCCCACCCCCGTTCCTCCCCTCCTCAGTTCTATTGACTCTAGTCCTCCCACCCCCATTCCTCCCCTCAGTTCTGTTGACTCTAGTCCTCCCACCCCCGTTCCTCCCCTCAGTTCTATTGACTCTAGTCCTCCCACCCCCGTTCCTCCCCTCCTCAGTTCTGTTGACTCTAGTCCTCCCACCCCCGTTCCTCCCCTCCTCAGTTCTATTGACTCTAGTCCTCCCACCCCCGTTCCTCCCCTCCTCAGTTCTGTTGACTCTAGTCCTCCCACCCCCGTTCCTCCCCCCCTCAGTTCTGTTGACTCTAGTCCTCCCACCCCCGTTCCTCCCCTCCTCAGTTCTGTTGACTCTAGTCCTCCCACCCCCGTTCCTCCCCTCCTCAGTTCTATTGACTCTAGTCCTCCCATCCCCATTCCTCCCCTCAGTTCTGTTGACTCTAGTCCTCCCACCCCCGTTCCTCCCCTCAGTTCTATTGACTCTAGTCCTCCCACCCCCGTTCCTCCCCTCCTCAGTTCTGTTGACTCTAGTCCTCCCACCCCCGTTCCTCCCCTCCTCAGTTCTGTTGACTCTAGTCCTCCCACCCCCGTTCCTCCCCTCCTCAGTTCTATTGACTCTAGTCCTCCCACCCCCATTCCTCCCCTCAGTTCTGTTGACTCTAGTCCTCCCACCCCCGTTCCTCCCCTCAGTTCTATTGACTCTAGTCCTCCCACCCCCGTTCCTCCCCTCCTCAGTTCTGTTGACTCTAGTCCTCCCACCCCCGTTCCTCCCCTCCTCAGTTCTATTGACTCTAGTCCTCCCACCCCCGTTCCTCCCCTCCTCAGTTCTGTTGACTCTAGTCCTCCCACCCCCGTTCCTCCCCCCCTCAGTTCTGTTGACTCTAGTCCTCCCACCCCCGTTCCTCCCCTCCTCAGTTCTGTTGACTCTAGTCCTCCCACCCCCGTTCCTCCCCTCCTCAGTTCTATTGACTCTAGTCCTCCCATCCCCATTCCTCCCCTCAGTTCTGTTGACTCTAGTCCTCCCACCCCCGTTCCTCCCCTCAGTTCTATTGACTCTAGTCCTCCCACCCCCATTCCTCCCCTCCTCAGTTCTGTTGACTCTAGTCCTCCCACCCCCATTCCTCCCCTCCTCAGTTCTGTTGACTCTAGTCCTCCCACCCCCGTTCCTCCCCTCCTCAGTTCTGTTGACTCTAGTCCTCTCACCCCCGTTCCTCCCCTCCTCAGTTCTGTTGACTCTAGTCCTCCCACCCCCGTTCCTCCCCTCCTCAGTTCTGTTGACTCTAGTCCTCCCACCCCCGTTCCTCCCCTCCTCAGTTCTGTTGACTCTCGTCCTCCCACCCCCATTCCTCCCCTCATCAGTTCTGTTGACTCTAGTCCTCCCACCCCCGTTCCTCCCCTCCTCAGTTCTGTTGACTCTAGTCCTCCCACCCCCGTTCCTCCCCTCCTCAGTTCTATTGACTCTAGTCCTCCCACCCCCGTTCCTCCCCTCCTCAGTTCTGTTGACTCTAGTCCTCCCACCCCCATTCCTCCCCTCCTCAGTTCTGTTGACTCTAGTCCTCCCATCCCCATTCCTCCCCTCCTCAGTTCTGTTGACTCTAGTCCTCCCACCCCCGTTCCTCCCCTCCTCAGATCTGTTGACTCTAGTCCTCCCACCCCCATTCCTCCCCTCCTCAGTTCTATTGACTCTAGTCCTCCCACCCCCGTTCCTCCCCTCCTCAGTTCTGTTGACTCTAGTCCTCCCACCCCCATTCCTCCCCTCCTCAGTTCTGTTGACTCTAGTCCTCCCACCCCCATTCCTCCCCTCCTCAGTTCTGTTGACTCTAGTCCTCCCACCCCCGTTCCTCCCCTCCTCAGTTCTGTTGACTCTAGTCCTCCCACCCCCGTTCCTCCCCTCCTCAGTTCTATTGACTCTAGTCCTCCCACCCCCGTTCCTCCCCTCCTCAGTTCCAAGGTGCCAAATTATTTGAAGCTATTGAAAGGACTGTTATATTGTGAAGATTGTGGCATCTTAGTGACACAACTATCAGGGGCACCAAGCTGTTTGGTATGTAAACCCATTTCATGTTTCAATGTCATATTTTCAGATCTACTGTACACAATAGCTGTTGTAGCAGGGTTTATGTTATGCTCAGTGTTTCAACTGTTTTTAATAGCATGTGTTTAGCCAGTTAATCAATAATCTCTTGGTAACAACTTACTTTTACATTATACTGTACATTTCCACAATTCAGATGTGTGTCATGATGGAAGTGATAAAAGTGTCATTATTCACCAGTACAGACAATAACACTATAACAAAGGGACCTTTATGATGGGGGGCGTGAACGGTGTACACGGTCGGAATGGTTTTGACTACAAGACAAATAAAGGTCACGTTTCATTATGTCATGTTATTATTATAATGTTATTATTATTAGGTTTGTGATTTTGTGTTTTCTGTCCTTGACATTACTGATCAGAGACGCGTGATTAAAGCCTGACCTCTGTAAAAGTTACGCTGCTTATTCCTCCGACCACGAAGAAGAAGAAGAAGGCATAACTATCTTACAACAGGCTCACAGTGTAAAGCATTTCATATCAAGTATCCATGCAGTGTACTCCCTCGTGATAATTCATTGTAAATCAACAACTTTTAAATTCCTGCTTCAAGTGGATTTCAGTTGAAGCGCTGAGCCGTAGCAGCAGATGGAAACCTAGGGTGCATCCCAAATGGCATCCTCTTCCCCATATAGTGCACTAAACAAATCAATATGTAATCAAGTGTAAATACTGTATTAACGAGACAGAGCAGACCAGGAATACATTTCTATTCATTTATTCCCTCTTCAGCTCTTTATTTCTCTATTTGTGTACTCGCTGTACTCAGAACAGACCCGGTTCTGTCGCTGTACTCGGAACAGACCCGGTTCTGTCGCTGTACTCGGAACAGATCCGGTTCTGTCGCTGTACTCGGAACAGACCCGGTTCTGTCGCTGTACTCGGAACAGACCCGGTTCTGTCGCTGTACTCGGAACAGATCCGGTTCTGTCGCTGTACTCGGAACAGACCCGGTTCTGTCGCTGTACTCGGAACAGACCCGGTTCTGTCGCTGTACTCGGAACAGACCTCTACTATACTGGTTTCTCTGTTCCACTACTATACTGGTTTCTCTGTTCCACTACTATACTGGTTTCTCTGTTCCTCTACTATACTGGTTTCTCTGTTCCACTACTATACTGGGTTCTCTGTTCCACTACTATACTGGTTTCTCTGTTCCTCTACTATACTGGTTTCTCTGTTCCTCTACTATACTGGTTTCTCTGTTCCACTACTATACTGGTTTCTCTGTTCCACTACTATACTGGTTTCTCTGTTCCACTACTATACTGGTTTCTCTGTTCCACTACTATACTGGTTTCTCTGTTCCACTACTATACTGGTTTCTCTGTTCCACTACTATACTGGTTTCTCTGTTCCACTACTATACTGGTTTCTCTGTTCCACTACTATACTGGTTTCTCTGTTCCACTACTATACTGGTTTCTCTGTTCCACTACTATACTGGGTTCTCTGTTCCACTACTATACTGGTTTCTCTGTTCCACTACTGTACTGGGTTCTCTGTTCCACTACTATACTGGTTTCTCTGTTCCACTACTATACTGGTTTCTCTGTTCCACTACTATACTGGTTTCTCTGTTCCACTACTATACTGGTTTCTCTGTTCCACTACTGTCCTGGGTTCTCTGTTCCACTACTATACTGGTTTCTCTGTTCCACTGCAATACTGGTTTCTCTGTTCCACTACTGTACTGGGTTCTCTGTTCCACTACTATACTGGTGTCTCTGTTCCACTACAATACTGGTTTCTCTGTTCCTCTACTATACTGGTTTCTCTGTTCCACTACTATACTGGTTTCTCTGTTCCTCTACTCTACTGGTTTCTCTGTTCCACTACTATACTGGTTTCTCTGTTCCACTACTATACTGGTTTCTCTGTTCCACTACTATACTGGTTTCTCTGTTCCACTACTATACTGGTTTCTCTGTTCCACTACTATACTGGTTTCTCTGTTCCTCTACTATACTGGTTTCTCTGTTCCACTACTATACTGGTTTCTCTGTTCCACTACTATACTGGTTTCTCTGTTCCACTACTGTCCTGGGTTCTCTGTTCCACTACTATACTGGTTTCTCTGTTCCACTGCAATACTGGTTTCTCTGTTCCACTACTGTACTGGGTTCTCTGTTCCACTACTATACTGGTTTCTCTGTTCCACTACTATACTGGTTTCTCTGTTCCTCTACTATACTGGTTTCTCTGTTCCACTACTATACTGGTTTCTCTGTTCCACTACTATACTGGTTTCTCTGTTCCTCTACTGGTTTCTCTGTTCCACTACTCTTCTGGCCTCACCTTCAGTACTTCTCTTCTCTATGTACATCTATAGATGAAGCTCTTTGCTTGCTTTTCAAAGAACCAAACTGCCTCATATGTAATTGAATATCTCCAGAACACGGACAAACTATTCATGATTACTGTACAGATCAGAAAATGTAGTGTAATGGCCGCTTCAGATTACTGGGACACAGATTACTGGGAAACAGATTACTGGGACACAGATTACTGGGACACAGATTACTGGGACACAGATTACTGGGACACAGATTACTGGGACACAAATTACTGGGACACAGATTACTGGGACACAGATTACTGGGACACAAATTACTGGGACACAGATTACTGGGACACAGATTACTGGGACACAGATTACTGGGACACAAATTACTGGGACACAGATTACTGGGACACAGATTACTGGGACACAAATGACAGAAACAAATTACTGGGACACAGGTTACTGGGACACAAATTACTGGGACACAGATTACTGGGACACAGATTATTGGGTCACAGATTACTGGGACACAGATTATTGGGTCACAGATTACTGGGACACAGATTACTGGGACACAGATTACTGGGACACAAATTACTGGGACACAGATTACTGGGACACAAATTACTGGGACACAAATTACTGGGACACAGATTACTGGGACACAAATTACTGAGAAACAAATTACTGGGACACAAATTACTGGGACACAGATTACTGGGACACAGATTATTGGGTCACAGATTACTGGGACACAGATTATTGGGTCACAGATTACTGGGACACAGATTACTGGGACACAAATTACTGGGACACAGATTACTGGGACACAGATTACTGGGACACAAATTACTGGGACACAAATTACTGGGACACAGATTACTGGGACACAACCAACAACAAGATCATTCTGTAAAGAGGCTTGAGGACTGGTGTTTATGTTGTGTTGAACCTGAAGGGACCAATCTGAACGGGAGGGTTGGGGTCAATGCCATTTCAATTCAGAAAGTAAAGGAGTCGACCCTGACCAGGGTCAGCTTTTTGAGAAGTCGGGATCCTAGTTCTACAAATGGTAAATAAAAACACAAGAACTTTCCAATTGGTGTCTGTTGACTGTCATTTATTTTATTTACTAGGCAAGTCAGTTAAGAACAAATTCTTATATTCAATGACGGTCTACTAGGGAACAGTGGTTAACTGTCTTGTTCAGAGGCAGAACGACAGATTTGTACTTTCTCAGCTCCGGGATTCGATCTTGCAACCTTTCGGTTACTAGTTCAACGCTCTAACCACTAGGTCTCTCCCTCATCTGAAGCCTGTTTTCAAAGGGTGCATCCCAGATCAAATCAAATCAAAGTTTATTTGTCACGTGCGCCGAATACAACAGCTGTAGACCTTACAGTGAAATGCTTCCTTACAGGCTCTAACCGATAGTGCGAGAAAAAGGTGTGTGTGTGAAGGTAAGTAAAGAAATAAAGCAAGAGTAAAAATACATTTGAAAATAAGAGTAGCAAGGCTATATACAGACACCGGTTAGTCAGGCTGATTGAGGTAGTATGTAGATGTGGGTATGATTAAAGTGACTATGCATATATTTATTTATTTATTTTTATTTTACCTTTATTTAACCAGGTAGGCAAGTTGAGAACAAGTTCTCATTTACAACTGCGACCTGGCCAAGATAAAGCAAAGCAGTTCGACACATACAACAACACAGAGTTACACATGGAGTAAAACAAACATACAGTCAATAATACAGTAGAAAAATAAGTCTATATACAATGTGAGCAAATGAGGTGAGATAAGGGAGGTAAAGGCAAAAAAAGGCAATGGTGGCAAAGTAAATACAATATAGCAAGTAAAACACTGGAATGGTAGATTTGTAGTGGAAGAAAGTGCAAAGTAGAAATAGTGTACAGGTGCAGTGATCTGTGAGCTGCTCTGACAGCTGGTGCTTAAAGCTAGTGAGGGAGATATGAGTCTCCAGCTTCAGAGATTTTTGTAGTTCGTTCCAGTCATTGGCAGCAGAGAACTGGAAGGAGAGACGGCCAAAGGAGGAATTGGCTTTGGGGGTGACCAGAGAGATATACCTGCTGGAGAGCGTGCTACAGGTGGGTGCTGCTATGGTGACCAGTGAGCTGAGATAAGGGGGGACTTAGCAGGGTCTTGTAGATGACCTGGAGCCAGTGGGTTTGGCGACAAGTATGAAGCGAGGGCCAGCCAACGAGAGCGTACAGGTCGCAGTGGTGGGTAGTATATGGGGCTTTGGTGACAAAACGGATGGCACTGTGATAGACTGCATCCAGTTTATTGAGTAGGGTATTGGAGGCTATTTTGTAAATGACATCGCCGAAGTCGAGGATCGGTAGGATGGTCAGTTTTACGAGGGTATGTTTGGCAGCATGAGTGAAGGATGCTTTGTTGCGAAATAGAAACTTTGGATTGGAGATGTTTGATGTGAGTCTGGAAGGAGAGTTTACAGTCTAACCAGACACCTAGGTATTTGTAGTTGTCCACATATTCTAAGTAAGAACCGTCCAGAGTAGTGATGCTGGACGGGTGGGCAGGTGCGGGCAGCGATCAGTTGAAGAGCATGCATTTAGTTTTACTTGTATTTAAGAGCAGTTGGAGGCCACGGAAGGAGAGTTGTATGGCATTGACGCTCGTCTGGAGGGTTGTTAACACAGTGTCCAAAGAAGGGCCAGAAGTATACAGAATGGTGTCGTCTGCGTAGAGGTGGATCAGAGACTCCAGCAGCAAGAGCGACATCATTGATGTATACAGAGAAAAGAGTCGGCCCAAGAATTGAACCCTGTGGCACACCCATAGAGACTGCCAGAGGCCCGGACAACAGGCCCTCCGATTTGACACACTGAACTCTATCAGAGAAGTAATTGGTGAACCAGGCGAGGCAATCATTTGAGAAACCAAGGCTATTGAGTCTGCCGATGAGGATGTGGTGATTGATAGAGTCGAAAGCCTTCGCCAGGTCAATGAATATGGCAGCACAGTATTGTTTCTTATCGATGGCGGTTACGATATCGTTTAGGACCTTGAGCGTGGCTGAGGTGCACCCATGACCAGCTCTGAAACCAGATTGCATAGCGGAGAAGGTGCGGTGGGATTCAAAATGGTCGGTTTGTTGACTTGGCTTTCGAAGACCTTAGAAAGGCAGGGTAGGATAGATATAGGTCTGTAGCAGTTTGGGTCAAGAGTGTCCCCTCCTTTGAAGAGGGGGATGACAGCAGCTGCTTTCCAATCTTTTGGAATCTCAGATGACACGAAAGAGAGGTTGAACAGGCTAGTAATAGGGGTTGCAACAATTTCGGCAGATTATTTTAGAAAGAAAGGATTGTCTAGCCCGGCTGATTTGTATGGGTCCAGATTTTGCAGCTCTTTCAAAACATCAGCTGACTGGATTTGGGAGAAGGAGAAATGGGGAAGGCTTGGGCAAGTTGCTGTGGGGGTGCAGTGCTGTTGACCGCGGTAGGGGTAGCCAGGTGGAAAGCATGGCCAGCCGTAGAAAAATGCTTATTGAAATTCTCAATTATAGTGGATTTATCGGAGGTGACAGAGTTTCCTATTCTCAGTGCAGTGGGTAGCTGGGAGGAGGTGCTCTTATTATCCATGGACTTTACAGTGTCCCAGAACTTTTTTGAGTTTGTGTTGCAGGAAGCAAATTTCTGCTTGAAAAAGCTAGCCTTAGCTTTTCTAACTGCCTGTGTATATTGGTTTCTAACTTCCCTGAAAAGTTGCATATCACGGGGACTATTCGATGCTAATGCAGAACGCCACAGGATGTTTTTGTGTTGGTTAAGGGCAGTCAGGTCTGGAGAGAACCAAGGCTATATCTGTTCCTGGTTCTAAATTTCTTGAATGGGGCATGCTTATTTAAGATGGTGAGGAAGGCATTTAAAAATAAAAATAAATAACCAGGCATCCTCTACTGACGGGATGAGGTCAATATCCTTCCAGGTCGATTAGAAAGGCTTGCTCGCTGAAGTGTTTTAGGGAGCGTTTGACAGTGATGAGTGGAGGTCGTTTGACCGCTGACCCATTACGGATGCAGGCAATGAGGCAGTGATCGTAGCAGTAGCGTAAGAGGGGTTGGTGGGTGGTGGGACACAATGCAGATAGCCCAGTTAGCCACTGTGCGGGAGCACTGGTTGGTCGGGCCAATTGAGGTAGTATGTACATGGATGTATAGTTAAAGTGACTATGCATATAAGATAAACCGAGAGTAGCAGCAGCGTAAAATGCAAATAGTCCGGGTAACCATTGGTTCCCTGTTCAGAAGTCTTATGGCTTGGGGGTAAAAACTGTTGAGAAGCCTTTTTGTCCTAGACTTGGCACTCCGGTACCGCTTGCCATGCGGTAGTAGAGAGAACAGTCTATGACTGGGGTGGCTGGGGTCTTTGACCATTTTTATGGCCTTCCTCTGTCACCGCCTGGTGTAGAGGTCCTGGATGGCAGGCAGCTTTGCCCCAGTGATGTATTGGGCCGTACGCACTACCCTCTGAAGTGCCTTGCGGTCATTGGCCGAGCAATTGCCGTACCAGGCAGTGATGCAACCGGTCAGGATGCTCTCGATGTTGCAGCTGTAGAACCTTTTGAGGATCTCAGGACCCATGCCAAATCTTTTTAGCTTCCTGAGGGGGAATAGGCTTTGTCGTGCCCTCTTCACGACTGTCTTGGTGTGTTTGGACCATTCTAGTTTGTTGTTTATGTGGACACCAAGGAATTTGAAGCTCTCAACCTGCTCCACTAAAGCCTCGTCGATGAGAATGGGGACGTGCTCGGTGCTCCATTTCCTGTAGTCCACAATCATCTCCTTAGTCTTGGTTACGTTGAAGGATAGGTTGTTATTCTGGCATCACCCGGCCAGGTCTCTGACCTCCTCCCTATAGGCTGTCTCGTCGATGTCGGTGATCAGGCCTACCACTGTTGTGTCGTCTGCAAACTTAATGATGGTGTTGGACTCGTGCCTGGCCATGCAGTCGTGGGTGAACAGGGAGTATAGGAGGGGACTGAGCACGCACCCCTGGGGAGCTCCAGTGTTGAGGATCAGTGTGGTAGATGTGTTGCTACCTACCCTCACCACCTGGGGGCGGCTCGTCAGGAAGTCCAGGATCCAGTTGCAGAGGGAGGTGTTTAGTCCCAGGTTCCTTAGCTTAGTGATGAGCTTTGAGGGTACTATGGTGTTGAACGCTGAGCTGTAGTCAATGAATAGCATTCTCACATAGGTGTTCCTTTTGTCCAGGTGGGAAAGGGCAGTGGGGAGTGCAATAATGATTGCATCATCTGTGGATCTGTTTGGGCGGTATGCAAATTGGAGTGGGTCTAGGGTTTCTGGGATAATAGTGTTGATGTGAGCCATTACCAGCCTTTCAAAGCACTTCATGGCTACGGACGTGAGTGCTACGGGTCTGTAGTCATTTAGGCAGGTTGCCTCTGTGTTCTTGGGCACAGGGACTATGGTGGTCTGCTTGAAGCATGTTGGTATTACAGACTCAATCAGGGTCATGTTGAAAATGTCAGTGAAGACACCTGCCAGTTGGTCAGCACATGCCCGGAGCACACGTCCTGGTAATCCGTCTGGCCCCGCAGCCTTGTGTATGTTGACCTGTTTAAACGTCTTACTCACGTCGGCTACGGAGAGCATGATCACACAGTCGTCCGGAACAGCTGATGCTCTCATGCATGCCTCAGTGTTGCTTGCCTCGAAGCGAGCATAGAAGTGATTTAGCTCGTCTGGTAGGCTCGTGTCACTGGGCAGCTCGCGGCTGTGCTTCCCTTTGTAGTCTGTAATAGTTTACAAGCCCTGCCACATCCGACGAACGTCGGAGCCGGTGTAGTATGATACAATCTTAGCCCTGTATTGACGCTTTGCCTGTTTGATGGTTTGTCGCAGGGCATAGCGGGATTTCCCTGGTCAAAAGTAGTGCACTACATAGGGAATAGGGTGCCATTTGGGACGTAAACATTAGCCTGGTCATTGTGTCACCACATCATTAGGGGGTTATTGTACGTTGTGTATAAACCTTTAGTTGTAATGGTGCTGTGCTTTATTTCAATGGACAGACATATTGTGTGTCTTTCTAGATATTTAAATTCAAAGCATATCTTGATATTTTTTTAAGTTGCCAAATGTTATGTGTAAGATGATGATTATTCTAATAGTTTACGAATAATTTTGTGTTTTGCTATATGGTTAAAAGCAGATTGTCACATTATTACTAAAACCTTGTTTTCTAATGATTTAGTAGCAGAGTTGGGATCAATTCCATTTCGATTCCAGTCATTTCAGAAAGTAAACCAAATTCCAATTCCAAATTGAAATGGAAGACCATTGGAATTTCAGTTTACTTCCTGAATTGACTGGAATTGAAATGGAATTGATCCCAACCCTGTTTAGTAGTTAGTACTGAGTTGACCTCTATGTTTTCCTGTTAAGTTCAGCAGCTCTACTGGCTACGTCTGTTTCTGGAACGTTTTTTATTCTGTGTAATTAATGAATGCTTCAGCACATATTAAATGTCAAATACTATTTGAATCTGTGTGGTGACTGACTGTGTGATTCACTTACACTGAGTGTACAAAACATTAGGGAACACCTCCCTAATATTGAGTAGCACCCCCATTTGCTCTCAGAACAGTCTCAATTCGTTGGGACATGGGACTCTATAAGGTGTCAGAAGCGTTCCACAGGGATGCTGGCCCATGTTGACTCCAGTGCTTCCCACAGTCGTTGATTCACACGGGAAACTGTTGAGTGAGTAAAAATCCAGCAGCGTTGAGGTTCTTGACACAAACCGGTGCGCCTGACACCTACTACCACTCCTCATTCAAAGGCTCTTCTATCTTTTGTCTTGCCCATTAACCCTCTGAATGACACACATACACAATCCATGTCTCAATTGTCACAAGGTTTAAAAATCCTTCTTTAACCTGTTTTCTCTCCTTCATCTACACTGATTGAAGTGGATTTAACAAGTGACATCAATAAGGGATCATAGCTTTCACCTGGATTCACCTGGTCAGTCTGTCATGGAAATGTTTTGTCCACTCAGTGTAGATCCGTGTTTCAGTGGAGGCTGCTGAGGGGAGGAAGGGGCTCATAATAACACTTCACCTGGTCAGTCTGTCATGGAAATGTTTTGTCCACTCAGTGTATATGCGTGTTTCAGTGGAGGCTGCTGAGGGGAGGACGGGGCTCATAATAACACTTCACCTGGTCAGTCTGTCATGGAAATGTTTTGTCCACTCAATGTATATCCGTGTTTCAGTGGAGGCTGCTGAGGGGAGGACGGGGCTCATAATAACACCTGGAACGAAGTGAATGGAATGACATCAAACACATGGAAACCATGGAAACCATGTGTTTGATGTATTTCATGCCGTTCCACTAACTTCGCTCCAGCCATTACCACGAGCCCCGTCCTCCCCAATTAAGGTTCCACCAACCCCCTGTGCCGTCTCTCCTTCCCTCAACCAGCCTTGTCCGGGTGACATCGCTCTTGATATCCACTAGGGGTAAGTCTTGTCAAGGTTTTCATTCATGGTCGACAACACTAGTAGGACTACAATAGTAGCAGATACAGTGAATGAAGCATACTATTTACAGGGTGGACATGAGTCTGCCTTTTGTCAGGAGAATAAAGGGACACACACATATCAGGCTCTAATAGGCTCTGCATCGAGTTAGTGACGACATCAGTCTCACAGAATGTCTCCTGTAAGAGCAATGACTGTACTGTACTAGTGACTGACTGTCCCTGTACTAGTGACTGACTGTCCCTGTACTACTGACTGACTGTCCCTGTACTAGTGACTGACTGTCCCTGTACTAGTGACTGACTGTCCCTCTACTAGTGACTGACTGTCCCTGTACTAGTGACTAACTGTCCCTGCACTACTGACTGACTGTCCCTGTACTAGTGACTGACTGTCCCTGTACTAGTGACTGACTGTCCCTGTACTAGTGACTGACTGACTGTCGCTGTACTAGTGACTGACTGACTGTCCATGTACTACTGACTGACTGACTGTCCCTGTACTAGTAACTGACTGTCCCTGTACTAGTGACTGACTGTCCCTGTACTAGTGACTGACTGTCCCTGTACTAGTGACTGACTGTCCCTGTTTTAGTGACTAACTGTCCCAGCACTACTGACTGACTGTCCCTGTACTAGTGACTGACTAGTGACTGACTATCCCTGTACTAGTGACTGACTGTCCCTGTGCTAGTGACTAACTGTCCCTGCGCTACTGACTGACTGTCCCTGTACTAGTGACTGACTAGTGACTGACTATCCCTGTACTAGTGACTGACTGTCCCTGTACTAGTGACTGACTGTCCCTGTACTGTACTAGTGAATAACTGTCCCTGTACTAGTGACTGACTGTCCCTGTACTAGTGACTGACTGTCTCTGTACTAGTGACTGACTGTCCCTGTACTAGTGACTGACTGTCCCTGTACTAGTGACTAACTGTCCCTGCACTACTGACTGACTGTCCCTGTACTGTACTAGTGAATAACTGTCCCTGTACTAGTGACTGACTAGTGACTGACTGTCCCTGTACTAGTGACTGACTAGTGACTGACTGTCCCTGTACTAGTGACTGACTGTCCCTGTACTAGTGACTGACTAGTGACTGACTGTCCCTGTACTAGTGACTGACTGTCCCTGTACTAGTGACTGACTGTCTCTGTACTACTGACTGACTGTCCCTGTACGAGTGACTGACTGTCCCTGTACTAGTGACTGACTGTCCCTGTACTAGTGACTGACTGTCCCTGTACTAGTGACTGACTGTCCCTGTACTAGTGACTGACTGTCCCTGTGCTAGTGACTAACTGTCCCTGCACTACTGACTGACTGTCCCTGTACTAGTGACTGACTAGTGACTGACTATCCCTGTACTAGTGACTGACTGTCCCTGTACTAGTGACTGACTGTCTCTGTACTAGTGACTGACTGTCCCTGTACTAGTGACTGACTGTCCCTGTACTAGTGACTAACTGTCCCTGCACTACTGACTGACTGTCCCTGTACTGTACTAGTGAATAACTGTCCCTGTACTAGTGACTGACTAGTGACTGACTGTCCCTGTACTAGTGACTGACTAGTGACTGACTGTCCCTGTACTAGTGACTGACTGTCCCTGTACTAGTGACTGACTAGTGACTGACTGTCCCTGTACGAGTGACTGACTGTCCCTGTACTAGTGACTGACTGTCTCTGTACTACTGACTGACTGTCCCTGTACGAGTGACTGACTGTCCCTGTACTAGTGACTGACTGTCCCTGTACTAGTGACTGACTGTCCCTGTACTAGTGACTGACTGTCCCTGTATTAGTGACTGACTGTCCCTGTGCTAGTGACTAACTGTCCCTGCACTAATGACTGACTGTCCCTGCACTACTGACTGACTAGTGACTGACTATCCCTGTACTAGTGACTGACTGTCCCTGTACTAGTGACTGACTGTCCCTGTACTGTACTAGTGAATAACTGTCCCTGTACTAGTGACTGACTGTCCCTGTACTAGTGACTGACTGTCTCTGTACTAGTGACTGACTGTCCCTGTACTAGTGACTGACTGTCCCTGTACTAGTGACTAACTGTCCCTGCACTACTGACTGACTGTCCCTGTACTGTACTAGTGAATAACTGTCCCTGTACTAGTGACTGACTAGTGACTGACTGTCCCTGTACTAGTGACTGACTAGTGACTGACTGTCCCTGTACTAATGACTGACTGTCCCTGTACTACTGACTGACTGTCTCTGTACTACTGACTGACTGTCCCTGTACGAGTGACTGACTGTCCCTGTACTAGTGACTGACTGTCCCTGTACTAGTGACTGACTGTCCCTGTACTAGTGACTGACTGTCCCTGTGCTAGTGACTGACTAGTGACTGACTATCCCTGTACTAGTGACTGACTGTCCCTGTACTAGTGACTGACTGTCCCTGTACTGTACTAGTGAATAACTGTCCCTGTACTAGTGACTGACTAGTGACTGACTGTCCCTGTACTAGTGACTGACTAGTGACTGACTGTCCCTGTACTAGTGACTGACTGTCCCTGTACTAGTGACTGACTGTCTCTGTACTACTGACTGACTGTCTCTGTACTACTGACTGACTGTCCCTGTACGAGTGACTGACTGTCTCTGTACTACTGACTGACTGTCTCTGTACTACTGACTGACTGTCCCTGTACGAGTGACTGACTGTCCCTGTACTAGTGACTGACTGTCCCTGTACTAGTGACTGACTGTCCCTGTACTAGTGACTGACTAGTGACTGACTATCCCTGTACTAGTGACTGACTGTCCCTGTACTAGTGACTGACTGTCCCTGTACTAGTGACTGACTATCCCTGTACTAGTGACTGACTGTCTCTGTACTAGTGACTGACTGTCTCTGTACTACTGACTGACTGTCTCTGTACTACTGACTGACTGTCTCTGTACTACTGACTGACTGTCCCTGTACGAGTGACTGACTGTCCCTGTACGAGTGACTGACTGTCCCTGTACTAGTGACTGACTGTCCCTGTACTAGTGACTGACTAGTGACTGACTATCCCTGTACTAGTGACTGACTGTCCCTGTACTAGTGACTGACTGTCCCTGTACTAGTGACTGACTATCCCTGTACTAGTGACTGACTGTCTCTGTACTAGTGACTGACTGTCCCTGTACTACTGACTGACTGTCTCTGTACTACTGACTGACTGTCTCTGTACTACTGACTGACTGTCCCTGTACGAGTGACTGACTGTCCCTGTACGAGTGACTGACTGTCCCTGTACTAGTGACTGACTGTCCCTGTACTAGTGACTGACTAGTGACTGACTATCCCTGTACTAGTGACTGACTGTCCCTGTACTAGTGACTGACTGTCCCTGTACTAGTGACTGACTGTCCCTGTACTAGTGACTGACTAGTGACTGACTATCCCTGTACTAGTGACTGACTATCCCTGTACTAGTGACTGACTGTCTCTGTACTAGTGACTGACTGTCTCTGTACTACTGACTGACTGTCTCTGTACTACTGACTGACTGTCTCTGTACTACTGACTGACTGTCCCTGTACGAGTGACTGACTGTCCCTGTACGAGTGACTGACTGTCCCTGTACTAGTGACTGACTGTCCCTGTACTAGTGACTGACTAGTGACTGACTATCCCTGTACTAGTGACTGACTGTCCCTGTACTAGTGACTGACTGTCCCTGTACTAGTGACTGACTATCCCTGTACTAGTGACTGACTGTCTCTGTACTAGTGACTGACTGTCCCTGTACTACTGACTGACTGTCTCTGTACTACTGACTGACTGTCTCTGTACTACTGACTGACTGTCCCTGTACGAGTGACTGACTGTCCCTGTACGAGTGACTGACTGTCCCTGTACTAGTGACTGACTGTCCCTGTACTAGTGACTGACTAGTGACTGACTATCCCTGTACTAGTGACTGACTGTCCCTGTACTAGTGACTGACTGTCCCTGTACTAGTGACTGACTGTCCCTGTACTAGTGACTGACTAGTGACTGACTATCCCTGTACTAGTGACTGACTATCCCTGTACTAGTGACTGACTGTCTCTGTACTAGTGACTGACTGTCTCTGTACTACTGACTGACTGTCTCTGTACTACTGACTGACTGTCTCTGTACTACTGACTGACTGTCCCTGTACGAGTGACTGACTGTCCCTGTACGAGTGACTGACTGTCCCTGTACTAGTGACTGACTGTCCCTGTACTAGTGACTGACTAGTGACTGACTATCCCTGTACTAGTGACTGACTGTCCCTGTACTAGTGACTGACTGTCCCTGTACTAGTGACTGACTGTCCCTGTACTAGTGACTGACTAGTGACTGACTATCCCTGTACTAGTGACTGACTATCCCTGTACTAGTGACTGACTGTCTCTGTACTAGTGACTGACTGTCTCTGTACTACTGACTGACTGTCTCTGTACTACTGACTGACTGTCTCTGTACTACTGACTGACTGTCCCTGTACGAGTGACTGACTGTCCCTGTACGAGTGACTGACTGTCCCTGTACTAGTGACTGACTGTCCCTGTACTAGTGACTGACTAGTGACTGACTATCCCTGTACTAGTGACTGACTGTCCCTGTACTAGTGACTGACTGTCCCTGTACTAGTGACTGACTATCCCTGTACTAGTGACTGACTGTCTCTGTACTAGTGACTGACTGTCCCTGTACTACTGACTGACTGTCTCTGTACTACTGACTGACTGTCTCTGTACTACTGACTGACTGTCCCTGTACGAGTGACTGACTGTCCCTGTACGAGTGACTGACTGTCCCTGTACTAGTGACTGACTGTCCCTGTACTAGTGACTGACTAGTGACTGACTATCCCTGTACTAGTGACTGACTGTCCCTGTACTAGTGACTGACTGTCCCTGTACTAGTGACTGACTGTCCCTGTACTAGTGACTGACTAGTGACTGACTATCCCTGTACTAGTGACTGACTATCCCTGTACTAGTGACTGACTGTCTCTGTACTAGTGACTGACTGTCTCTGTACTACTGACTGACTGTCTCTGTACTACTGACTGACTGTCTCTGTACTACTGACTGACTGTCCCTGTACGAGTGACTGACTGTCCCTGTACGAGTGACTGACTGTCCCTGTACTAGTGACTGACTGTCCCTGTACTAGTGACTGACTAGTGACTGACTATCCCTGTACTAGTGACTGACTGTCCCTGTACTAGTGACTGACTGTCCCTGTACTAGTGACTGACTATCCCTGTACTAGTGACTGACTGTCTCTGTACTAGTGACTGACTGTCCCTGTACTACTGACTGACTGTCTCTGTACTACTGACTGACTGTCTCTGTACTACTGACTGACTGTCCCTGTACGAGTGACTGACTGTCCCTGTACGAGTGACTGACTGTCCCTGTACTAGTGACTGACTGTCCCTGTACTAGTGACTGACTAGTGACTGACTATCCCTGTACTAGTGACTGACTGTCCCTGTACTAGTGACTGACTGTCCCTGTACTAGTGACTGACTGTCCCTGTACTAGTGACTGACTAGTGACTGACTATCCCTGTACTAGTGACTGACTGACTGTCCCTGTACTAGTGACTGACTGTCCCTGTACTAGTGACTGACTGTCCCTGTACTAGTGACTGACTAGTGACTGACTATCCCTGTACTAGTGACTGACTGACTGTCCCTGTACTAGTGACTGACTGTCCCTGTACTAGTGACTGACTGTCCCTGTACTAGTGACTGACTGCCCCTGTACTAGTGACTGACTGACTGTCCCTGTACTAGTGACTGACTGTCCCTTTACTAGTGACTGACTGTCCCTGTACTAGTGACTGACTGTCCCTGTACTAGTGACTGACTGTCCCTGTACTACTGACTGACTGTCCCTGCACTACTGACTGACTGTCCCTGTACTAGTGACTGACTAGTGACTGACTATCCCTGTACTAGTGACTGACGGTCCCTGTACTAGTGACTGACTGTCCCTGTACTGTACTAGTGAATAACTGTCCCTGTACTAGTGACTGACTGTCCCTGTACTAGTGACTGACTGTCTCTGTACTAGTGACTGACTGTCCCTGTACTAGTGACTAACTGTCCCTGCACTACTGACTGACTGTCCCTGTACTGTACTAGTGAATAACTGTCCCTGTACTAGTGACTGACTAGTGACTGACTGTCCCTGTACTAGTGACTGACTGTCCCTGTACTAGTGACTGACTGTCTCTGTACTACTGACTGACTGTCTCTGTACTACTGACTGACTGTCCCTGTACTACTGACTGACTGTCCCTGTACTAGTGACTGACTGACTGTCCCTGTACTAGTGACTGACTTTCCCTATACTAGTGACTGACTGTCCCTGTACTGTACTAGTGAATAACTGTCCCTGTACTAGTGACTGACTGTCCCTGTACTACTGACTGACTGTCCCTGTACTAGTGACTGACTGTCCCTGTACTACTGAATGACTGTCCCTGTACTAGTGACTGACTGACTGTCCCTGTACTAGTGACTGACTGTCCCTCTACTAGTGACTGACTGTCCCTCTACTAGTGACTGACTGTCCCTGTACTAGTGACTGACTGTCCCTGTACTAGTGACTGACTGTCCCTGTACTAGTGACTGACTGTCCCTGTACTAGTGACTAACTGTCCCTTTACTAGTGACTGACTAGTGACTGACTGTCCCTGTACTAGTGACTGACTGTCCCTGTACTAGTAACTGACTGTCCCTGTACTAGTGACTGACTGTCCCTGTACTAGTGACTGACTGTCCCTGTACTAGTGACTGACTGACTGTCCCTGTACTAGTGACTGACTGTCCCTGTACTAGTAGTCTTCTTCCTGATGTCTTAGTAACGTAGTAATTCCACACCAAGCCCAAGAAGGGATGTTTAGTTTTTAGGGCTGTCTCTGTGATGAGGGGATTGTTAGCTTCAGTTGTGACTGTGGCCAGGATATAGATATTGGATGGAGATATGGAGAGCTATATGATGACTTTGGTCACTGTCTGTGGAATGATGAGCCAGATTACGCTTTGAAGACAACTGGGAACTCGGGAAAAAGCAGGTCAAATCATGACGTCAGTGATCTTCAGGTTGGAAAGTCGAAGCTCTAGAAAGATGCCCGAATTTCCGAATGAGTTGACCATTCAAAACAATTTTAGCCTGTCGGAGCTCGTTTTTTTCGAGTTCCCAGTTGTCTTGAACGCACTGAAGTCGGGAGTCGGAGATTTCCGAGTTCCCAGTTGTTTTGAGGCAATAAATAGATTACGGAGAGGCCACCGGTCGGACTAAAATACGTTTCCCATAATGCGGCAGCAAAAAAGTAGTTTTTCTATAGCCCTAGTGCTCATCTGGGAAATGTAGTCACTAAAAATAGCATGTAGAACGTTCTGTAATGGCATTACATATGGAATGAAAAATACATTTCCCATGTTGTCATACATGTACTATGCTCAAATGTCCTATACAGTCGTCCTTAGGATGTCTATTGATACCTGCCGCAAATAGGCCTACAGTAGGCTATTGGTCTACTGGTACCTTCGCACTCACTGTATGAGCTATACAAAAACGTAAGGCAAATGCCGTCATAGCTACGTATAGTCAAGCTATTCCATTGGAAAATATTTTTAGCCTAGAGAGAAGGGCGCACATCACGGGGAAGAGAGGCAGCCCATCCGACCGCAGACTGGGAAGTAGCCTCGGCGATGTTGTGGATATGAAGATGAGAAGGGATGTTTCTTGTTGACTCGCCGATTTTGCCACGAATGTGTTTTGTTGGCGAATTGTTTTCATGATCTATGAAATTCTAATAGAAGGACTTATGGTTCGGAGCTGCGTTTTCCAGCCGAAAGAGATCTGATTTTTGACAGGACAGGCCGGCAGAGCATCCGCTGATCGACAGGTCTGTGTTGTGATAAGTTGCACTTTGACAGCCCGATCTGAGTCTGGGTCTACTTTGTTACTTATTGCCTATGAATGGGCTTAGCCATTCTACAGTAGCCTACTGCTGTAGAATGCATTCATACGTGAAACAGTCTAGAATGTTGTATCGTAAGTAGCCTAGCCTACTGTATTTTGCTTTACGCTTCAGTAAGCGTTAAAATTGTATTTCTATTCTAGGTTGTCGACGCCTCCACTTCCCTTTTATCTTCACCATGCTGCCCAGTTTGCAGAGAGTCCTGCGGCCCGCCCTCATTCTGAGGTCGGGGAACATGTTGGGAAGAGTCCGCGGGTCAAACCTAGCTCCGCTACGCCAGCCTGTACCGATACTGCCCAGCCAGCAGTGCTGCGACTTGGGCACACACCCTCACAAGGACCCGATGGAGCCCTTGAACTCACCGCAAGGAGCCAAGGATTTTATTTATAGTCTTCACCCCACCGAACGCACAACCCTGCTTAGAGAACTGCACCGGTTTGAGTCGATAGCAATAGCTCAAGGTAAGAATAAGAACAGTAGTCTACTGGAAAATGTGTTTCACTTCCCCGAGTTGCACAGAGAGTTCATTATAGTGTCACTCTGGTCCTTTACCGTTAGTCCCACCCTCGGCTAAGCTGCTTGGTCCAGAAACCAAAGAATGACAAAATACGTATTGTTTCAAATATGTAGGTGTAAAAACAAATGTTTCTAGACCTATTACATTGTACTATAGGTTCATTACAAAACACTTACTCTCATAAGAGTAAAACAATACGTTATTTCTCTATTGATATCAATACATTCTGCCCTCAAATTGTGAGATTTCTGTATCTGTAAAAGTAGTTGAGGATAGAATGCTTATGCCCTTGTTGTAAGCAGTATAGTAATGTGTGTGTGTGTGTGTGTGTGTGTGTGTGTGTGTGTGTGTGTGTGTGTGTGTGTGTGTGTGTGTGTGTGTGTGTGTGTGTGTGTGTGTGTGTGTGTGTGTGTGTATATGTGTATGTTAGTGTGTTAGTGTGAGATATGGAGAGAGAGGAATAATGAGAGAGGGGAGAGAAGAAGAGAGACAGCGAGAGAGGGTAGAGAAAAACACAGGGAGAGAGGAATAGAGAGCGAGCAAGGGGAGATAATGCGAGAGACACAGGGGGAGGGAGAGAGGGGAGAGAAAGAGAGAGACAGGGAGCGAGGGAGAGAGAGAGATGGGGGAGAAAGAGAGAGACAAGGAGCGAGGGAGGGAAGAGAGAGACAGGGAGAGAGAGAGGGAGGGAAGAGAGACAGGGAGAGAGAGAGAGACGGAGCGAGGGAGAGAGAGAGACGGGGAGGGAAGAGAGAGACAGGGAGAGACAGGGAGAGAGGGAGAGAGGGAGGGAAGAGAGAGACAGGGAGAGAGAGAGAGAGAGAGAGTGAGAGAGGGAGGGAGGGAAGAGAGAGACAGGGAGAGAGAGAGAGAGAGAGAGAGAGGGTGGGGGGATAGAGAGAGACAGGGAGAGAGTGAGAGAGGGAGGGAAGAGAGAGACAGGGAGAGAGAGAGAGAGAGAGAGAGAGAGGGTGGGGGGATAGAGAGAGACAGGGAGAGAGTGAGAGAGGGAGGGAAGAGAGAGACAGGGAGAGAGAGAGAGAGAGGGTGGGGGGATAGAGAGAGCCAAAGTGCTAGAGAGCATCATGGTTGCAGATGATGTCTGTAATGATGAAGTGGTGTTGGGGCTGTTGAAGCGCACTTCTCCTGCTCTCTCTGTTATCCATAGATGTCTCCTGGGTCACATGGGGCTGAGCAGTGGGATGCTTCTGACTGTTACCCTGGCCTTAATACTTTATAATGGGCATTGTGCACTGGACTGCTGTTTCTGGATTAACCTACTGAGAGACATTTGTCCACCTGGTTTGATGTTACGGTAAACATTTGTCCACCTGGTTTGATGTTACGGTAAACATTTGTCCACCTGGTTTGGTGTTACGGTAAACATTTGTCCACCTGGGTTTGATGTTACGGTAAACATTTGTCCACCTGGTTTGATGTTACGGTAAACATTTGTCCACCTGGTTTGGTGTTACGGTAAACATTTGTCCACCTGGGTTTGATGTTACGGTAAACATTTGTCCACCTGGTTTGATGTTACGGTAAACATTTGTCCACCTGGGTTTGATGTTACGGTAAACATTTATCCACCTGGTTTGGTGTTACGGTAAACATTTGTCCACCTGGTTTGATGTTACGGTAAACATTTGTCCACCTGGGTTTGATGTTACGGTAAACATTTGTCCACCTGGTTTGGTGTTACGGTAAACATTTGTCCACCTGGGTTTGATGTTACGGTAAACATTTGTCCACCTGGTTTGATGTTACGGTAAACATTTGTCCACCTGGGTTTGGTGTTACGGTAAACATTTGTCCACCTGGGTTTGATGTTACGGTAAACATTTGTCCACCTGGTTTGGTGTTACGGTAAACATTTGTCCACCTGGTTTGATGTTACGGTAAACATTTGTCCACCTGGGTTTGATGTTACGGTAAACATTTGTCCACCTGGGTTTGGTGTTACGGTAAACATTTGTCCACCTGGTTTGGTGTTACGGTAAACATTTGTCCTCCTGGTTTGGTGTTACGGTAAACATTTGTCCACCTGGTTTGGTGTTACGGTAAACATTTGTCCACCTGGGTTTGGTGTTACGGTAAACATTTGTCCACCTGGGTTTGATGTTACGGTAAACATTTGTCCACCTGGTTTGGTGTTACGGTAAACATTTGTCCACTTGGGTTTGATGTTACGGTAAACATTTGTCCACCTGGTTTGATGTTACGGTAAACATTTGTCCACCTGGGTTTGATGTTACGGTAAACATTTATCCACCTGGTTTGGTGTTACGGTAAACATTTGTCCACCTGGTTTGATGTTACGGTAAACATTTGTCCACCTGGGTTTGATGTTACGGTAAACATTTGTCCACCTGGTTTGGTGTTACGGTAAACATTTGTCCACCTGGGTTTGATGTTACGGTAAACATTTGTCCACCTGGTTTGATGTTACGGTAAACATTTGTCCACCTGGGTTTGGTGTTACAGTAAACATTTGTCCACCTGGGTTTGATGTTACGGTAAACATTTGTCCACCTGGTTTGGTGTTACGGTAAACATTTGTCCACCTGGTTTGGTGTTACGGTAAACATTTGTCCACCTGGGTTTGATGTTACGGTAAACATTTGTCCACCTGGGTTTGGTGTTACGGTAAACATTTGTCCACCTGGTTTGGTGTTACGGTAAACATTTGTCCACCTGGTTTGGTGTTACGGTAAACATTTGTCCACCTGGTTTGATGTTACGGTAAACATTTGTCCACCTGGTTTGGTGTTACGGTAAACATTTGTCCACCTGGTTTGGTGTTACGGTAAACATTTGTCCACCTGGGTTTGGTGTTACGGTAAACATTTGTCCACCTGGGTTTGATGTTACGGTAAACATTTGTCCACCTGGGTTTGATGTTACGGTAAACATTTGTCCACCTTGTTTGGTGTTACGGTAAACATTTGTCCACCTGGTTTGATGTTACAGTAAACATTTGTCCACCTGGTTTGGTGTTACGGTAAACATTTGTCCACTTGGGTTTGGTGTTACGGTAAACATTTGTCTACCTGGGTTTGGTGTTACGGTAAACATTTGTCCACCTGGGTTTGATGTTACGGTAAACATTTGTCCACCTGGTTTGGTGTTACGGTAAACATTTGTCCACTTGGGTTTGATGTTACGGTAAACATTTGTCCACCTGGTTTGATGTTACGGTAAACATTTGTCCACCTGGGTTTGATGTTACGGTAAACATTTATCCACCTGGTTTGGTGTTACGGTAAACATTTGTCCACCTGGTTTGATGTTACGGTAAACATTTGTCCACCTGGGTTTGATGTTACGGTAAACATTTGTCCACCTGGTTTGGTGTTACGGTAAACATTTGTCCACCTGGGTTTGATGTTACGGTAAACATTTGTCCACCTGGTTTGGTGTTACGGTAAACATTTGTCCACCTGGGTTTGATGTTACGGTAAACATTTGTCCACCTGGGTTTGGTGTTACGGTAAACATTTGTCCACCTGGTTTGGTGTTACGGTAAACATTTGTCCACCTGGTTTGGTGTTACGGTAAACATTTGTCCACCTGGTTTGATGTTACGGTAAACATTTGTCCACCTGGTTTGGTGTTACGGTAAACATTTGTCCACCTGGTTTGGTGTTACGGTAAACATTTGTCCACCTGGGTTTGGTGTTACGGTAAACATTTGTCCACCTGGGTTTGATGTTACGGTAAACATTTGTCCACCTGGGTTTGATGTTACGGTAAACATTTGTCCACCTGGTTTGGTGTTACGGTAAACATTTGTCCACCTGGTTTGATGTTACAGTAAACATTTGTCCACCTGGTTTGGTGTTACGGTAAACATTTGTCCACTTGGGTTTGGTGTTACGGTAAACATTTGTCCACCTGGGTTTGGTGTTACGGTAAACATTTGTCCACCTGGGTTTGATGTTACGGTAAACATTTGTATTCCTTTAGCCATGGGATGTTCTCCTATCCTTCTCGCCATCAGACTCTCCTCTATGTATATGGCTGTCTGGGTTCAAACCCGGGTCACCTGAGCGCAGTAAGACTCTGGTTTGAACCCGGGTCACCTGAGCACAGTAAGACTCTGGTTTGAACCCGGGTCACCTGAGCACAGTAAGACTCTGGTTTGAACCCGGGTCACCTGAGCACAGTAAGACTCTGGTTTGAACCCGGGTCACCTGAGCGCAGTAAGACTTCGCTGAGCTAAACACCGGAAAAACCTTAGGCATTACCTCAAGGAGATAACTGAAGCCTTCAGGTCCCACTGAGTCACCTCCATTACATACAGTACTGTAGGTATTTAATGTCTCCCCTCCTCCAGTCCCAGCCCAGGGTCCTATCTCAGGGTCCTAGCCCAGGGTCCTATCTCAGGGTCCTAGCCCAGGGTCCTAGCCCAGGGTCCTATCCCAGGGTTCAATCCCAGGGTCCCAGCCCAGGGTCCCAGCCCAGGGTCCTATCCCAGGGTCCCAGCCCAGGGTCCCATCTCAGGGTTCAATCCCAGGGTCCAATCCCAGGGTCCCAGACCAGGGTCCTATCCCAGGGTAATAGCCCAGGGTTCAATCCCAGGGTCCAATCCCAGGGTCCCAGACCAGGGTCCTATCCCAGGGTAATAGCCCAGGGTCCCAGCCCAGGGTCCTATCCCAGGGTCCTATCCAGGGTCCCAGCCCAGGGTCCTATCTCAGGGTCCTAGCCCAGGGTTCAATCCCAGGGTCCAATCCCAGGGTCTTTGCATCTTTTTGATCTGAGGTCCTCCTCACTGTTCACTGTATAAGTAGTTGCTGTCTATATCTGTGCTCTCTGAAACAGTAGAGCAGTAGTGAATGTGATAAGTATTATTTCTAGTACTGCTGACTCTCCTTATCGTAGAGGGGAAAGAACAACAGGTATTGTCTCCTCTACATGATAGTACAGGAACAGGAAGGAAGGTGTGTAGTACTCACCACTAACAGAGATTATACTGCACCCTCTATTCTCTCCATTAGGTTTATTGAGGAGGACTGAATGGGTTTCGAGACGTTCATCTGTTTTGTTGCGTTTCTGTTGAGGTTATTGTGTGTAGGGGACACATTCCCTTATGGGTCATTTAGACAACAGCTACTAAAGGACAATAGAATTGATGATGCCTCTTATGTGGTGTCAAGAGGCTCTCAGTGTTAAACCTTACATCTGTATATAATATTACCTCGGCTAGTATGGGGCATTATTGTCACAATGTAAGAAATCAACATTTGAAGCATATTTCTTGGACAATTGGCTCTTTTGGATGAAAATGTATTGAGAACGTAGTGTGGAAAATTGACACGTTTTCATTTCCCCGCTGTAAAACAATATATCGACAGATGTATCGGTAAGTTTAGTCGGGAATCGGTATCGGACCCCAAAAAAACAATCGGTCGGACTCTACGAAGGATCTTTATTGAATCTCTATAACATTGAGAATTGGCCTCCCGAGTGGTGCAGCGGTCCCAAGGCACTGCATCACAGTGCTTGAGGCATCACTACAGACCCGGGTTCGATCCCAGGCTGTGTCACAGCCGACCGTGACCGGGAGACCCATGAGGCGGCGTACAATTGTCCCAGCGTCGTCCGAGTTAGGTCGGGGTTTGGCCCATCGCGCTTTAGTGACTCCTTGTGGCGGGCCGGGCACCTGCAAGCTGACTTCCGGTCACCAACTGGACGGTGTTTCCTCTGACACATTGGTGCGGCTGGCTTCCGGGTTAAGGCGAGCAGTGTGTCAAGAAGCAGGGTTGTGTTTTAGAGGACGCATGGCTCTCGACCTTCGCCTCTCCCGAGTCCGCAGGGGAGTTGCAGCGATGGGACAAGACTGTAACTACCAATTGGACATCATAAAAAAGGGGTAAAAAAATAAAAAGATTGAGAATCAATTAATTGACAATGTCTGAATCAAGACCCAATTAAGAGATTTTAAACATTAGGCCTAACTGCTCTAAAAGTAGCTTCCCTAAGTAGCATAATCATTTGGTAACCTGTCAACTGACACGTCATAAAGCATTTCAATCTGCCTGGGGATGCTCAATGATGCTGCCACAATGTAGTTATTGGGCTGATGTTAAATGCCATATGGAATACAGATCTACTGCGGTATGGAAGTACCTCTCAGATCATTCTCAGGAACTGCACTTCATTCCACAGGAGCAACAGGGGTAATGTTAAACACTGTCTATTGACAAGATTCAAGGCTCTGTTTTTTTTTTACCTTGAATGAGAGGTGAACAAGAGGTTACATGGGGAAAAAGAGGTGCTAGTTATTTGTACTATGACCTACTGGATTAACCTACAGCAACTGGCACATATAATCTGTGTCCCAAATGGTACACTATTCCCTATATAGTGCACTACTTTTGACCTGGGCCCATAGGGTGCAATTTGGGATGCAGATAAAGGCCTATGACCAGATGAACACAAATGAAGACTAGAGGGGATAAAGAAGGAAAAGTCTCTTCAATATTTCACCCTCCATTTGGTTTAATTACAGTCTGTTGCCATGGTGCTGGGTGAGTTCCTGCTCTGAAAATAGAGTTCAAGGCTGCGTCCCAAATGACACCCTATTCCCGATATAGTGCACTACTTTAGACCTGGGCCCTATGGCACCCTATTCCCTACAATGAGGGAAAAAGTATTTGATCCCCTGCTGATTTTGTACGTTTGCCCACTGACAAAGAAATGATCAGTCTATAATTTTAATGGTAGGTTTATTTGAACAGTGAGAGACAGAATAACAACAAAAAAATCCAGAAAAACGCATGTTAAAAATGTTAGAAATTGATTTGCATTTTAATGAGGGAAATAAGTATTTGACCCCATCTCAATCAGAAAGATTTCTGGCTCCCAAGTGTCTTTTATACAGGTAACGAGCTGAGATTAGGAGCACACTCTTAAAGGGAGTGCTCCTAACCGCAGCTTGTTACCTGTATAAAATACACCTGTCCACAGAAGCAATCAATCAATCAGATTCCAAACTCTCCACCATGGCCAAGACCAAAGAGCTCTCCAAGGATGTCAGGGACAAGATTGTAGACCTACACAAGGCTGGAATGGGCTACAAGACCATCGCCAAGCAGCTTGGTGAGAAGGTGACAACAGTTGGTGCGATTATTCGCAAATGGAAGAAACACAAAAGAACTGTCAATCTCCCTCGGCCTGGGGCTCCATGCAAGATCTCACCTCGTGGAGTTGCAATGATCATGAGAACGGTGAGGAATCAGCCCAGAACTACACGGGAGGATCTTGTCAATGATCTCAAGGCAGCTGGGACCATAGTCACCAAGAAAACAATTGGTAACACACTACGCCGTGAAGGACTGAAATCCTGCAGCGTCCGCAAGGTCCCCTGCTCAAGAAAGCACATATACATGCCTGTCTGAAGTTTGCCAATGAACATCTGAATGATTCAGAGGACAACTGGGGGAAAGTGTTGTGGTCAGATGAGACCAAAATTGAGCTCTTTGACATCAACTTAACTCGCCGTGTTTGGAGGAGGAGGAATGCTGCCTATGACCCCAAGAACACCATCCCCACCGTCACACATGGAGGTGGAAACATTATGCTTTGGGGGTGTTTTTCTGCTAAGGGGACAGGACAACTTCACCGCATCAAAGGGACGATGGACGGGGCCATGTATCGTCAAATCTTGAGTGAGAACCTCCTTCCCTCAGCCAGGGCATTGAAAATGGGTCGTGGATGGGTATTCCAGCATGACAATGACCCAAAACACACGGCCAAGGCAACAAAAGAGTGGCTCAAGAAGAAGCATATTAAGGTCCTGGAGTGGCCTAGCCAGTCTCCAGACCTTAATCCCATAGAAAATCTGTGGAGGGAGCTGAAGGTTCGAGTTGCCAAACGTCAGCCTCGAAACCTTAATAACTTGGAGAAGATCTGCAAAGAGGAGTGGGACAAAATCCCTCCTGAGATGTGTGCAAACCTGGTGGCCAACTACAAGAAACGTCTGACCTCTGTGATTGCCAACAAGGGTTTTGCCACCAAGTACTAAATCATGTTTTGCAGAGGGATCAAATACTTTTTTCCCTCACTGTATATAGTGCGCTTCTTTAGACCTGGGCCCTATGGGCATTATATATGGAGTCAAGGGCAGGGCAGCCATTGGGGGGGGGATACTAATGATTCCCAAGGGGAGTCAGTTTCCTACAGTCTTGATCCCCAAGGGGAGTCAGTTTCCTACAGTCTTCATCCCCAAAGGGAGTCAGTTTCCTACAGTCTTGATCCCCAAGGGGAGTCAGTTTCCTACAGTCTTGATCCCCAGGGGGAGTCAGTTTCCTACAGTCTTGATCCCCAAGGGGAGTCAGTTTCCTGCAGTCTTGATCCCCAGGGGGAGTCAGTTTCCTACAGTCTTGATCCCCAAGGGGAGTCAGTTTCCTACAGTCTTGATCCCCAGGGGGAGTCAGTTTCCTACAGTCTTGATCCCCAGGGGGAGTCAGTTTCCTACAGTCTTGATCCCCAAGGGGAGTCAGTTTCCTGCAGTCTTGATCCCCAGGGGGAGTCAGTTTCCTACAGTCTTGATCCCCAAGGGGAGTCAGTTTCCTACAGTCTTGATCCCCAGGGGGAGTCAGTTTCCTACAGTCTTGATCCCCAAGGGGAGTCAGTTTCCTACAGTCTTGATCCCCAGGGGGAGTCAGTTTCCTACAGTCTTGATCCCCAAGGGGAGTCAGTTTCCTACAGTCTTGATCCCCAGGGGGAGTCAGTTTCCTACAGTCTTGATCCCCAGGGGGAGTCAGTTTCCTACAGTCTTCATCCCCAAGGGGAGTCAGTTTCCTACAGTCTTGATCCCCAAGGGGAGTCAGTTTCCTACAGTCTTCATCCCCAAGGGGAGTCAGTTTCCTACAGTCTTGATCCCCAGGGGGAGTCAGTTTCCTACAGTCTTGATCCCCAAGGGGAGTCAGTTTCCTGCAGTCTTGATCCCCAGGGGGAGTCAGTTTCCTACAGTCTTGATCCCCAAGGGGAGTCAGTTTCCTACAGTCTTGATCCCCAGGGGGAGTCAGTTTCCTACAGTCTTGATCCCCAGGGGGAGTCAGTTTCCTACAGTCTTGATCCCCAAGGGGAGTCAGTTTCCTGCAGTCTTGATCCCCAGGGGGAGTCAGTTTCCTACAGTCTTGATCCCCAAGGGGAGTCAGTTTCCTACAGTCTTGATCCCCAGGGGGAGTCAGTTTCCTACAGTCTTGATCCCCAGGGGGAGTCAGTTTCCTACAGTCTTCATCCCCAAGGGGAGTCAGTTTCCTACAGTCTTGATCCCCAGGGGGAGTCAGTTTCCTGCAGTCTTGATCCCCAGGGGGAGTCAGTTTCCTACAGTCTTGATCCCCAAGGGGAGTCAGTTTCCTACAGTCTTGATCCCCAAGGGGAGTCAGTTTCCTACAGTCTTGATCCCCAGGGGGAGTCAGTTTCCTACAGTCTTGATCCCCAAAGGGAGTCAGTTTCCTACAGTCTTGATCCCCAAGGGGAGTCAGTTTCCTACAGTCTTGATCCCCAAGGGGAGTCAGTTTCCTACAGTCTTGATCCCCAAGGGGAGTCAGTTTCCTACAGTCTTGATCCCCACGGGGAGTCAGTTTCCTACAGTCTTGATCCCCAAAGGGAGTCAGTTTCCTACAGTCTTGATCCCCAAAGGGAGTCAGTTTCCTACAGTCTTGATCCCCAGGGGGAGTCAGTTTCCTACAGTCTTGATCCCCACGGGGAGTCAGTTTCCTACAGTCTTGATCCCCAGGGGGAGTCAGTTGACTGCGACAGTGTCACCTTCATGGTTATAGTCCTCTAGGGCTTGTGTTACACGTACAGGCAGAAGGGGAGACAGGCAGGCAGACAGTTAGACAGAGTCACGCAGACACACAGGCAGTTAGAGAGACATGCAGACAGGCAAGGTGGAAGGCAGGCAAGCAAACAGGCAGACAGAGAGGTAGAGAGAGGTAGGCAGACAGGGAGACAGGCAGGGAGACAAGCAGGCAGAGAGGAAGACGGACAGGTAGAGAAGCAGGCAGACAGGCAGTTAGACAGAGAGGCAGAGAGACAGGCAATTAGACAGCCAGACAGGGAGAGAGGCCGATAGGGCGGGAGAGAGGGAGAGATTTAGGGAGGGAAGGAGGAAGGGAGAGATGCAGGAGGGTAGGAAGGAGGCAACATAGCACGTGGTGGAGGCACTCACAGGAGGACGCTGTCCTCTAATCACCATGGTGCCTTGTGGGGGATGGGGAAGTGGCTCAACTTTACGACCTTGATCTGCCTATCTACAGTATCCACACACACACACACACACACACACACACACACACACACACACACACACACACACACACACACACACACACACACACACACACACACACACACACACACACACACACACACACACACACACACACACACACACACACACCCCCTGCCTATCTATCTATCTATCCTGCAGCTCTAACAGGCCTTCGAGGTTCCTAATAAACACAGGCACCACCAGTGCTTTCAAGGAGCTGCAGTAGTAAGCCTAGTAACCCACTGTAGGCCCACTGTACCGTTACCCACAGTGGGTTTTATGCTGCTTTAAAGCTTTATGCTTCTGGGATATGTGGGAAGCTAGCGTCCCACCTCGACAACAGCCAGTTAAATTGCAGAGCGCCAAATTCAAACAACAGAAATCTCATAATTACAATTCCTCAAACATCCAAGTATTATACACCATTTTAAAGCTTAACTTCTTGTTAATCAAGCCACAGTGTCTGATTTCAAAAAGGCTTTTCGGCGAAAGCATACCATATGACTATGTTAGGTCAGCGCCTAGTCACAAAAAAACATACAGCCATTTTCCAGCCAAGAGAGGAGTCACAAAAAGCAGAAATAGAGATAAAATGAATCACTAACCTTTGATGATCTTCATCAGATGGCACTCATAGGACTTCATGTTACACAATACATGTATGTTTTGTTCGATGAAGTTCATATTTATATCCAAAAATTTCAGTTTACATTGGCGCGTTATGTTCAGTATTGTTTTGCCTCCAAAACATCCAGTGATTTTGCAGGGAGCCACATCAATTTACAGAAATACTCATCATAAACATTGATATAAGATACAAGTGTTTTACATAGAATTAAAGATACACTTCTCCTTAATGCAACCGCTGTGTCAGATTTCAAAAAAGCTTTACAGCAAAAGCACGCCATGCGATAATCTGAGTACAGTGCTCAGGCACCAAAACAAGCCATACAGATACCCGCCATGTTGTGGAGTCAACAAAAGTCAGAAATAGCATTATAAATATTCACTTACCTTTGATGATCTTCATCAGACTGCACTCCCAGGAATCCCAGTTCCACAATAAATGTTTGTTTTGTTTCGATAAAGTCCATATTTATGTCCAAATACCTCCTTTTTGTTTGCGCGTTCAGTTCACTATTCCAAATGCAGAAGGCGCGGGCACTAAGTCCAGGAGAAAAGTAAAAAAAGTTGCATTACAGTTTGTAGAAACATGTCAAACGATGTATAGAATCAATCTTTAGGATGTTTTTATCATACATCTTCAATAATATTCCAACCGGACAATTCCTTTGTCTTTGGAAATGAAAAGGAACTCAGCTCGCTCTCATGGCTGCGCGCGTGACTGAGCTCATGGCATTTTTCCAGACACCTGGTTGAAACAGCTCTTATTCTCTCCCCATTCACAGTAGAAGCATGAAACAACGTTCTAAAGACTGTTGACATCTAGTGGAAGCCTTAGGAAGTACAATATGACCCCACAGACACTGTATATTGGATAGGCAATCACTTGAAAAACTACAAACCTCAGATTTCCCACTTCCTGGTTGGATTTTTCTCAGGCTTTTGCCTGCCATATGAGTTCTGTTATACTCACAGACATAATTCAAACAGTTTTAGAAACTTCAGAGTGTTTTCTATCCAAATCTACTAATAATATGCATATCCTAGCTTCTGGGCCTGAGTAGCAGGCAGTTTACTCTGGGCACCTTATTCATCGAAGCTACTCAATACTGCCCCCAGATCCCAAAGAAGTTAAAGCTACTGCAGGGTTATGACATCTTGTATTTTACTACTGCTGTGTCTGCTGTGATCTCACACACATCAGTTTGTTGAGATTTACTACTGTAGGTCAGTGCACCTTAGTGCCTGGTCGCCATAGCAACACTTTGTGTTCAGTCTCACAAGTGTCAAGGTTGTTGATCATTTAAAGGTTTCTTTATGAAACCTGCAGAGACATACAGCATTTATGCTCTTTCCTCTCCCAGTTAACTTGATTTGTGTAAGAATAACAAAGTAGTCATGCATCCGTTGTTGAGGGCATCTTGATCGGTGAGGTAAAACCCTTCTCTGTAAGGGCCAATAACAGCCAGCCTTTCACTCTTCATAACTATTGAACTTGAGAAATCATTTCTGCTCTGAATGTTGTTTCATTAAAATGCAAGTCATACACAACTCTAGACACAAATGAAAATGTTGTGATGATGTTAGTTTATGTGGTGACAACCTGAGGACAGCCATTACATGTTCAGGGTTACCAGATGGGGCGGCCAGACAGACTAATATAATAACACTTCCCCAGTCTGGACTGGAGCCATTTGTTCTTGCTGAAGAGTAAAGATGAGACATTGTACTGAAGGTATTAGACAACCTGAAGAAAACAGTATTTGTCATATTGGCGTTAGTATCTTATTACCGTCCTCTCTGTTTAATTTTATTCCCTTTTCTCATCTTTCCTCTCTTCTCCTCTGACTCTATCCTTCTCTCATCCTGTTTCTCCCTCCATCCTCTCTCTTTCCTCTCTTCTCCTCTGACTCTATCCTTCTCTCTTCCTGTTTCTCCCTCCATCCTCCCTCTTTCCTCTCTTCTCCTCTGACTCTATCCTTCTCTCATCCTGTTTCTCCCTCCATCCTCTCTTTTTCCTCTCTTCTCTGACTCTATCCTTCTCTCTTCCTGTTTCTCCCTCCATCCTCTCTCTTTCCTCTCTTCTCCTCTGACTCTATCCTTCCCTCTTCCTGTTTCTCCCTCCCTCCATCCTCTCTCTTTCCTCTCTTCTCCTCTGACTCTATCCTTCTCTCTTCCTGTTTCTCCCTCCATCCTCTCTCTTTCCTCTCTTCTCCTCTGACTCTATCCTTCTCTCTTCCTGTTTCTCCCTCCATCCTCTCTCTTTCCTCTCTTCTCCTCTGACTCTATCCTTCTCTCTTCCTGTTTCTCCCTCCATCCTCTCTCTTTCCTCTCTTCTCCTCTGACTCTATCCTTCTCTCTTCCTGTTTCTCCCTCCATCCTCTCTCTTTCCTCTCTTCTCCTCTGACTCTATCCTTCTCTCTTCCTGTTTCTCCCTCCATCCTCCCTCTTTCCTCTCTTCTCCTCTGACTCTATCCTTCCCTCTTCCTGTTTCTCCCTCCCTCCATCCTCTCTCTTTCCTCTCTTCTCCTCTGACTCTATCCTTCCCGCTTCCTATTTCTCCCTCCATCCTCTCTCTTTCCTCTCTTCTCCTCTGACTCTATCCTTCTCTCTTCCTGTTTCTCCCTCCATCCTCTCTCTTTCCTCTCTTCTCCTCTGACTCTATCCTTCTCTCTTCCTGTTTTTCCCTACATCCTCTCTTCTCCTCTGACTCTATCCTTCTCTCTTCCTGTTTCTCCCTCCATCCTCCCTCTTTCCTCTCTTCTCCTCTGACTCTATCCTTCTCTCTTCCTGTTTCTCCCTCCCTCCATCCTCTCTCTTTCCTCTCTTCTCCTCTGACTCTATCCTTCTCTCTTCCTGTTTCTCCCTACATCCTCTCTCTTTCCTCTCTTCTCCTCTGACTCTATCCTTCTCTCTTCCTGTTTCTCCCTCCCTCCATCCTCTCTCTTTCCTCTCTTCTCCCCTGACTCTGTCCTTCTCTCTTCCTGTTTCTCCCTCCCTCCATCCTCTCTTTACTTTTATTCAGCATCCAAGAACTTGATGAGCCACCTCTCTTTTATCTCCTCTGCTCTTCCTCTCTTTCCTTCTCTCTTCCGTTTCTTCCTTCATCTTGCCAGCCTCCGAGAAGTCTTGCTCCAGCAGTGGTTAGTGGGTCTTGCTCCAGCAGTGGTTAGTGGGTCTTGCTCCAGCGGTGGTTAGTGGGTCTTGCTCCAGCGGTGGTTAGTGGGTCTTGCTCCAGCAGTGGTTAGTGGGTCTTGCTCCAGCGGTGGTTAGTGGGTCTTGCTCCAGCAGTGGTTAGTGGGTCTTGCTCCAGCGGTGGTTAGTGGGTCTTGCTCCAGCGGTGGTTAGTGGGTCTTGCTCCAGCGGTGGTTAGTGGGTCTTGCTCCAGCGGTGGTTAGTGGGTCTTGCTCCAGCGGTGGTTAGTGGGTCTTGCTCCAGCGGTGGTTAGTGGGTCTTGCTCCAGCGGTGGTTAGTGGGTCTTGCTCCAGCAGTGGTTAGTGGGTCTTGCTCCAGCGGTGGTTAGTGGGTCTTGCTCCAGCGGTGGTTAGTGGGTCTTGCTCCAGCAGTGGTTAGTGGGTCTTGCTCCAGCAGTGGTTAGTGGGTCTTGCTCCAGCATTGGTTAGTGGGTCTTGCTCCAGCAGTGGTTAGTGGGTCTTGCTCCAGCAGTGGTTATTGGGTCTTGCTCCAGCAGTGGTTAGTGGGTCTTGCTCCAGCGGTGCTTAGTGGGTCTTGCTCCAGCGGTGGTTAGTGGGTCTTGCTCCAGCGGTGGTTAGTGGGTCTTGCTCCAGCGGTGGTTAGTGGGTCTTGCTCCAGCGGTGGTTAGTGGGTCTTGCTCCAGCGGTGGTTAGTGGGTCTTGCTCCAGCGGTGGTTAGTGGGTCTTGCTCCAGCAGTGGTTAGTGGGTCTTGCTCCAGCGGTGGTTAGTGGGTCTTGCTCCAGCGGTGGTTAGTGGGTCTTGCTCCAGCGGTGGTTAGTGGGTCTTGCTCCAGCGGTGGTTAGTGGGTCTTGCTCCAGCGGTGGTTAGTGGGTCTTGCTCCAGCGGTGGTTAGTGGGTCTTGCTCCAGCGGTGGTTAGTGGGTCTTGCTCCAGCGGTGGTTAGTGTGTCTTGCTCCAGCGGTGGTTAGTGGGTCTTGCTCCAGCAGTGGTTAGTGGGTCTTGCTCCAGCAGTGGTTAGTGGGTCTTGCTCCAGCAGTGGTTAATGGATCTTGCTCCAGCAGTGGTTAATGGATCTTGCTCCAGCAGTGGTTAGTGGGTCTTGCTCCAGCGGTGGTTAGTGGGTCTTGCTCCAGCAGTGGTTAGTGGGTCTTGCTCCAGCGGTGGTTAGTGGGTCTTGCTCCAGCGGTGGTTAGTGGGTCTTGCTCCAGCAGTGGTTAGTGGGTCTTGCTCCAGCGGTGGTTAGTGGGTCTTGCTCCAGCGGTGGTTAGTGGGTCTTGCTCCAGCAGTGGTTAGTGTGTCTTGCTCCAGCGGTGGTTTGTGGGTCTTGCTCCAGCGGTGGTTAGTGGGTCTTGCTCCAGCAGTGGTTAGTGGGTCTTGCTCCAGCAGTGGTTAGTGGGTCTTGCTCCAGCGGTGGTTAGTGGTCCTTGCTCCAGCAGTGGTTAGTGGGTCTTGCTCCAGCAGAGCTGTGTCTGTGATGTTAGTGGGCCTTGGCCGCCTCAGGAGGTAGTGTGGAGGTAGAGAGAGGAGGGAGTGTCCTCAGAGGAGGTAGAGAGAGGAGGGAGTGTCCTCAGAGGAGGTAGAGAGAGGAGGGAGTGTCAGAGGAGGGGGTGTGGAGATAGAGAGAGGAGGGAGTGTCCTCAGAGGAGGGGGTGTGGAGATAGAGAGAGGAGGGAGTGTCCTCAGAGGAGGGGGTGTGGAGATAGAGAGAGGAGGGAGTGTCCTCAGAGGAGGGGGTGTGTAGGTAGAGAGAGGAGGGAGTGTCCTCAGAGGAGGGGGTGTGGAGATAGAGAGAGGAGGGAGTGTCCTCAGAGGTTGGGGTGTGGAGGTAGAGAGAGGAGGGAGTGTCCTCAGAGGAGGTAGAGAGAGGAGGGAGTGTCCTCAGAGGAGGTAGAGAGAGGAGGGAGTGTCCTCAGACAAGGCAGAGTCTCGTTCTCTCAATTTCAATTTCGATTTAAGGGTCTTTATTAAGCAAGTGAAATAGATAATAAACAAAAGTGAAATAAACAATAAAAATTAACAGTAAACACTACACATTACACTCACAGAAGTTCCAAAAGAATAAAGACATTTCAAATGTCATATTATGTCTATTTGATGTGCAAATAGTTAAAGTACAAAAGGGAAAATTAATAAATATGGGTTGTATTTACGGTGGTGTTTGTTCTTCACTGGTTGACCTTTTCTTCTGGCAACAGGTCACACATCTTGCTGCTGTGATGGTACACTGTGGTATTTCACCCAGTAGATATGGGAGTTTATCAAAATTTGATGTATTTTCTAATTCTTTGTGGGTCTGTGTAATCTGAGGGAAATAAGTGTCTCTAATATGGTCATACATTTGGCAGGAGGTTAGGAAGTGCAGCAACATTTTTTGCCAATTTTAACAATTTTAACCGCACACTTGTTGTTTGTGTTCATGGATTTTATAATGTCGTATGTTTTCCCCCAACACCACTTTCCATCAATTTATATAGCAGACCCTCCTGCCAAATTGAGTCTAAAGCTTTTTTTAAATCAACAAAGCATAAGAAGACTTTGCCTTTGTTTTAGTTTGTTTGTTCAATTAGGGTGTGAAGACATGGTCTGTTGTACGGTATGCTGTTGACTCTGTTGACTTATATGCTGTTGACTCTGTTGATTTATATGCTGTTGACTCTGTTGATTTATATGCTGTTGACTCTGTTGATTTATATGCTGTTGACTTATATGCTGTTGACTTATATGCTGTTGACTCTGTTGATTTATATGCTGTTGATGCTGTTGATTTATATGCTGTTGATCTATATGCTGTTGACTCTGTTGATTTATATGCTGTTGACTCTGTTGATTTATATGCTGTTGACTTATATGCTGTTGATTTATATGCTGTTGACTCTGTTGATTTATATGCTGTTGACTCTGTTGATTTATATGCTGTTGACGCTGTTGATTTATATGCTGTTGACTCTGTTGATTTATATGCTGTTGACTCTGTTGATTTATATGCTGTTGACTTATATGCTGTTGACTTATATGCTGTTGACTCTGTTGATTTATATGCTGTTGATCTATATGCTGTTGACTCTGTTGACTTATATGCTGTTGACTTATATGCTGTTGACTCTGTTGATTTATATGCTGTTGACTCTGTTGATTTATATGCTGTTGATTTATATGCTGTTGATTTATATGCTGTTGACGCTGTTGATTTATATGCTGTTGACTCTGTTGATTTATATGCTGTTGACGCTGTTGATTTATATGCTGTTGACTCTGTTGATCTATATGCTGTTGACTCTGTTGATTTATATGCTGTTGATTTATATGCTGTTGACTCTGTTGATTTATATGCTGTTGACTCTGTTGATTTATATGCTGTTGACTTATATGCTGTTGACTCTGTTGATTTATATGCTGTTGACTCTGTTGATTTATATGCTGTTGACTCTGTTGATTTATATGCTGTTGACGCTGTTGATTTATATGCTGTTGACGCTGTTGATTTATATGCTGTTGACGCTGTTGATTTATATGCTGTTGACTCTGTTGATTTATATGCTGTTGATTTATATGCTGTTGATTTATATGCTGTTGACTCTGTTGATTTATATGCTGTTGACTCTGTTGATTTATATGCTGTTGACTCTGTTGATCTATATGCTGTTGACTTTGTTGATTTATATGCTGTTGATTTATATGCTGTTGACTTATATCCCCTGGTAGTTATTGGGGTCAAATTTGTCTCCACTTTTATGGATTGGGGTGATCAGTCCCTGGTTCCAAATATTGGGGAAGATACCAGAGCTGAGGATGATGTTAAAGAGTTTAAGTATCACCAATTTGTCATAAGTGTCGATGAAGGGGGACCAAAGCGCAGCGGGTAAAGTGCTCATCTTCTTTTATTATTTAATAAAGTGAACACTTAAACAAAAATAGCAAACCGACGATCAACAGTTCCGTAAGGCACATAGGCTATACCGAAAACACCTACCCACAAACCCAAAGGAAAAAACAGGCTGCCTAAGTATGGCTTCCAATCAGAGACAACGAAAGACACCTGCCTCTGATTGGAAACCATACTCGGCCACACATAGAAAAGGAACATAGAAAAAGAAAACTAGAACATATCCCCTGGAAACAACCAAACCCCAAAACACACAGAAACAACATCCCCTGCCACGCCCTGACCATACTACAATGACAAATGACCCCTTTACTGGTCAGGACGTGACACAATTGGAATTTGTGGTCTGGATATTTTACAATTTAATTTTGGATAGCATCAACCCCACAGGGGGGTTTGTATTTTGTCCTGTAGTTCATTCAATGTAATTGGAGAATCCAGTGGGTTCTGGTAGTCTTTAAATAGTTGACTCTAAGATTTGTATTTGATCATGTATATTTTTTTGCTGTTTGTTCTTTGTTATAGAGACAAAAAGATTGGATTGGAGAAGGGGTTTATCCATACATCTCCGTTTTGGATAGATAACTCTTTGTTGTTATTTGTTTAGTTTTCCTATTTTCCCAGAAGTGGTTAGAGTCTATGGATTCTTCAATTACATTGAGCTGATTTCTGACGTGCTGTTCCTTCTTTTCCCGTAGTGTATTTCTGCATTGTTTTAGTGATTCAACATAGTGAAGGAGTAGACTCAGGTTTTCTGTATTGTTTTAGTGATTCACCATAGTGAAGGAGTAGACTCAGGTTTTCTGTATTGTTTTAGTGATTCACCATAGGGAAGGAGTAGACTCAGGTTTTCTGTATTGTTTTAGTGATTCACCATAGGGAAGGAGTAGACTCAGGTTTTCTGTATTGTTTTAGTGATTCACCATAGGGAAGGAGTAGACTCAGGTTTTCTGTATTGTTTTAGTGATTCACCATAGTGAAGGAGTAGACTCAGTTCTTCTGTATTGTTTTAGTGATTCAACATAGTGAAGGAGTAGACTCAGGTTTTCTGTATTGTTTTAGTGATTCACCATAGTGAAGGAGTAGACTCAGGTTTTCTGTATTGTTTTAGTGATTCACCATAGTGAAGGCGTAGACTCAGGTTTTCTGTATTGTTTTAGTGATTCACCATAGTGAAGGCGTAGACTCAGGTATTCTGTATTGTTTTAGTGATTCACCATAGTGAAAGAGTAGACTCAGGTTTTCTGTATTGTTTTAGTGATTCACCATAGTGAAGGAGTAGACTCAGGTTTTCTGTATTGTTTTAGTGATTCACCATAGTGAAGGAGTAGACTCAGGTCTTCTGTATTGTTTTAGTGATTCAACATAGTGAAGGCGTAGACTCAGGTTTTCTGTATTGTTTTAGTGATTCACCATAGTGAAGGAGTAGACTCAAGTTTTCTGTATTGTTTTAGTGATTCACCATAGTGAAGGAGTAGACTCAGGTTTTCTGTATTGTTTTAGTGATTCACCATAGTGAAGGCGTAGACTCAGGTTTTCTGTATTGTTTTAGTGATTCACCATAGTGAAGGAGTAGACTCAGGTTTTCTGTATTGTTTTAGTGTTTCACCATAGTGAAGGCGTAGACTCAGGTTTTCTGTATTGTTTTAGTGATTCACCATAGTGAAGGAGTAGACTCAGGTTTTCTGTATTGTTTTAGTGATTCACCATAGTGAAGGAGTAGACTCAGGTTTTCTGGGTCTCTATGTTTTTGGTTGGACAGGTTTCTCAATCAATTTTTTGGGGTTTTGCATTCTTCATTAAACCATTTGTCATTGTTGTTCATTTTCTTAAGTTGTCTGCTTGAAATGTTTAGATTTGATAGGGAAGCTGATAGATCAAATATACTGTTTAGGCTTTCTACTGCCAAGTTTACACCTTTTGTCCAGGAAATTGTCTAGAAGGGATTGAATTTGTTGTTGCCTAATCGTTTTTTGGTAGGTTTCCACACTACTTTCCTTTCATCTATAGCATTACATAATATTATTCAGTTCCTTTGGCTTTGATGCCTCATGGTTGCGCATAGCTCTGTTCAAGTAGAGTGTGATTTTGCTGTGATCTGATAGGGGTGTCAGTTGAACAGACTGTGAACGCTCGAAGAGCTCTCTCTCTCTCTGTCTCTCTCTCTGTCTCTCTCTCTCTCTCTCTCTCTCTCTCTCTCTCTCTCTCTCTCTCTCTCTCTCTGTCTGTCTGTCTCTCTCTCTCTCTCTCTCTCTCTCTCTCTCTCTCTCTCTCTGTCTGTCTGTCTCTCTCTCTCTATATCTCTATCGACTGCCTGTGCTGTCTAGTTCTTTCTTCTCCTGTTGGAGTACTGCCTGCTGGCGTGAGATTGACGGCTGATCTCTGTCTCCTCTCTTCCTGAGAGTCATTATTCTAGCTAGTTGCTGGTAATCAGGGGAATATCTCAGAGATGGGTTTAGATCTATTTCCTTTGTTGTCAGTTTTATTTTGGTTCCCTGCATCACTAATTGGTGTCAGGGGGAATTGACTGTATCTCTATGCAGCACAGTACCTACTATTAGTTGACATTTTCAGTAGAAATAGACTTCTTCTTCTAGTGTTTTCTTACTTCCTTTATCTTCTTCTTTGGTGGTAGAGAAAGGGGTCAAAGGCCATTTCTGCTGAAGCGTGAAAACAAGTGTGCGTCTCAAATGGCACCCTATTTCCTAGATTGTGCGAGAGTTTTGACGAGAACCTTCCAAAATTGTGGAAAATAGGGACTAGGGTGCTGTTTGAGATATGCTCACTAGCTCACTAGCACACTAGCACACCTGCTCATCACTACTTTGAAGGCAATGTAGGCTATTGGTATGCATTCTATATGGTATGCTAGTATGTGAAAAGAATTGTGGGTATTGAGGGTGAGCTGCTGTGGAAATACCCAGTGCTGTGAATTTGGAGTGTAATACTGTTTCACTATCGTTCACAAGCTGTGCAGGAGACTTCTTCTACTTCAGGAATGTAACTTATGATTCATACAGTATATCCAACCAGGAAGTATGTCTGGTGAATGCTAAACCAAAATAAACAAGTCATGTTTACAGTGTTTAACCACAATAAACAAGTCATGTTTACAGTACTAAACCACAATAAACAAGTCATGTTTACAGTGTTTAACCAAAACAAACAAGTCATGTTTACACTGTTAAACCAAAATAAACAAGTCATGTTTACAGTGTTAAACCAAAATAAACAAGTCATGTTTACAGTGTTAAACCAAAATAAACAAGTCATGTTTACAGTGTTAAACCAAAATAAACAAGTCATGTTTACAGTGTTAAACCACAATAAACATAATTTCTCGTAGTGCAAGATGTTGCTCTTCACTTAGCAATACCAGACAGCTGGTTATACAGTGTTGATAAGCCAGAAGGAATAAAAGGGAAAGGGGGGGAACCTAGTCAGTTGTACAACTAAATACCTTCAGCTGAAATGTGTCTTCCTCATTTAACCCTCAGAATCAGAGGGGGGGGCTGCCTTAATCAACATCCACGTCTTCGGGGCCCGGGGAACAGTGGGTTAACTGCCTTGTTCAGGGGAACAGTGGGTTAACTGCCTTGTTCAGGGGAACAGTGGGTTAACTGCCTTGTTCAGGGGAACAGTGGTTTAACTGCCTTGTTCAGGGGAACAGTGGGTTAACTGCCTTGTTCAGGGGAACAGTGAGTTAACTGCCTTGTTCAGGGGAACAGTGGGTTAACTGCCTTGTTCAGGGGAACAGTGGGTTAACTGCCTTGTTCAGGGGAACAGTGGGTTAACTGCCTTGTTCAGGGGCAGAACGACAGATTGAACCTAAAGAAACACATATGTGTGGTATTAAAGGGATATGGATTTGGACCCGGGCCAATTATCCATATCCATCATTATGTTCTTCTCCCACAAAGACTTGTTTAAGTAGCTGGTAATCAGATGAGTGAGTTTACAGCAACACTTCATTCATACAAGATGCTGCCACTTCCTAGTTGCTGCGTCCTAAAAATCTGGAGTGCTATTTTCATTCAATAGTCCCTCGTAGTGTTTCCTTACATGGGATGTGATACATGATGTGAAAATAGGATCTAGTAAATATGTCAGATGTTGATGTATGTGGCCAGTTTTCTCCCTGCACCTCCAATACACTGTTGATCTGTCCAACCCCTGTTTCTGTCCGTTAATGTTGTTGACTACTCTATGTGCATTTAATGCATGTTATAAACTGGGTGGTTCCAGCCCTGAATGCTGATTGGCTGACAGCCATGGTGTATCAGACCATATACCACGGGTATGACAAAACATTTATTTGTACTGCTCTAATTACATTGGTAACCAGTTTATAACAGCAACAAGGCACCTCTGGGGTTTGTGGTGTATGGCCAATATACCACGACTAAGGGCTGTGTCCAGGCACTCCGCGATGCGTCCATAATGTATCTGCATTAATAATGGAATAATGTTTCACAATATCACTTACCCCGCCAGTGTTGTGATTGGCTGTGAAATTGATTTCTCCCGCCAGGCCCGGCTTCTGTTGTCAAAATGGGAAAACTGTTTGGACTTTATTTTGTCTAGTGGAAACCGGGGCAAACAATAAACGTTGTCATTTCCTGGTTGATAAAAATCTACACAGTTCACTCCCTTTCAGTTTGTGAGAAAACACCACCTGATTAGTGTAGGGAATCATTATACCATCTAAATCACAAACAATATCGTTTTTACAGATGTTTAAAACTGATGGACGAAACCGAAAGTAAAAACTGAAGCAGGAGTCTCCACCATGTTACCAAAGACAGTACAGTATGAAGATCAGCAGGAACTGCTTCTCCAATAGGAATCCCCGATCACGCTTCTAGGCGATGCCATGGCGACGTTGGCTAGCTAAACTTCCTGCACAGAAACACGTCACCGGTCTAACAGTCGTCTAGCGCTGAACTGAGCATGTGCAGGCCGTCAAATCAAAGGCACTCCTTTGATATAAAGTTGTTTTTGACAAATTCAAACGTGTCAGTTTGTCACTGGTTGTAGTAAGAACATGTTCAACTACTTAAGACATTGGCTCAAATCTAGGTTCTGCCTTTAGATTTCGAGAAAATGAACAACTAAGGAAGAATTTTTCACTTAATTGAATCTGTCTGTCTGCATATTGGACGATATTCTTCTCATCGGTTATCTTGAAAAAATGGATACTTAAAAAATGGAAACCAACCAATCTTCCATCGTTAAGACAATGAAAAAAATAATATGCTTCGTTATCTAAATAGTGAAAGAGCCTGGGGGCGACTGAGGGGAACAAAATGATGCAATTTGAGGAAATGTGGCGGAAAGTAGTGCAGGCACTGAAGATAGGGGTGAGAACAGGTGGGTCTGGGCAGGGTGATGATGATGATGTGTGTGTCTCTGAGATAGGGGTGAGAACAGGTGGGTCTGGGCAGGGTGATGTTGATGATGTGTGTGTCTCTGAGATAGGGGTGAGAACAGGTGGGTCTGGGCAGGGTGATGATGATGTGTCTCTGAGATAGGGGTGAGAACAGGTGGGTCTGGGCAGGGTGATGATGATGATGATGTGTCTCTGAGATAGGGGTGAGAACAGGTGGGTCTGGGCAGGGTGATGTTGATGATGATGTCTCTCTGAGATAGGGGTGAGAACAGGTGGGTCTGGGCAGGGTGATGATGATGATGATGTCTCTCTGAGATAGGGGTGAGAACAGGTGGGTCTGGGCAGGGTGATGGTGATGATGTTTGTGTCTCTGAGATAGGGGTGAGAACAGGTGGGTCTGGGCAGGGTGATGTTGATGATGTGTGTGTCTCTGAGATAGGGGTGAGAACAGGTGGGTCTGGGCAGGGTGATGATGTTTGTGTCTCTGAGATAGGGGTGAGAACAGGTGGGTCTGGGCAGGGTGATGATGATGATGTGTGTGTCTCTGAGATAGGGGTGAGAACAGGTGGGTCTGGGCAGGGTGATGTTGATGATGATGTGTCTCTGAGATAGGGGTGAGAACAGGTGGGTCTGGGCAGGGTGATGATGTTTGTGTCTCTGAGATAGGGGTGAGAACAGGTGGGTCTGGGCAGGGTGATGATGATGATGTTTGTCTCTCTGAGATAGGGGTGAGAACAGGTGGGTCTGGGCAGGGTGATGGTGATGATGTTTGTGTCTCTGAGATAGGGGTGAGAACAGGTGGGTCTGGGCAGGGTGATGTTGATGATGTGTGTGTCTCTGAGATAGGGGTGAGAACAGGTGGGTCTGGGCAGGGTGATGGTGATGATGATGTGTCTCTGAGATAGGGGTGAGAACAGGTGGGTCTGGGCAGGGTGATGATGATGATGATGTCTCTCTGAGATAGGGGTGAGAACAGGTGGGTCTGGGCAGGGTGATGGTGATGATGTGTGTGTCTCTGAGATAGGGGTGAGAACAGGTGGGTCTGGGCAGGGTGATGGTGATGATGTGTGTGTCTCTGAGATAGGGGTGAGAACAGGTGGGTCTGGGCAGGGTGATGATGTTTGTCTCTCTGAGATAGGGGTGAGAACAGGTGGGTCTGGGCAGGGTGATGGTGATGATGTGTGTCTCTCTGAGATAGGGGTGAGAACAGGTGGGTCTGGGCAGGGTGATGATGTGTGTGTCTCTGAGATAAGGGTGAGAACAGGTGGGTCTGGGCAGGGTGATGATGATGATGTTTGTCTCTCTGAGATAGGGGTGAGAACAGGTGGGTCTGGGCAGGGTGATGTTGATGTGTGTGTCTCTGAGATAGGGGTGAGAACAGGTGGGTCTGGGCAGGGTGATGATGTGTCTCTGAGATAGGGGTGAGAACAGGTGGGTCTGGGCAGGGTGATGGTGATGATGTTTGTGTCTCTGAGATAGGGGTGAGAACAGGTGGGTCTGGGCAGGGTGATGATGTTTGTCTCTCTGAGATAGGGGTGAGAACAGGTGGGTCTGGGCAGGGTGATGTTGATGATGTGTGTGTCTCTGAGATAGGGGTGAGAACAGGTGGGTCTGGGCAGGGTGATGATGTTTGTCTCTCTGAGATAGGGGTGAGAACAGGTGGGTCTGGGCAGGGTGATGATGATGATGTTTGTCTCTCTGAGATAGGGGTGAGAACAGGTGGGTCTGGGCAGGGTGATGATGTTTGTCTCTCTGAGATAGGGGTGAGAACAGGTGGGTCTGGGCAGGGTGATAGTGATGATGTGTGTCTCTCTGAGATAGGGGTGAGAACAGGTGGGTCTGGGCAGGGTGATGTTGATGATGTTTGTCTCTCTGAGATAGGGGTGAGAACAGGTGGGTCTGGGCAGGGTGATGTTGATGATGTGTCTCTGAGATAGGGGTGAGAACAGGTGGGTCTGGGCAGGGTGATGGTGATGATGTGTCTCTGAGATAGGGGTGAGAACAGGTGGGTCTGGGCAGGGTGATGATGATGTGTCTCTGAGATAGGGGTGAGAACAGGTGGGTCTGGGCAGGGTGATGTTGATGATGTGTGTGTCTCTGAGATAGGGGTGAGAACAGGTGGGTCTGGGCAGGGTGATGATGTTTGTGTCTCTGAGATAGGGGTGAGAACAGGTGGGTCTGGGCAGGGTGATGGTGATGATGTTTGTCTCTCTGAGATAGGGGTGAGAACAGGTGGGTCTGGGCAGGGTGATGATGATGATGTGTGTGTCTCTGAGATAGGGGTGAGAACAGGTGGGTCTGGGCAGGGTGATGATGATGATGTGTGTGTCTCTGAGATAGGGGTGAGAACAGGTGGGTCTGGGCAGGGTGATGTTGATGATGTGTCTCTGAGATAGGGGTGAGAACAGGTGGGTCTGGGCAGGGTGATGATGTTTGTCTCTCTGAGATAGGGGTGAGAACAGGTGGGTCTGGGCAGGGTGATGTTGATGATGTGTCTCTGAGATAGGGGTGAGAACAGGTGGGTCTGGGCAGGGTGATGGTGATGATGTTTGTGTCTCTGAGATAGGGGTGAGAACAGGTGGGTCTGGGCAGGGTGATGTTGATGATGTGTCTCTGAGATAGGGGTGAGAACAGGTGGGTCTGGGCAGGGTGATGATGATGATGTGTGTGTCTCTGAGATAGGGGTGAGAACAGGTGGGTCTGGGCAGGGTGATGTTGATGATGTGTGTGTCTCTGAGATAGGGGTGAGAACAGGTGGGTCTGGGCAGGGTGATGATGATGATGTGTGTGTCTCTGAGATAGGGGTGAGAACAGGTGGGTCTGGGCAGGGTGATGGTGATGATGTTTGTCTCTCTGAGATAGGGGTGAGAACAGGTGGGTCTGGGCAGGGTGATGATGTTTGTCTCTCTGAGATAGGGGTGAGAACAGGTGGGTCTGGGCAGGGTGATGTTGATGATGTGTGTGTCTCTGAGATAGGGGTGAGAACAGGTGGGTCTGGGCAGGGTGATGTTGATGATGTGTGTGTCTCTGAGATAGGGGTGAGAACAGGTGGGTCTGGGCAGGGTGATGATGATGATGTTTGTCTCTCTGAGATAGGGGTGAGAACAGGTGGGTCTGGGCAGGGTGATGATGATGATGTGTGTGTCTCTGAGATAGGGGTGAGAACAGGTGGGTCTGGGCAGGGTGATGATGATGATGTTTGTGTCTCTGAGATAGGGGTGAGAACAGGTGGGTCTGGGCAGGGTGATGTTGATGTGTGTGTCTCTGAGATAGGGGTGAGAACAGGTGGGTCTGGGCAGGGTGATGTTGATGATGTGTGTGTCTCTGAGATAGGGGTGAGAACAGGTGGGTCTGGGCAGGGTGATGATGTGTCTCTGAGATAGGGGTGAGAACAGGTGGGTCTGGGCAGGGTGATGATGATGATGTTTGTCTCTCTGAGATAGGGGTGAGAACAGGTGGGTCTGGGCAGGGTGATGTTGATGATGTGTCTCTGAGATAGGGGTGAGAACAGGTGGGTCTGGGCAGGGTGATGATGTTTGTCTCTCTGAGATAGGGGTGAGAACAGGTGGGTCTGGGCAGGGTGATGATGATGTGTGTGTCTCTGAGATAGGGGTGAGAACAGGTGGGTCTGGGCAGGGTGATGATGTTTGTCTCTCTGAGATAGGGGTGAGAACAGGTGGGTCTGGGCAGGGTGATGATGATGTGTGTGTCTCTGAGATAGGGGTGAGAACAGGTGGGTCTGGGCAGGGTGATGTTGATGATGTGTGTGTCTCTGAGATAGGGGTGAGAACAGGTGGGTCTGGGCAGGGTGATGATGTTTGTCTCTCTGAGATAGGGGTGAGAACAGGTGGGTCTGGGCAGGGTGATGATGTTTGTCTCTCTGAGATAGGGGTGAGAACAGGTGGGTCTGGGCAGGGTGATGTTGATGATGTTTGTGTCTCTGAGATAGGGGTGAGAACAGGTGGGTCTGGGCAGGGTGATGATGTTTGTGTCTCTGAGATAGGGGTGAGAACAGGTGGCTCTGGGCAGGGTGATGATGATGATGTGTGTGTCTCTGAGATAGGGGTGAGAACAGGTGGGTCTGGGCAGGGTGATGTTGATGATGTGTGTGTCTCTGAGATAGGGGTGAGAACAGGTGGGTCTGGGCAGGGTGATGATGTTTGTGTCTCTGAGATAGGGGTGAGAACAGGTGGGTCTGGGCAGGGTGATGATGATGATGTGTGTGTCTCTGAGATAGGGGTGAGAACAGGTGGGTCTGGGCAGGGTGATGTGTATGTGTGTGTCTCTGAGATAGGGGTGAGAACAGGTGGGTCTGGGCAGGGTGATGATGTTTGTCTCTCTGAGATAGGGGTGAGAACAGGTGGGTCTGGGCAGGGTGATGATGTTTGTGTCTCTGAGATAGGGGTGAGAACAGGTGGGTCTGGGCAGGGTGATGTTGATGATGTATGTGTCTCTGAGATAGGGGTGAGAACAGGTGGGTCTGGGCAGGGTGATAGTGATGATGTTTGTGTCTCTGAGATAGGGGTGAGAACAGGTGGGTCTGGGCAGGGTGATGGTGATGATGTTTGTCTCTCTGAGATAGGGGTGAGAACAGGTGGGTCTGGGCAGGGTGATGTTGATGATGTGTCTCTGAGATAGGGGTGAGAACAGGTGGGTCTGGGCAGGGTGATGTTGATGATGTGTGTGTCTCTGAGATAGGGGTGAGAACAGGTGGGTCTGGGCAGGGTGATGATGATGATGTTTGTGTCTCTGAGATAGGGGTGAGAACAGGTGGGTCTGGGCAGGGTGATGATGTGTGTGTCTCTCAGATAGGGGTGAGAACAGGTGGGTCTGGGCAGGGTGATGATGTTTGTGTCTCTGAGATAGGGGTGAGAACAGGTGGGTCTGGGCAGGGTGATGATGATGATGTGTGTGTCTCTGAGATAGGGGTGAGAACAGGTGGGTCTGGGCAGGGTGATGTTGATGATGATGTGTCTCTGAGATAGGGGTGAGAACAGGTGGGTCTGGGCAGGGTGATGTTGATGATGTGTCTCTGAGATAGGGGTGAGAACAGGTGGGTCTGGGCAGGGTGATGGTGATGATGATGTGTCTCTGAGATAGGGGTGAGAACAGGTGGGTCTGGGCAGGGTGATGATGATGATGTGTGTGTCTCTGAGATAGGGGTGAGAACAGGTGGGTCTGGGCAGGGTGATGTTGATGATGTTTGTCTCTCTGAGATAGGGGTGAGAACAGGTGGGTCTGGGCAGGGTGATGTTGATGATGATGTGTCTCTGAGATAGGGGTGAGAACAGGTGGGTCTGGGCAGGGTGATGTTGATGATGTTTGTGTCTCTGAGATAGGGGTGAGAACAGGTGGGTCTGGGCAGGGTGATAGTGATGATGTTTGTGTCTCTGAGATAGGGGTGAGAACAGGTGGGTCTGGGCAGGGTGATGATGTGTGTGTCTCTGAGATAGGGGTGAGAACAGGTGGGTCTGGGCAGGGTGATGATGATGATGTGTGTGTCTCTGAGATAGGGGTGAGAACAGGTGGGTCTGGGCAGGGTGATGGTGATGATGTTTGTCTCTCTGAGATAGGGGTGAGAACAGGTGGGTCTGGGCAGGGTGATGATGATGTGTCTCTGAGATAGGGGTGAGAACAGGTGGGTCTGGGCAGGGTGATGGTGATGATGTGTGTGTCTCTGAGATAGGGGTGAGAACAGGTGGGTCTGGGCAGGGTGATGGTGATGATGTGTGTGTCTCTGAGATAGGGGTGAGAACAGGTGGGTCTGGGCAGGGTGATGTTGATGATGTGTGTGTCTCTGAGATAGGGGTGAGAACAGGTGGGTCTGGGCAGGGTGATGTTGATGATCGTGTCTCTGAGATAGGGGTGAGAACAGGTGGGTCTGGGTAGGGTGATGATGTTTGTGTCTCTGAGATAGGGGTGAGAACAGGTGGGTCTGGGCAGGGTGATGATGATGTGTCTCTGAGATAGGGGTGAGAACAGGTGGGTCTGGGCAGGGTGATGTTGATGTGTGTGTCTCTGAGATAGGGGTGAGAACAGGTGGGTCTGGGCAGGGTGATGATGATGATGTGTGTGTCTCTGAGATAGGGGTGAGAACAGGTGGGTCTGGGCAGGGTGATGTTGATGATGATGTGTCTCTGAGATAGGGGTGAGAACAGGTGGGTCTGGGCAGGGTGATGATGTTCGTGTCTCTGAGATAGGGGTGAGAACAGGTGGGTCTGGGCAGGGTGATGTTGATGTGTGTGTCTCTGAGATAGGGGTGAGAACAGGTGGGTCTGGGCAGGGTGATGTTGATGATGTGTGTGTCTCTGAGATAGGGGTGAGAACAGGTGGGTCTGGGCAGGGTGATGGTGATGATGTTTGTGTCTCTGAGATAGGGGTGAGAACAGGTGGGTCTGGGCAGGGTGATGTTGATGTGTGTGTCTCTGAGATAGGGGTGAGAACAGGTGGGTCTGGGCAGGGTGATGTTGATGATGATGTGTCTCTGAGATAGGGGTGAGAACAGGTGGGTCTGGGCAGGGTGATGTTGATGATGTGTGTGTCTCTGAGATAGGGGTGAGAACAGGTGGGTCTGGGCAGGGTGATGTTGATGATGATGTGTCTCTGAGATAGGGGTGAGAACAGGTGGGTCTGGGCAGGGTGATGATGTTTGTCTCTCTGAGATAGGGGTGAGAACAGGTGGGTCTGGGCAGGGTGATGTTGATGATGTATGTGTCTCTGAGATAGGGGTGAGAACAGGTGGGTCTGGGCAGGGTGATGTTGATGATGATGTGTCTCTGAGATAGGGGTGAGAACAGGTGGGTCTGGGCAGGGTGATGATGATGATGTGTGTGTCTCTGAGATAGGGGTGAGAACAGGTGGGTCTGGGCAGGGTGATGATGATGATGTTTGTGTCTCTGAGATAGGGGTGAGAACAGGTGGGTCTGGGCAGGGTGATGATGATGATGTGTGTGTCTCTGAGATAGGGGTGAGAACAGGTGGGTCTGGGCAGGGTGATGATGTGTGTGTCTCTGAGATAGGGGTGAGAACAGGTGGGTCTGGGCAGGGTGATGATGTTTGTCTCTCTGAGATAGGGGTGAGAACAGGTGGGTCTGGGCAGGGTGATGATGATGATGTGTGTGTCTCTGAGATAGGGGTGAGAACAGGTGGGTCTGGGCAGGGTGATGATGATGATGTGTGTGTCTCTGAGATAGGGGTGAGAACAGGTGGGTCTGGGCAGGGTGATGATGTGTGTGTCTCTGAGATAGGGGTGAGAACAGGTGGGTCTGGGCAGGGTGATGATGATGATGTGTGTGTCTCTGAGATAGGGGTGAGAACAGGTGGGTCTGGGCAGGGTGATGTTGATGATGTTTGTGTCTCTGAGATAGGGGTGAGAACAGGTGGGTCTGGGCAGGGTGATGTTGATGATGTGTGTGTCTCTGAGATAGGGGTGAGAACAGGTGGGTCTGGGCTGGGTGATGATGTTTGTCTCTCTTAGATAGGGGTGAGAACAGGTGGGTCTGGGCAGGGTGATGATGATGATGTTTGTCTCTCTGAGATAGGGGTGAGAACAGGTGGGTCTGGGCAGGGTGATGATGATGTGTCTCTGAGATAGGGGTGAGAACAGGTGGGTCTGGGCAGGGTGATGATGATGATGTGTGTGTCTCTGAGATAGGGGTGAGAACAGGTGGGTCTGGGCAGGGTGATGTTGATGATGTTTGTGTCTCTGAGATAGGGGTGAGAACAGGTGGGTCTGGGCAGGGTGATGATGTTTGTGTCTCTGAGATAGGGGTGAGAACAGGTGGGTCTGGGCAGGGTGATGTTGATGATGTGTCTCTGAGATAGGGGTGAGAACAGGTGGGTCTGGGCAGGGTGATGTTGATGATGTGTGTGTCTCTGAGATAGGGGTGAGAACAGGTGGGTCTGGGCAGGGTGATGTTGATGATGTGTCTCTGAGATAGGGGTGAGAACAGGTGGGTCTGGGCAGGGTGATGATGTGTGTGTCTCTGAGATAGGGGTGAGAACAGGTGGGTCTGGGCAGGGTGATGATGTGTCTCTGAGATAGGGGTGAGAACAGGTGGGTCTGGGCAGGGTGATGTTGATGATGTGTGTGTCTCTGAGATAGGGGTGAGAACAGGTGGGTCTGGGCAGGGTGATGTTGATGATGTGTGTGTCTCTGAGATAGGGGTGAGAACAGGTGGGTCTGGGCAGGGTGATGTTGATGATGTGTGTGTCTCTGAGATAGGGGTGAGAACAGGTGGGTCTGGGCAGGGTGATGTTGATGATGTTTGTCTCTCTGAGATAGGGGTGAGAACAGGTGGGTCTGGGCAGGGTGATGTTGATGATGTGTGTGTCTCTGAGATAGGGGTGAGAACAGGTGGGTCTGGGCAGGGTGATGTTGTTGATGTTTGTGTCTGTATGTTGTCTTTTGTATGTGGATGTTTTGTATTGTTTGAAAAAAACTAAAAATGTACAAAAAATCTAAAATGATAAATGGAATGCAGGGGAGGGGGAGATTTGTTTTGAATGCAGCCTAGTGTTCCTGTAATTCACCCAGCTTCCACATGGGGGAGAAATTCTGTGTGTAGCGCCTTTAATCCTTAAGAGTATATTGATGCACCCCTGCGTCAATCTAAGTAACATAATTTAAAAATCCCTATGAAAATCCATCAGTTTAAGCTACAGATATCAGGGTTTTTTGGTGTGGGCTGCGTCTCAATCCACCTACAGTATGTCAGCCTTCTGCATCTGCGTTGGAAGGAGGCAGAGCTACTGCAGTGTTGGTCAGACCATGAGACATTTACATTTTAGTCATTTAGCAGACACTCTTATCCAGAACGACTTACAGTAGTGAATGCATACATTTCATTTCATGCATTTTTTTGTTTGTTGTACTGGCCCCCCGTGGGAATCGAACCCACAACCCTGGTGTTGCACACACCATGCTCTACCAACTGAGCCACAGGGAAGACATCCCCAAAATTGATCTTCTCATGAAAACGTCTGTAGAGTCTGAACTGTTTGGCCTACAAAACCAATATGCCCTTTCCACCGAACACGATGGTGTTCTCCGTTTTGATCTACGATCCCCACAAGTGTCACGGGACTCGTCTGAAGGTAACCCGTTACTGGTTTAATTACTGCAGTGAGCTACAGTGACTTCGGAAAGTATTCAGACCTCTTGACTTTTTCCACATTTTGTTATGTTACAGCTTTATTCTAAAATTGATTAAATTGTTTTTTTTCCCTACATCAATCTACACACAATACCCCATAATGACATCACAATACCCCATAATGACATAACAATACCCCATAATGACATCACAATACCCCATAATGACATAACAATACCCCATAATGACATCACAATACCCCATAATGGCATCACAATACATTTACATTACATTTACATTTAAGTCATTTAGCAGACGCTCTTATCCAGAGCGACTTACAAATTGGTGGATTCACCTTATGATATCCAGTGGAACAACCACTTACAATAGTGCATCTAAATCTTTAGGGGGGGGGGGGGGGTTAGAAGGATTACTTTATCCTATCCTAGGTATTCCTTAAATGACATCACAATACCCCATGATGACATCACAATACCCCATGATGACGAAGCAAAAACAGGTTTTTAGAAACTGAAATATCCAATAAGTATTCAGACCCTTTACTCAGTACTTTGTTGAAGCACCTTTGGCAGCGATTACAGCCACGAGTCTTCTTGGGTATGAAGCTTGGCACACCTGTATTTGAAGAGTTTCTTCCATTCTTCTCTGCAGATCCTCTCAAGCTCTGTCAGGTTGGATGGGGAGTGTTGCTGCACAGCTATTTTCAGGTCTCTCCAGAGATGTTCGATTGGGTTCAAAATCTGGAGCAGGTTTTCATCAAGGATCTCTCTGTACTTTGCTCCATTCGTCTTTCCCCCGATCCTGACTATTCTCCCAGTCCCTGCCGCTGAAAAACATCCCCACATCATGATGCTGCCACCACCATGCTTCACCGTAGTGATGGTGCCAGGTTTCCTCCAGACGTGACCCTTGGCATTCAGATATGTGCCTCGACATAATCCTGTCTCGGAGCTCTACGGACAATTCCTTCGACCTCATGGCTTGGTCAACTGTGGGACCTTACATAGACAGGTGTGTGCCTTTCCAAATCATGTCCAATCAATAGAATTTACCACAGGTGGACTCCAATCAAGTTGTAGAAACATCTCAAGGATGATCAATGGAAACAGGATGCACCTGAGCTCAATTTCGAAGTCTCATAGCAAAGGGTCTGAATACTTATGTAAATAAGGTATTTCTGTTTTAAAATTTGTAATACATTTTCAAAAATGTCTAAAAAACTGTTTTTGCTTTGTTATTATGGGGTATTGTGTGTAGATTGATGAGGAAAAAATTAATTTTTATCAATTTAAGAATAAAGCTGTAACTAAACAAAATGTGGAAAAAGTCAAGGGGTCTGAATACTTTCCGAATGCACTTTACATCAGGGTCACACAGAGTGGTCCTTGATAGTCTTAAACAAATCTACTTTGAAACAAAAGAAGACACCTGTATCATGTCAGATACAGAGTTGTAATGTATTACGTTTTGAGGTTTCATCCCAATATTACACTTTATATACATCACAGAAGACTGAAATACAACAAAACTGTTTGACAGAGAGACACCAGATTTTCGGCGTTTAAAAAGAAATAATGTTTATTCATGATGAAATTATGAATAATCTGAATAACATTCCACCCATGAGGCCACTAGGTCATGTGACTGCAGGAAAGGGCTATAAAATGAATGGACGTTTGGAGGTAGTTTTGTGCCAACAAAAATAAGGGGTTAAATATGTATCCAAATTTTTTTTAATATATCCTGAGCTTTCTTATATCTCCTGGATATAGGACAGACAATTATTCCTTATTATTTGGGACTGTTTTTCCATTTATGAATATGTTATTCAATATGTTTCTATGGGTTATAGTATTAAAGGCTAAATTCAGTATTTTTATCAAATCTTTGTCAAGTCTTGACCAGTAATAGGGGTTATTTGTTATTTTAGTTTGGTCAGGACGTGGCAGGGGGTATTTGTTTTATGTGGTTCAGGGTGTGTTTGTGTATGTGTTCATGTAGAGGGGGTATTTGGTTTATATGGTTCGGGGTGGTTGTTTATGTAGAGGGGTATTTGATTTATTAGTCCAGGGTTTTGGTTATTGTTCTATGTTAGTTTAGTTCTATGTTCAGTCTAGTCATTTGTATTTCTATGTTTAGTTAATTGGTGTTGGGGCCTTCAGTTGGAGGCAGCTGTCTATCGTTGCCTCTGATTGAAGGTCCTATAAATAGGTATGTGTGTTGTCATGGGATTTTGTGGGAGATTGTTGCTGTGTATAGCTTTGTGTCTTACCGGCCTGGTCGTCGTCGTGTTTTTGTATACGGTTTGGTTTTTCCTTCTTTATCCTTTAATAAAAGAAGATGAGTATACATTTTCCCGCTGCGTCTTGGTCTAAACCCTACGACACCCGTGACAATCTTTTTGTAATGTTGTTTTTGGGTTACCTACAGGGGTCCTAAAATGCAAAGTCAAATAGCTAAAAGATCTATGGTATCATATTAAAACAATAACATATGCTAGATAATATAAGACTCTGGTAAAGGTAAAGTATAGAGGATGACAATGTCATACATCAAGATGTATCATGCATTACTAGGCTATTTGACTACTATCTCCAGCCTGCCTATTTGACTACTATCTCCAGCCTGCCTATTTGACTACTATCTCCAGCCTGCCTATTTGACTACTATCTCCAGCCTGCCTATTTGACTACTATCTCCAGCCTGCCTATTTGACTACTATCTACAGCCTGCCTATTTGACTACTATCTCCAGCCTGCCTATTTGACTACTATCTCCAGCCTGCCTATTTGACTACTATCTCCAGCCTGCCTATTTGACTACTATCTCCAGCCTGCCTATTTGACTACTATCTCCAGCCTGCCTATTTGACTACTATCTCCAGCCTGCCTATTTGACTACTATCTCCAGCCTGCCTATTTGACTACTATCTCCAGCCTGCCTATTTGACTACTATCTCCAGCCTGCCTATTTGACTACTATCTCCAGCCTGCCTATTTGACTACTATCTCCAGCCTGCCTGTTTGCCTTTCTGACTCTTGTATAAAGCTAATCTTCCTGATGTGGTTTTGGCTTCTGTTGTTCTTTGCATTCTGCTGCCAAAACAGTGGCTGGTTTACAGGACGTTCAGGAGGTTACAATGATGTTTACAATTAAATCATAAAGGCAATTTATTCTACTAGGAGCTACAAGGAATAATGACATTATAAAGGCTTATTTCCTTGCATGGTGAACTTTATGAACTTTAGACTCTCTAAACTAGTGTCTCTGTAACATTGGCTGCATCTACAATGGCCCTCTATTCTGTTAAACAGTGCACTAGTATATAAGGATTTTGGGGGCCATTTTGGCTTTGTTTTCTGTCCCGTGTATAGCCTGATGTAAATGAGCTCTGAGAGAGGTTGCTCTGCTGCGTATTCAAGAATTAGGGCTACAGATCTCGCCAGAGAAATGTAAAGGTTATTTCCGGATTTGAGCCGAAATGTGAAGGGTTTACCGTGAATGCAGTGTCCGCTAACATGTAGGAACATTTCCTTTAAATTTGAATCACGTTGTCGCTGAACTTCCGCGATACGGATTGAAATGGAGGATTTATTCCTTGTAGGCTATTTGTTGTTTTAATCTAAAGGAAACAGACAATACTGTCCAAGCATAGCGTGGAACTGAGGAAAATGCCTTTTATTTACCTTGGTTTCACAGTAATATTATGCAGTTACTGCTAACAGGACCCACATTTTCTCCTGAACACAATACAATCGAGGCAGGATACTTGTCCACATGATTAAGCATGTATTTAATGTAGAAAAAATTACATGAACTCATTTTTGACCAAATGAGCAGTTAGTGCTTTTGTTTTGCTTGGCAGGGCAGAATACCCATCTGTCTTGCCTGTCTGGACTGGAGAGTACTGGGTGTTTATACTCTTTAAAGCTGAGGTCTGTGATAGGAGCTATAGCACCACTGGCACCCTATTCCCTATGTAGTACACTACTTTTTACCAGAGTGCTATTGGCCCTGGTCAAATGTAGTGCACTACATAGGGAATAGGGTGGTATTTGGGAGGGAATAGGGTGGTATTTGGGAGGGAATCGGGTGGTATTTGGTAGGGAATAGGGTGGTATTTGGGAGGGAATAGGGTGGTATTTGGGAGGGAATAGGGTGGTATTTGGGAGGGAATAAGGTGGTATTTGGTAGGGAATAGGGGGGTATTTGGGAGGGAATAGGGTGGTATTTGGGAGGGTATAGGGTGGTATTTGGGAGGGTATAGGGTGGTATTTGGGAGGGAATAGGGTGGTATTTGGGAGGGAATAGGGTGGTATTTGGGAGGGAATAGGGTGGTATTTGGGAGGGAATAGGGTGGTATTTGTAAGGGAATAGGGTGGTATTTGGTAGGGAATAGGGTGGTATTTGGTAGGGAATAGGGTGGTATTTGGGATGGTATAGGGTGGTATTTGGTAGGGAATAGGGTGGTATTTGGGATGGTATAGGGTGGTATTTGGGAGGGAATAGGGTGGTATTTGGGAGGGAATAGGGTAGTATTTGGGAGGGAATAGGGTGGTATTTGGGAGGGAATAGGGTGGTATTTGGTAGGGAATAGGGTGGTATTTGGGAGGGAATAGGGTGGTATTTGGGAGGGAATAGGGTGGTATTTGGTAGGGAATAGGGTGGTATTTGGGAGGGAATAGGGTGGTATTTGGGAGGGAATAGGGTGGTATTTGGGAGGGAATAGGGTGGTATTTGGGAGGGAATAGGGTGGTATTTGGTAGGGAATAGGGTGGTATTTGGGACACACACTAAGTCGGTTGAAGTATTACTGAGAAGTGAAACTGTTATTTCTAACTAAGGCCAGAGCAGAGAGTGAGGAATGTGGTAGAGAATATCACAGAATCATTTCAAATGAGACAGAACATTCAGTTTATGCTTTTAAATACCATCTGGCCAACTGTTGGTTGGTATCCATGGATTCATTACAGTTGTATGTGGCAAACAATAGGTTTGGCAAACAATAGGTTTGGCAAACAAATGGTTTGGCAAACAAATGGTGCAGATTGTTTTAGATTACAGTACAGAAGTGAAAATGATTTAATGTCTAATTGAAGACAAGTTGTAGCAGTTCTCTGATATGAGGTGAACGTTGTACAGTCATCATTCAGGCTATAGCCCAACTAACCACTCACTGTTTAAATAGAGATGGCTTCTAAATGTACAAGTCTTATCCCTGTGGGCACGAGCAGCAACTAGTTAGCCTCCTACCCACCGACTAACCCAACGGGTCCTGGTCAAAAGTAGCACACTTTATAGGGAATAGGGTGCCATTTGGGATGTGACCTAGCTTTCAGGGGGTGTTACAGTGAGGTAATCAATACTTTGCTGAGGATCAATACCTGAGGTACTAGTACTATTCTGCCTGGTTCCACAACCTCATTACAGGCCCTAGTGGACCCAGCTATTCTGCCTGGTTCCACAGCCTCATTACAGGCCCTAGTAGACCCAGCTATTCTGCCTGGTTCCACAACCTCATTACAGGTCCTAGTAGACCCAGCTATTCTGCCTGGTTCTACAGCCTCATTGACCGGTCCTAGTAGACCCAGCTATTCTGCCTGGTTCTACAGCCTCATTAACCGGTCCTAGTAGACCCAGCTGTTCTGCCTGGTTCTACAGCCTCATTAACTGGTCCTAGTAGACCCAGCTGTTCTGCCTGGTTCCACAGCCTCATTACAGGCCCTAGTGGACCCAGCTATTCTGCCTGGTTCCACAGCCTCATTACAGGCCCTAGTAGACCCAGCTATTCTGCCTGGTTCTACAGCCTCATTGACCGGTCCTAGTAGACCCAGCTATTCTGCCTGGTTCTACAGCCTCATTAACCGGTCCTAGTAGACCCAGCTGTTCTGCCTGGTTCTACAGCCTCATTAACTGGTCCTAGTAGACCCAGCTGTTCTGCCTGGTTCCACAGCCTCATTACAGGCCCTAGTGGACCCAGCTATTCTGCCTGGTTCCACAGCCTCATTACAGGCCCTAGTGGACCCAGCTATTCTGCCTGGTTCCACAGCCTCATTACAGGCCCTAGTAGACCCAGCTATTCTGCCTGGTTCTACAGCCTCATTACAGGTCCTAGTAGACCCAGCTATTCTGCCTGGTTCCACAACCTCATTACAGGCCCTAGTAGACCCAGCTATTCTGCCTGGTTCCACAACCTAATTAACCGGTCCTAGTAGACCCAGCTGTTCTGCCTGGTTCCACAGCCTCATTAACCGGTCCTAGTAGACCCAGCTATTCTGCCTGGTTCCACAGCCTCATTACAGGCCCTAGTAGACCCAGTTATTCTGCCTGGTTCTACAGCCTCATTAACCGGTCCTAGTAGACCCAGCTATTCTGCCTGGTTCCACAGCCTCATTACAGGCCCTAGTAGACCCAGCTATTCTGCCTGGTTCCACAGCCTCATTACAGGTCCTAGTAGACCCAGCTGTTTCGCCCTAGGAGACCCAGTGGGTTGTGAACACGGCCTCATTAACAGGTCCTAGGAGACCCAGTGGGTTGTGAACACGGCCTCATTAACAGGTCCTAGGAGACCCAGTGGGTTGTGAACACAGCCTCATTAACAGGTCCTAGGAGACCCAGTGGGTTGTGAAAACAGCCTCATTAACAGGCCCTAGGAGACCCAGTGGGTTGTGAACACAGCCTCATTAACAGGCCCTAGGAGACCCAGTGGGTTGTGAACACAGCCTCATTAACAGGAGACCCAGTGGGTTGTGAACACAGCCTCATTAACAGGTCCTAGGAGACCCAGTGGGTTGTGAACACAGCCTCATTAACAGGTCCTAGGAGACCCAGTGGGTTGTGAACACAGCCTCATTAACAGGTCCTAGGAGACCCAGTGGGTTGTGAACACAGCCTCATTAACAGGCCCTAGGAGACCCAGTGGGTTGTGAACACGGCCTCATTAACAGGTCCTAGGAGACCCAGTGGGTTGTGAACACAGCCTCATTAACAGGTCCTAGGAGACCCAGTGGGTTGTGAACACAGCCTCATTAACAGGCCCTATGAGACCCAGTGGGTTGTGAACACAGCCCCATTAACAGGTCCTAGGAGACCCAGTGGGTTGTGAACACGGCCTCATTAACAGGTCCTAGGAGACCCAGTGGGTTGTGAACACGGCCTCATTAACAGGTCCTAGGAGACCCAGTGGGTTGTGAACACGGCCTCATTAACCGGCCCTAGGAGACCCAGTGGGTTGTGAACACGGCCTCATTAACAGGTCCTAGGAGACCCAGTGGGTTGTGAACACAGCCTCATTAACAGGTCCTAGGAGACCCAGTGGGTTGTGAACACAGCCTCATTAACAGGTCCTAGGAGACCCAGTGGGTTGTGAACACAGCCTCATTAACAGGCCCTAGGAGACCCAGTGGGTTGTGAACACAGCCTCATTAACAGGAGACCCAGTGGGTTGTGAACACAGCCTCATTAACAGGTCCTAGGAGACCCAGTGGGTTGTGAACACAGCCTCATTAACAGGTCCTAGGAGACCCAGTGGGTTGTGAACACAGCCTCATTAACAGGAGACCCAGTGGGTTGTGATCACAGCCTCATTAACAGGTCCTAGGAGACCCAGTGGGTTGTGAACACAGCCTCATTAACAGGTCCTAGGAGACCCAGTGGGTTGTGAACACAGCCTCATTAACAGGCCCTAGGAGACCCAGTGGGTTGTGAACACGGCCTCATTAACAGGTCCTAGGAGACCCAGTGGGTTGTGAACACAGCCTCATTAACAGGTCCTAGGAGACCCAGTGGGTTGTGAACACAGCCTCATTAACAGGCCCTAGGAGACCCAGTGGGTTGTGAACACAGCCTCATTAACAGGTCCTAGGAGACCCAGTGGGTTGTGAACACAGCCTCATTAACAGGTCCTAGGAGACCCAGTGGGTTGTGAACACAGCCTCATTAACAGGCCCTAGGAGACCCAGTGGGTTGTGAACACAGCCTCATTAACAGGTCCTAGGAGACCCAGTGGGTTGTGAACACAGCCTCATTAACAGGCCCTATGAGACCCAGTGGGTTGTGAACACAGCCCCAATAACAGGTCCTAGGAGACCCAGTGGGTTGTGAACACGGCCTCATTAACAGGTCCTAGGAGACCCAGTGGGTTGTGAACACGGCCTCATTAACAGGTCCTAGGAGACCCAGTGGGTTGTGAACACGGCCTCATTAACCGGCCCTAGGAGACCCAGTGGGTTGTGAACACGGCCTCATTAACAGGTCCTAGGAGACCCAGTGGGTTGTGAACACAGCCTCATTAACAGGTCCTAGGAGACCCAGTGGGTTGTGAACACAGCCTCATTAACAGGTCCTAGGAGACCCAGTGGGTTGTGAACACAGCCTCATTAACAGGCCCTAGGAGACCCAGTGGGTTGTGAACACAGCCCCATTAACAGGTCCTAGGACACCCAGTGGGTTGTGAACACAGCCTCATTAACAGGTCCTAGGAGACCCAGTGGGTTGTGTACACAGCCCCATTAACAGGTCCTAGGAGACCCAGTGGGTTGTGAACACAGCCTCATTAACAGGTCCTGGGAGACCCAGTGGGTTGTGAAAACAGCCTCATTAACAGGCCCTAGGAGACCCAGTGGGTTGTGAACACAGCCTCATTAACAGGCCCTAGGAGACCCAGTGGGTTGTGAACACAGCCTCATTAACAGGAGACCCAGTGGGTTGTGAACACAGCCTCATTAACAGGTCCTAGGAGACCCAGTGGGTTGTGAACACAGCCTCATTAACAGGTCATAGGAGACCCAGTGGGTTGTGAACACAGCCTCATTAACAGGCCCTAGGAGACCCAGTGGGTTGTGAACACAGCCTCATTAACAGGCCCTAGGACACCCAGTGGGTTGTGAACACGGTGTGAGAATCTCTCATCAAATATAGACCCTATATATAGATATAGATATTGATATAGATATAGATAGAATATAGGCCTGGCATTTATAAGGACAAGATTCCTCCCAATAAACATCAACCTGCCATGTTTTCCACCCTCCTCCTCCGTAGTGTTTTCCACCCTCCTCCTCCGTAGTGTTTTCCACCCTCCTCCTCCGTAGTGTTTTCCACCCTCCTCCTCCGTAGTGTTTTCCACCCTCCTCCTCCGTAGTGTTTTCCACCCTCCTCCTCCGTAGTGTTTTCCACCCTCCTCCTCCGTAGTGTTGTCCACCCTCCTCCTCCGTAGTGTTTTCCACCCTCCTCCTCCTCCGTAGTGTTTTCCACCCTCCTCCTCCGTAGTGTTTTCAACCCTCCTCCTCCGTAGTGTTTTCTACCCTCCTCCTCCGTAGTGTTTTCCACCCTCCTCCTCCGTAGTGTTTTCCACCCTCCTCCTCCGTAGTGTTTTCCACCCTCCACCGTAGTGTTTTCCACCTTCCTCCTCCGTAGTGTTTTCCACCCTCCTCCGTAGTGTTTTCCACCCTCCTCCTCCGTAGTGTTTTCCACCCTCCTCCTCCGTAGTGTTTTCCACCCTCCTCCTCCGTAGTGTTTTCCACCCTCCTCCTCCGTAGTGTTTTCCACCCTCCTCCTCCATAGTGTTTTCTACCCTCCTCCTCCGTAGTGTTTTCCACCCTCCTCCGTAGTGTTTTCCACCCTCCTCCTCCGTAGTGTTTTCCACCCTCCTCCGTAGTGTTTTCCACCCTCCTCCTCCGTAGTGTTTTCCACCCTCCTCCTCCGTAGTGTTTTCCACCCTCCTCCGTAGTGTTTTCCACCCTCCTCCTCCGTAGTGTTTTCCACCCTCCTCCACCGTAGTGTTTTCCACCCTCCTCCACCGTAGTGTTTTCCACCCTCCTCCGTAGTGTTTTCCACCCTCCTCCGTAGTGTTTTCCACCCTCCTCCACCGTAGTGTTTTCCACCCTCCTCCGTAGTGTTTTCTACCCTCCTCCTCCGTAGTGTTTTCCAACCTCCTCCTCCGTAGTGTTTTCCACCCTCCTCCTCCGTAGTGTTTTCCACCCTCCACCGTAGTGTTTTCCACCTTCCTCCTCCGTAGTGTTTTCCACCCTCCTCCGTAGTGTTTTCCACCCTCCTCCTCCGTAGTGTTTTCCACCCTCCTCCACCGTAGTGTTTTCCACCCTCCTCCACCGTAGTGTTTTCCACCCTCCTCCTCCGTAGTGTTTTCCACCCTCCTCCTCCGTAGTGTTTTCCACCCTCCTCCACCGTAGTGTTTTCCACCCTCCTCCGTAGTGTTTTCCACCCTCCTCCTCCGTAGTGTTTTCCACCTTCCACCGTAGTGTTTTCCACCCTCCTCCTCCGTAGTGTTGTCCACCCTCCTCCTCCGTAGTGTTTTCCACCCTCCTCCTCCGTAGTGTTTTCCACCCTCCTCCTCCGTAGTGTTTTCCACCCTCCTCCTCCGTAGTGTTTTCCACCCTCCTCCTCCGTAGTGTTTTCCACCCTCCTCCACCGTAGTGTTTTCCACCCTCCTCCTCCGTAGTGTTTTCCACCCTCCTCCGCCGTAGTGTTTTCCACCCTCCTCCGCCGTAGTGTTTTCCACCCTCCTCCACCGTAGTGTTTTCCACCCTCCTCCTCCGTAGTGTTTTCCACCCTCCTCCTCCGTAGTGTTTTCCACCCTCCTGCCCCATAGTGTTTTCCACCCTCCTCCTCCGTAGTGTTTTCCACCCTCCTCCGTAGTGTTTTCCACCCTCCTCCACCGTAGTGTTTTCCACCCTCCTCCTCCGTAGTGTTTTCCACCGTAGTGTTTTCCACCCTCCTCCTCCGTAGTGTTTTCCACCCTCCTCCTCCGTAGTGTTTTCCACCCACCTCCTCCTCCGTAGTGTTTTCCACCCTCCTCCTCCGTAGTGTTGTCCACCCTCCTCCTCCGTAGTGTTTTCCACCCTCCTCCTCCGTAGTGTTTTCTACCCTCCTCCTCCGTGGTGTTTTCCACCCTCCTCCTCCGTAGTGTTTTCCACCCTCCTCCACCGTAGTGTTTTCCACCCTCCTCCACCGTAGTGTTTTCCACCCTCCTCCGTAGTGTTTTCCACCCTCCTCCTCCGTAGTGTTTTCCACCCTCCTCCTCCGTAGTGTTTTCCACCCTCCTCCACCGTAGTGTTTTCCACCCTCCTCCTCCGTAGTGTTTTCCACCCTCCTCCACCGTAGTGTTTTCCACCCTCCTCCACCGTAGTGTTTTCCACCCTCCTCCTCCGTAGTGTTTTCCACCCTCCTCCACCGTAGTGTTTTCCACCCTCCTCCTCCGTAGTGTTTTCCACCCTCCTCCTCCGTAGTGTTTTCCACCCTCCTCCTCCGTAGTGTTTTCCACCCTCCTCCTCCGTAGTGTTGTCCACCCTCCACCGTAGTGTTTTCCACCCTCCTCCACCGTAGTGTTTTCCACCCTCCTCCTCCGTAGTGTTTTCCACCCTCCTCCTCCGTAGTGTTTTCCACCCTCCTCCTCCGTAGTGTTTTCCACCCTCCTCCTCCGTAGTGTTTTCCACCCTCCTCCACCGTAGTGTTTTCCACCCTCCTCCTCCGTAGTGTTTTCCACCCTCCTCCTCCGTAGTGTTTTCCACCCTCCTCCGTAGTGTTTTCCACCCTCCTCCTCCGTAGTGTTTTCCACCCTCCTCCTCCGTAGTGTTTTCCACCCTCCTCCTCCGTAGTGTTTTCTACCCTCCTCCGTAGTGTTTTCCACCCTCCTCCTCCGTAGTGTTTTCCACCCTCCTCCACCGTAGTGTTGTCCACCCTCCTCCACCGTAGTGTTTTCCACCCTCCTCCTCCGTAGTGTTTTCCACCCTCCTCCTCCGTAGTGTTTTCCACCCTCCTCCTCCGTAGTGTTTTCCACCCTCCTCCACCTTAGTGTTGTCCACCCTCCTCCACCGTAGTGTTTTCCACCCTCCTCCTCCGTAGTGTTTTCCACCCTCCTCCTCCGTAGTGTTTTCCACCCTCCTCCACCGTAGTGTTGTCCACCCTCCTCCACCGTAGTGTTTTCCACCCTCCTCCTCCGTAGTGTTTTCCACCCTCCTCCGTAGTGTTTTCCACCCTCCTCCGTAGTGTTTTCCACCCTCCTCCTCCGTAGTGTTATCCACCCTCCTCCGCCGTAGTGTTTTCCACCCTCCTCCTCCGTAGTGTTTTCCACCCTCCTCCTCCGTAGTGTTTTCCACCCTCCTCCTCCGTAGTGTTTTCCACCCTCCTCCTCCGTAGTGTTTTCCACCCTCCTCCGTAGTGTTTTCCACCCTCCTCCACCGTAGTGTTTTCCACCCTCCTCCTCCGTAGTGTTTTCCACCCTCCTCCTCCGTAGTGTTTTCCACCCTCCTCCTCCGTAGTGTTGTCCACCCTCCTCCTCCGTAGTGTTTTCCACCCTCCTCCTCCGTAGTGTTTTCCACCCTCCTCCTCCGTAGTGTTTTCCACCCTCCTCCTCCGTAGTGTTTTCCACCCTCCTCCTCCGTAGTGTTTTCCACCCTCCTCCTCCGTAGTGTTTTCCACCCTCCTCCTCCGTAGTGTTTTCTACCCTCCTCCTCCGTAGTGTTTTCCACCCTCCTCCTCCGTAGTGTTTTCCACCCTCCTCCTCCGTAGTGTTTTCCACCCTCCTCCTCCGTAGTGTTTTCCACCCTCCTACTCCGTAGTGTTTTCCACCCTCCTCCGTAGTGTTTTCCACCCTCCTCCTCCGTAGTGTTTTCCACCCTCCTCCTCCGTAGTGTTTTCCACCTTCCTCCGTAGTGTTTTCCACCCTCCTCCTCCATAGTGTTTTCCACCCTCCTCCTCCGTAGTGTTTTCCACCCTCCTCCTCCGTAGTGTTTTCCACCCTCCTCCTCCGTAGTGTTTTCCACCCTCCTCCTCCGTAGTGTTTTCCACCCTCCTCCGTAGTGTTTTCCACCCTCCTCCTCCGTAGTGTTTTCCACCCTCCTCCTCCGTAGTGTTTTCCACCCTCCTCCACCGTAGTGTTTTCCACCCTCCTCCTCCGTAGTGTTTTCAACCCTCCTCCGTAGTGTTTTCCACCCTCCTCCGTAGTGTTTTCCACCCTCCTCCTCCGTAGTGTTTTCCACCCTCCTCCACCGTAGTTTTCCACCCTCCTCCTCCGTAGTGTTTTCCACCCTCCTCCTCCGTAGTGTTTTCTACCCTCCTCCTCCGTAGTGTTTTCCACCCTCCTCCTCCGTAGTGTTTTCCACCCTCCTCCGTAGTGTTTTCCACCCTCCTCCGTAGTGTTTTCCACCCTCCTCCACCGTAGTGTTTTCCACCCTCCTCCTCCGCAGTGTTTTCCACCCTCCTCCTCCGTAGTGTTTTCCACCCTCCTCCTCCGTAGTGTTTTCCACCTTCCTCCGTAGTGTTTTCCACCCTCCTCCTCCATAGTGTTTTCCACCCTCCTCCTCCGTAGTGTTTTCCACCCTCCTCCTCCGTAGTGTTTTCCACCCTCCTCCTCCGTAGTGTTTTCCACCCTCTTCCTCCGTAGTGTTTTCCACCCTCCTCCGTACTGTTTTCCACCCTCCTCCGTACTGTTTTCCACCCTCCTCCTCCGTAGTGTTTTCCACCCTCCTCCTCCGTAGTGTTTTCCACCCTCCTCCTCCGTAGTGTTTTCCACCCTCCTCCACCGTAGTGTTTTCCACCCTCCTCCTCCGTAGTGTTTTCCACCCTCCTCCGTAGTGTTTTCCACCCTCCTCCTCCGTAGTGTTTTCCACCCTCCTCCTCCGTAGTGTTTTCCACCCTCCACCACCGTAGTGTGCACTGAATAATACACTAATGGTTTGTATCTACTGTCAGTGTCCTCCTCTCTCCTCAAGCACATTATGCACCCATATTGATTCAATTATCAACCCATGATTTGCACAATAGCGTAGACCGAGGTAGCTGACCCCTGACCCCACCACATAAATTATGCCTATATTTATGTCGTTATAGATCCATTACAGACCCGTCACTCAGCTGTTTACCAAAACAAGTGGCGGGTATCTGCTGTGTTGTTAGAATCCCAGATTGCCACTTGAAGCAGTATTGAAATGTATTTTTCTGTTCTCCATCAGCGCGATGCTTCAGGGATATGAGCCTTGTGTTATATCATCATGGTGGAAGTTAATCAGAACCATCTACCTGCTGAATACTGTGGTCTTGAGGCTGAATGAACAGGTCTCCATCGTGTTAACATTGCGGCAGCATCATGAGGTCACCTCAGGGTAGGAAACCGTAGTAGGAGTAAACCTTGTCATTCCAAACTCAGTCCAGAAACTTCATAGGATATTACACCCTGTGTGGCGGCGTGTGTGTGTGTGTGTGGGGTGTGTGTGTGGGGTGTGTGTGTGTGTGTGTGTGTGTGTGTGTGTGTGTGTGTGTGTGTGTGTGTGTGTGTGTGTGTGTGTGTGTGTGTGTGGTGTGTGGTGTGTGTATAAAGCATACTGCCTGAATGAAATTATAATATGTGGAGAATAAAATAGAAAAGACTGACTTGTGTTTTACATTTCTGAGAAACCTTCACTAAACGAACACATAGACATGAATACACCCTACATAGACATGAATACACCCTTCACTAAACTAACACATAGACATGAATACACCCTACATAGACATGAATACACCCTTCACTAAACTAACACATAGACATGAATACACCCTACATAGACATGAATACACCCTTCACTAAACTAACACATAGACATGAATACACCCTACATAGACATTAATACACCCTTCACTAAACTAACACATAGACATGAATACACCCTACATAGACATGAATACACCCTACATAGACATGAATACACCCTACATAGACATGAATACACCCTACATAGACATGAATACACCCTTCACTAAACTAACACATAGACATTAATACACCCTTCACTAAACTAACACATAGACATGAATACACCCTACATAGACATGAATACACCCTACATAGACATGAATACACCCTACGTAGACATGAATACACCCTTCACTAAACTATCACATAGACATGAATACACCCTACATAGACATGAATACACCCTACATAGACATTAATACACCCTTCACTAAACTAACACATATAGATGAATACACCCTACATAGACATGAATACACCCTTCACTAAACTAACACATAGACATGAATACACCCTACATAGACATTAATACACCCTTCACTAAACTAACACATAGACATGAATACACCCTACATAGACATTAATACACCCTTCACTAAACTAACACATAGACATGAATACACCCTACATAGACATTAATACACCCTTCACTAAACTAACACATAGACATGAATACACCCTACATAGACATTAATACACCCTTCACTAAACTAACACATAGACATGAATACACCCTACATAGACATTAATACACCCTTCACTAAACTAACACATAGCCTCAGAGGCATAGACATGAATACACCCTACATAGACATGAATACACCCTTCACTAAACTAACACATAGACTCAGAGGCATAGACATGAATACACCCTTCACTAAACTAACACATAGCCTCAGAGGCATAGACATGAATACACCCTACATAGACATTAATACACCCTTCACTAAACTAACACAGACATGAATACACCCTACATAGACATTAATACACCCTTCACTAAACTAACACATAGACATGAATACACCCTACATAGACATTAATACACCCTTCACTAAACTAACACATAGCCTCAGAGACATAGACATGAATACACCCTACATAGACATGAATACACCCTACATAGACATGAATACACCCTACATAGACATGAATAAACCCTTCACTAAACAAACATTTAGCCTCAGAGGCATAGACATGAATACACCCTACATAGACATGAATAAACCCTTCACTAAACGAACATTTAGCCTCAGAGGCATAGACATGAATACACCCTACATAGACATGAATACACCATACATAGACATAAAAGAATCCTACATAGACATGAATAAACCCCTCACTAAACTAACACATAGCCTGAGAGGCATAGACATGAATACACCCTACATAGACATGAATACACCCTAAATAGACATGAATAAACATTACATAGACATGAATAAATCCTATATAGACATGAATAAACCCTTCACTAAACTAACACATGGCTTCAGAGGCATAGACATGAATACACCCTACATAGACATGAATAAACCATACATAGACATGAATAAACCATACATAGACATGAATAAATCCTACATATACATGAATAAACCATACATAGACATGAATAAACCCTTCATAGACATTAATAAACCATACATAGACATGAATAAACCCTACATAGACATTAATAAATCCTACATAGACATGAATAAACCCTACATAGGCATGAATAAACCCTACACTAAACTAACACATAGCCTCAGAGGCATAGACATGAATAAATCCTACATAGACATGAATTAACATTACATAGACATGAATACGCCCTACATAGACATGAATACACCCTACATAGACATGAATAAATCCAACATAGACATGAATAATTCCTTCACTAAACTAACACATGGCTTCAGAGGCATAGACATGAATACACCCTACATAGACATGAATAAACCATACATAGACATGAATAAACCATACATAGACATGAATAAACCATACATATACATGAATAAACCATACATAGATATGAATAAACCCTACATAGGCATGAATAAACCCTACACTAAACTAACACAGCCTCAGAGGCATAGACATGAATAAATCCTACATAGACATGAATAAACCTTACATAGGCATGAATAAACCCTACATAGACATTTATTTGGGATACAGATGTAGGATCTTAATTTGAGCCAGTTTGCTACAGCAGGAAAATAATCCTGCGGCAACAGGAAATGTGAATTATAATCAAATCAAATTTTATTGGTCACACACACATATTTAGCAGATGTTATTGAGGGTGTAGTGAAATAATTATTATGTGGATTACAACAAATGTACATTTTTGTAAGGGTTGATACATTTTTCATAAGGGTCCGAAATACATTTTTCTTAAGGGTCAAGTCTGACATTTCAAAGTGGAAATTACAAACTTTAGAAGCCTTTTTAAACCTCAAATTCACTAAACATTTTTAAATGTCCTGCATTTCAGGAAAGTTATCCTGCAACAGTGTGATCAAATTAAGATCCTACTCTCAGACTCTAAGGGCATAGAGATAATTGAATGCTGAGTATTTGTGCTCATAGTGTCAGACACTATTTTGAAAGGCAGACAGACTTAATCTGTAGGCTGGCAGACATGGACTTAGCCCAAATGGCACCCTACTCCCTACATAGTGCACTACTTTTAACCAGAGACCTATGGGCCCTGGCCTGCAGTAGTGCACTATATAGGGAATAGGGAACCAGTTGGGACGCAGGGTAGTACTCCTGTGGGTCCTGGTTGGCAGAGCATGGCATTACCCTACTGGACATTTCACATACCATTAATACTCACCGTTTTGTATTTTAATGTGTTAAGAATGGGATTTCAATGTAATTCCACAGGCTGAGTCCCAAATGGCACCCTATTCCCTATGGGCCCTGGTGAAAAGTAGGGCACTTAATAGGGATAGGTTGCCATTTGGGACACAACGACAGTCCCCCTCTTACCCCTGTCCCATCGGCCTGGGACACATCTGTCCCTTTGCTCCTCTGTCTCTCTGTCCCTTTGCTCCTCTGTCCCTCTGTCTCTGTCCCTCTGCTCCTCTGTCTCTCTGTCCCTCTGCCTGGCTCCATCCCTGCTCTGTGTCCTGACTCTCAGATCCTGTCATTTCCTTCCAGACAGGACTGACTTCTTCTCCACAGTAATGACATGTCCTTCCAGACAGGACTGACTTCTTCTCCATAGTAATGACATGTCCTTCCAGACAGGACTGACTTCTTCTCCATAGTAATGACATGTCCTTCCAGACAGGACTGACTTCTTCTCCACAGTAATGACATGTCCTTCCAGACAGGACTGACTTCTTCTCCACAGTAATGACATGTCCTTCCAGACAGGACTGACTTCTTCTCCACCGTAATGACATGTCCTTCCAGACAGGACTGACTTCTTCTCCACAGTAATGACATGTCCTTCCAGACAGGACTGACTTCTTCTCCACAGTAATGACATGTCCTTCCAGACAGGACTGACTTCTTCTCCACAGTAATGACATGTCCTTCCAGACAGGACTGACTTCTTCTCCACAGTAATGACATGTCCTTCCAGACAGGACTGACTTCTTCTCCACAGTAATGACATGTCCTTCCAGACAGGACTGACTTCTTCTCCATAGTAATGACATGTCCTTCCAGACAGGACTGACTTCTTCTCCACAGTAATGACATGTCCTTCCAGACAGGACTGACTTCTTCTCCACAGTAATGACATGTCCTTCCAGACAGGACTGACTTCTTCTCCACAGTAATGACATGTCCTTCCAGACAGGACTGACTTCTTCTCCACAGTAATGACATGTCCTTCCAGACAGGACTGACTTCTTCTCCACAGTAATGACATGTCCTTCCAGACAGGACTGACTTCTTCTCCATAGTAATGACATGTCCTTCCAGACAGGACTGACTTCTTCTCCATAGTAATGACATGTCCTTCCAGACAGGACTGACTTCTTCTCCATAAAATGACATGTCCTTCCAGACAGGACTGACTTCTTCTCCATAGTAATGACATGTCCTTCCAGACAGGACTGACTTCTTCTCCATAGTAATGACATGTCCTTCCAGACAGGACTGACTTCTTCTCCATAGTAATGACATGTCCTTCCAGACAGGACTGACTTCTTCTCCATAGTAATGACATGTCCTTCCAGACAGGACTGACTTCTTCTCCATAGTAATGACATGTCCTTCCAGACAGGACTGACTTCTTCTCCATAGTAATGACATGTCCTTCCAGACAGGACTGACTTCTTCTCCATAGTAATGACATGTCCTTCCAGACAGGACTGACTTCTTCTCCATAGTAATGACATGTCCTTCCAGACAGGACTGACTTCTTCTCCATAGTAATGACATATCCTTCCAGACAGGACTGACTTCTTCTCCATAGTAATGACATGTCCTTCCAGACAGGACTGACTTCTTCTCCATAGTAATGACATGTCCTTCCAGACAGGACTGACTTCTTCTCCATAATAATGACATGTCCTTCCAGACAGGACTGACTTCTTCTCCATAGTAATGACATGTCCTTCCAGACAGGACTGACTTCTTCTCCATAGTAATGACATGTCCTTCCAGACAGGACTGACTTCTTCTCCATAGTAATGACATGTCCGTCCAGACAGGACTGACTTCTTCTCCATAGTAATGACATGTCCTTCCAGACAGGACTGACTTCTTCTCCATACTAATGACATGTCCTTCCAGACAGGACTGACTTCTTCTCCATAGTAATGACATGTCCTTCCAGACAGGACTGACTTCTTCTCCATAGTAATGACATGTCCTTCCAGACAGGACTGACTTCTTCTCCATAGTAATGACATGTTTTCTTTTTCCTCCTTCTTCAGGGGAAATGGTAATCGCCCCTCCCACATCGGCTCAGCTGAGATACGGTAAGAGAGGAAGAAAACAAAGAGTGAGATGTCTTTGAAAAGAGAGAGAGATGTCTTTGAAAAGAGTGAGATGTCTTTGAAAAGAGAGAGAGATGTCTTTGAAAAGAGTGAGATGTCTTTGAAAAGAGAGAGAGATGTCTTTGAAAAGAGTGAGATGTCTTTGAAAAGAGAGAGAGATGTCTTTGAAAAGAGAGAGAGATGTCTTTGAAAAGAGAGAGAGATGTCTTTGAAAAGAGTGAGATGTCTTTGAAAAGAGAGAGAGATGTCTTTGAAAAGAGTGAGATGTCTTTGAAAAGAGAGATACATATATGAAACAGTGGAGAACGCTGGAGGATTCATATATGAAACAGTGGAGAACGCTGGAGGATTCATATATGAAACAGTGGAGAACGCTGGAGGATTCATATATGAAACAGTGGAGAACGCTGGAGGATTCATATATGAAACAGTGGAGAACGCTGGAGGATTCATATATGAAACAGTGGAGAACGCTGGAGGATTCATATATGAAACAGTGGAGAACGCTGGAGGATTCATATATGAAACAGTGGAGAACGCTGGAGGATTCATATATGAAACAGTGGGGAACGCTGGAGGATTCATATATGAAACAGTGGAGAACGCTGGAGGATTCATATATGAAACAGTGGGGAACGCTGGAGGATTCATATATGAAACAGTGGAGAACGCTGGAGGATTCATATATGAAACAGTGGAGAACGCTGGAGGATTCATATATGAAACAGTGGAGAACGCTGGAGGATTCATATATGAAACAGTGGAGAACGCTGGAGGATTCATATATGAAACAGTGGAGTCTCATCACTTTTTGCCAGATTTGTTTCCTCCCTGTCACTGGGCTCTCAGACACATTCCCAGCCCACATATTCTACCAGGGCTGAACTGATGACTATCATGCAGTATACCCGGGTTGATGACTAGAGTGGAAAAGAATTCCACATTGATGGCCAATAGGGTTAGAATGAGTTCATTCAGGTTCAAGACAGATTCCTTTGCTTTGATTAGTTGAATCAGAAGGCCAATGTTTTGCAACACCTCCCTATTTTGGTCTCGTACCAGAGAACATTTGGCCAGAAGTAGAACTGACTACAGTGGGCTGTGTTATGTAGAATTCACTTTTCTCCCCGTTTGTAACTGCCAATGTTCATCCAGGTTCACTGTGTCTCATCACTTCTTCAAGTTTCCAGTACATGTGTGGGATGTTAAATGGTATGTTGTGTGTGTTCTTCCTTTGCAGTTCTTCTACACAACGCCATTCCTTTTGTAGGATTTGGTTTTCTGGACAATGCCATCATGATTGTAGCTGTAAGTTACACCACTTTATCAAATGAATATCATGTTTAGATCTGTGTCGCTGTGGTAGCCCTCTATCCATACTAGTATTACAGTAATGCTAGATATATTATACAGTAATATGCTGTAGCCCTCTATCCATACTAGTATTACAGTAATGCTAGATATATTATACAGTAATATGTGGTAGAGCTCTATCCATACTAGTATTACAGTAATGCTAGATAGATTCTACAGTAATATGTGGTAGATCTCTATCCATACTAGTATTACAGTAATATTAGATAGATTCTACAGTAATATGTGGTAGATCTCTATCCATACTAGTATTACAGTAATATTAGATAGATTCTACAGTAATATGTGGTAGAGATCTGTTTCATTAAGATTGAAGTGAGAATCTGGTATCTGTCATTTACTGTAACTAGAGAGTTTGTCAATTCTATTTTATCTTTTCAAAATGTTGACATTCATTTTTTGCCACTTAGCAGACTCTTTTATCCATATCTAACTCATTTAACCTCATTCAAATACTTTCATTCTGAGGGACACAAATAACTCATTGAAGTTGAATACAAAAGCTTAGCTTTCAGCGGTGGTTTTTCATTACAGCATGAAACACATACTATATAAACATATATCAGGTGTTTGGTTTTCCCACATGGCCTTAACAAATAACAACAGAGTATTGATGATGGTGTCTGTGTGTTTCGGTTTTTAGGGCACGCAGATTGAGTTGTCCATAGGTGTGATCCTTGGGATTTCAACCATGGCAGGTATGTCGAAACCAGAAATAATCTGTGAGTCCCTAATGGGACCATGTTCCCTATGTAGTTCACTATATGGGGAATAGGGTGCCATTTGGGATGCAGACTATATACTTTGTAATGTTTTTTGTATATTTATAGTGCCTAGTGAAAGTCTACACGCCCCTTGCACAGTTTTAAGATGACATTTCAAAAGGGATTACATTTCAAAAGGGATTACATTTAAAAAGGGATTACATTTCAAAAGGGATTACATTTCAAAAGGGATTACATTTAAAAAAGGGATTACATTTCAAAAGGGATTACATTTCAAAAGGGATTACATTTAAAAAAGGGATTACATTTGATTTTTTCCCCTACAGGTCTACACAACCTACTCCATATTTTCTAAGTGAAAAAAAGTTGCGGAAAATGTTCAAAATTAGTTAAATAAAAAAATGACCTGAAGACGTCTTGATTGCGTATGTCTTCACCCCCCAGAGTTAATACTTGGTGGAAGCACCTTTGGCAGCCATTACAGCGGTGAATCATTTTTTATAATATTCTACCAACTCTTAGCGCAACATACAGAGCATTCGGAAAATATTCAGACCCCTTGACTTTTTCCACATTTTGTTACGTTACACCCTTATTCTAAAACAGTACTCCATAATGACAAAGCAAAAACATGTTTTTATAAATTTGAGCAAATCTATAGAAAATAAAAAAGTGAAATATCACATTTACTTAAGTATTCAGACCCTTTACATAGTACTTTGTTGAAGCACCTTTGACAGCGATTACAGCCTCGAGTCTTCTTGGGTATGACGCTACAAGCTTGGCACAGCTGTATTTGGGGAGTTTCTCCAATTCTTCTCTGCAGATCCTCTCAAGCTCTGTCAGGTTGGATGGGGAGAGTCACTGCACAGCTACATTCAGGTCTCTCCAGAGATGTTCGATCAGGTTCAAGTCCGGGCTCTGGCTGGGCCACTCAAGGACATTCAGAGACTTGTCCCGAAGCCACTCCTGCGTTGTCTTGGCTGTGTGCTTAAGGTTGTTGTCCTGTTGGAAGATGAACCGTCACCCCCAGTCTGAGGTCCTGAGTGCTCTGGAGCAGGTTTTCATCAAGGATCTCGCTGTACTTTGCTCCGTTCATCTTTCCCTTGATTGTGACTAGTCTCTCAGTCCTTGCCGCTGAAAAACATCACCACAGCATGATGCTGCCACCAGCATGCTTCACCGTAGGGATGGTGCCAGGTTTCCTCCAGACGTGATGCTTGGCATTCAGGCTAAAGAGTTGAATCTTGGTTTCATTAGACCAGAGAATGTTGTTTCTCATGGACTGAGAGTCTTTTGGTGTCTTTTGGCAAACTCCAAGCAGGCTGTTGTGCATTTTACTGAGGAGTGGCTTCCGTCTGGCCACTCTACCATAAAGTCCTGATTAGTGGAGTGCTGCAGAGATGGTTGTCCTTCTCGAAGATTGTCCCATCTCCACAGAGGAACACTGGAGCTCTGTCAGAGTGTCCATCGGGATTGCTCAGTTTGGCCGGGCGGTCAGCTCTAGGAAGAGTCTAGGTGGTTCCAAACTTCTTCCATTTAAGAATGATGGAGGCCGCTGTGTTCTTGGGGATCTTCAATGCTACAGAAATGTTTTGGTACCCTTCCCCAGAACTGTGCCTCAACACAATTCTGTCTCGGAGCTCTACGGACAATTCCTTTGACCTCATGGCTTGGTTTTTGCTCTGACATGCACTGTCAACTGTAGGACCTTTATTTAGACAGGTGTGTGCCTTTCCAAATCATGTCCAATCAATTGAATTTACCACAGGTGGACTCCAATCAAGTTGTAGAAACATCTCAAGGATGATCAATGGAAACAGGATGCACCTGAGCTCAATTTAAAGTCTCATAGCAAAGGGTCTGAATACTTATGTAAATAAGGTATTTCAGCTTTTTATTTTGAATAAATTTGCTTTGTCATTATGGGGTATTGTGTGTAAATTGATGAGTAAAAAAATGTAATTTAATCCATTTTAGAATAAGGCTGTAACGTAACAAAATGTGGAAAAAGTCAAGGGGTCTGAATACTTTCCGAATACACTGTATGTCCATTGTTTTTGTAAAAATTGCTCAAGCTCAGTAAATTTGGTTGGCAATCATTGATGGACAGCAATATTCTAACCGTGTCTCTGATTTTCAAGCAAATTTTAGTCAGGACTGAGACTGGACCACTCAGGAACAATCAACACCTATTGGAAAGCAACTCTGGTGTGTCTTTGGCAAGAATGTCTGTTATTGTCATGCAAAAAAACTTTAACTTTTTTCTCTTTTTATATTTATTTTGCTCCTGACAAACTCCCCAGTCCCTGCTGGTGAGAAGCATACCCATAACATGATGCTGCCACCACATTACTTGAAAATACAGAGAATTTCACTCTGTGTTGTACTGCATTGGATTTGACCCAAACCTGTAGTTTTAAATTTTGTCCAAAAAGTTTACATCTTTGCCATGTTGTCTTGTAGTATTACTTAACAGCCTTGTTGTAATCAGAATGGATGATCTTTTCACTTTGTCCTTACAGGCCAGTAATGTTGTTTGCCATGTTGTTGATTCCTTTTTGTATTGTCAAATATTGTGGTGGCAGAATCCTGTTATGGGTATTCTTGTCACCGGCAGGGACTGGGGAGTTTGTCAGGATCAAAATAAATATGAAAGGGACAAAGCCCAGGAAAAAAGTTTGAGGAAAACCTGCCTCAATCTTCTGAAAACCTAAACCCCCCCCTATTGAGCCTCGCTATTGCTATCCAACTGCTGCTCTAATTATTTATTACTTTTATTTCATACTTTTTAAATGTTTAATTTTCTTAAAACTGCACTGTTGTTAGGGCCTGTAAGTCAGCATTTCACTGTAAGGTCTACACCTGTTGTATTCGGAGTGTGTGACAAATAACATTTGATTTGATTTGCACACATTAAATTGACTCGTAAAGCAATTATTGTGTTTCTTTGGCATAAAAAAAACACCAGAATGTCTTTCCAAGAGGTGTTGAGTGTTCCTGAATAGTCCAGTCTCAGTCTTGACTTAAATCTGATTAAAAATCTGGTTTGAATATTGCTGTCCGTCATTGATTCCCACCAAATTTACTGAGCTTGAAACAATTTTGACAAACACAATGGATATATGTTGCCCTAAGAGTTGTACAAGGTTGGTAGAATCTTATTCACATTGATTCACAGCTGTAATGGCTGCCACAAGTGATTCCACCCAGTATTCATGTCTTCATACTCTGGTGTGTGAAGACATATGCAATCAATTATCCTCATTTACAATTTCTTAGTAAATCAATTTTTCTTAGTAAATCCATTTTTATTTTTTATTATTTCTCTATGAAAATGTGGAATCGGTTGTGTAGATCAATAGGGTTAAAAATCTAATTTTATCTCTTTAGATGTAATTTTAAAGCAGGAAATGTGAAGACTGTGCAAGGGGTTGTGTAGACTTTCACTAGTGACTATCTCAATACATGAAATGTCCATCTGAATGTAACTTGGCAATAGCCAATTTAATCCTACACTCAATTTCTAATTAAAGCCTTGGGTTGCCTCCAAAATGGCACCCTATCCCCTATGTAGTGCACTACTTATGACCCACAGGAGGTTGGTGGCACCTTAATTGGGGAGGAAGGGGCTCGTGGTAATGACTGGTGCGGAATGAGTGGAAAGGTATCAAATACATGAAACACATGGTTTGATGCCATTCCATTTACTCCATTCCAGACATTATTGTGAGCCGTTCTCCCCTCAGCAGACTCCACTGTAATATGACCATAGGGCTGTGGTCAGTAATCCACCATATATAAATTAACTCTGACCCTAGGAGGTCCGGAGCCTGCTGCACACATCTGATGTCCCAGGTCTAACTCAGTCCCTGATTACAGGGGAACAATGACTGGTGTCCCAGGTCTAAATCAGTCCCTGATTACAGGGGAACAATGACTGGTGTCCCAGGTCTAAATCAGGCCCTGATTAGAGGGCAACAATGAAAACATGCAGTGGAACTGACTTGGAGGACCAGAGTTGAGTTTGAGGGATATAGGGAATAGGGAGCCATTTGAGACACGCATTCTCTGTTTGTCCCCTGGTCTGGCTAACTGCCAGAACCTGAAGAGAGGGACAGATAGCGGATGATGAGTTGTCCCCTGGTCTGGCTAACTGTCAGAACCTGAAGAGAGGGACAGATAGCGGATGATGAGTTGTCCCCTGGTCTGGCTAACTGCCAGAACCTGAAGAGAGGGACAGATAGCGGATGATGATTATTCATGTGTATGGTAATATTCCTCTTCAGTCATCTGAATGACTAAAGCAATATCCTAGCCATTCACTTTAGGACAAGAGGTGATCATTTGCATTTTAACAGAAAGATTCAGCCTTCTTGAAACCAAATGACAGAGAGACAGTGCATCCCAAATGGCACCCTGTTCCCTATACAGTGCACTGCTTTTGACCAGGGCCCATAGGGTAGTGTACTATATAGGGAATTGGGTACCATTTGGGACTCATCCATAGCCTAGCTAGCTACCGTACCATAATACATCAGAGACTAATGAGACTTTAACAGAGGAGAACATATCAGAGATAAATGAGACTTTAACAGAGGAGAACATATCAGAGATAACTGCGCCTGTAACAGAGGATAACATATCAGAGATAAATGAGACATTAACAGAGGAGAACATATCAGAGATAACTGAGACTTTAACAGAGGAGAACATATCAGAGATAAATGAGACTTTAACAGAGGAGAACATATCAGAGATAACTGAGACTTTAACAGAGGAGAACATATCAGAGATAAATGAGACATTAACAGAGGAGAACATATCAGAGATAACTGAGACTTTAACAGAGGAGAACATATCAGAGATAAATGAGACATTAACAGAGGAGAACATATCAGAGATAAATGAGACTTTAACAGAGGAGAACATATCAGAGATAAATGAGACTTTAACAGAGGAGAACATATCAGAGATAAATGAGACTTTAACAGAGGAGAACATATCAGAGATAACTGAGCCTGTAACAGAGGAGAAGATATCAGAGATAAATGAGCCTGTAACAGAGGAGAAGATATCAGAGATAAATGAGCCTGTAACAGAGGAGAACATATCAGAGATAACTGAGACTTTAACAGAGGAGAACATATCAGAGATAAATGAGACTTTAACAGAGGAGAACATATCAGAGATAACTGAGCCTGTAACAGAGGAGAAGATATCAGAGATAAATGAGGCTTTAACAGAGGAGAACATCAGATTGTCAGATAGAGGATGGGGATAATTCACTCTCCATACAGAATATAATGACAAAATTATTTTATTCTGTGTCCCTCTCCCTTCCCTTTCTCTGGTCTTAGGGAGAGGGGAGGAGAGGGGAGAGAAGGAGAGGAGAGGAGGGGGGAGGTGGAGGTAAGGGAGATGGGAGGAGAGGAGAGGAGAGGAGGGGGGAGGTGGAGGTGGAGGTAAGGGGAGATGGGAGGAGAAAGGAAGAGAGGAGAGGAGAGGAGAGGAGGGGGGAGGTGGAGGTAAGGGGAGAGGGGAGGAGAGGAGGGGGGAGGTGGAGGTAAGGGGAGATGGGAGGAGAAGAGAGGAGAGGAGGGGGGAGAGGAAGAGATGGGAGAGTGGTAGAACCACCAACTGTTATTGAAATAGATATCAGCACCACATAAACTGTTATTGAACCAGATATCAGCACCACATAAACTGTTATTGAACCAGATATCAGCACCACATAAACTGTTATTGAACCAGATATCAGCACCACATAAACTGTTATTGAACCAGATATCAGCACCATATAAACTGTTATTGAACCAGATATCAGCACCACATAAACTGTTATTGAACCAGATATCAGCACCACATAAACTGTTATTGAACCAGATATCAGCACCACATAAACTGTTATTGAACCAGATATCAGCACCACATAAACTGTTATTGAACCAGATATCAGCACCATATAAACTGTTATTGAACCAGATATCAGCACCACATAAACTGTTATTGAACCAGATATCAGCACCATATAAACTGTTATTGAACCAGATATCAGCACCACATAAACTGTTATTGAACCAGATATCAGCACCATATAAACTGTTATTGAACCAGATATCAGCACCACATAAACTGTTATTGAACCAGATATCAGCACCATATAAACTGTTATTGAACCAGATATCAGCACCACATAAACTGTTATTGAACCAGATATCAGCACCACATAAACTGTTATTGAACCAGATATCAGCACCACATAAACTGTTATTGAACCAGATATCAGCACCATATAAACTGTTTGCTGCAGAACCTGTAATATGGGCTGATATGAAGTCCATGAGACTAGCTGAGGGACACACACACACACACACACACACACACACACACACACACACACACACACACACACACACACACACACACACACACACACACACACACACACACACACACACACACACACACACACACACACACACACACACACACACACACACACACACACACACACACAGCTCTGTCAGCGGATTTCTTCAATCTCTTCCCATTTGTGAGCCCTGATGGAATTTGGGATGGGTACCAGCAGCAAACGAAGCTATTGACTCTGTGGAAACTGGAAACGACTGTCAGTCTATTGAATCCTGGGGTAGTTGAGGACTGCAGCATCACCTATGGCTGGTCTATGTTATGGGATAATAACATATTGAATCCTGGGGTAGCTGAGGACTGCAGCATCACCTATGGCTGGTCTATGTTATGGGATAATAACATATTGAATCCTGGGGTAGTTGAGGACTGCAGCATCACCTATGGCTGGCCTATGTTATGGGATAATAACATATTGAATCCTGGGGTAGCTGAGGACTGCAGCATCACCTATGGCTGGCCTATGTTATGGGATAATAACATATTGAATCCTGGGGTAGCTGAGGACTGCAGCATCACCTATGGCTGGTCTATGTTATGGGATAATAACATATTGAATCCTAGGGTAGTTGAGGACTGCAGCATCACCTATGGCTGGCCTATGTTATGGGATAACTACATATTGAATCCTGGGGTAGCTGAGGACTGCAGCATCCCCTATGGCTGGTCTATGTTATGGGATAATAACATATTGAATCCTAGGGTAGTTGAGGACTGCAGCATCACCTATGGCTGGTCTATGTTATGGGATAACTACATATTGAATCCTGGGGTAGTTGAGGACTGCAGCATCACCTATGGATGGCCTATGTTATGGGATAATAACATATTGAATCCTGGGGTAGTTGAGGACTGCAGCATCACCTATGGCTGGCCTATGTTATGGGATAATAACATATTGAATCCTGGGGTAGTTGAGGACTGCAGCATCACCTATGGCTGGTCTATGTTATGGGATAATAACATATTGAATCCTAGGGTAGTTGAGGACTGCAGCATCACCTATGGCTGGCCTATGTTATGGGATAATAACATATTGAATCCTGGGGTAGTTGAGGACTGCAGCATCACCTATGGCTGGTCTATGTTATGGGATAATAACATATTGAATCCTGGGGTAGCTGAGGACTGCAGCATCACCTATGGCTGGCCTATGTTATGGGATAATAACATATTGAATCCTGGGGTAGTTGAGGACTGCAGCATCACCTATGGCTGGTCTATGTTATGGGATAACATACGTATTGAATCCTGGGGTAGTTGAGGACTGCAGCATCACCTATGGATGGTCTATGTTATGGGATAATAACATATTGAATCCTGGGGTAGTTGAGGACTGCAGCATCACCTATGGCTGGTCTATGTTATGGGATAACTACATATTGAATCCTGGGGTAGTTGAGGACTGCAGCATCACCTATGGCTGGTCTATGTTATGGGATAATAACATATTGAATCCTGGGGTAGTTGAGGACTGCAGCATCACCTATGGCTGGTCTATGTTATGGGATAATAACATATTGAATCCTGGGGTAGTTGAGGACTGCAGCATCACCTATGGCTGGCCTATGTTATGGGATAATAACATATTGAATCCTGGGGTAGTTGAGGACTGCAGCATCACCTATGGCTGGTCTATGTTATGGGATAATAACATATTGAATCCTGGGGTAGTTGAGGACTGCAGCATCACCTATGGCTGGTCTATGTTATGGGATAATAACATATTGAATCCTGGGGTAGCTGAGGACTGCAGCATCACCTATGGCTGGTCTATGTTATGGGATAATAACATATTGAATCCTGGGGTAGTTGAGGACTGCAGCATCACCTATGGCTGGCCTATGTTATGGGATAATAACATATTGAATCCTGGGGTAGCTGAGGACTGCAGCATCACCTATGGCTGGTCTATGTTATGGGATAATAACATATTGAATCCTGGGGTAGTTGAGGACTGCAGCATCACCTATGGCTGGTCTATGTTATGGGATAATAACATATTGAATCCTGGGGTAGCTGAGGACTGCAGCATCACCTATGGCTGGTCTATGTTATGGGATAATAACATATTGAATCCTGGGGTAGCTGAGGACTGCAGCATCACCTATGGCTGGTCTATGTTATGGGATAATAACATATTGAATCCTGGGGTAGCTGAGGACTGCAGCATCACCTATGGCTGGTCTATGTTATGGGATAACATACGTATTGTGATTGAGAGAATACCTAACAGAAAACAATCTTCTTTTTTCCCTTAGATAAATTCATCTGAGCAGGAAACCTTTTGTTCTCTTGATTTTGGTTAACAAATCAAAGTTTATTTGTCACGTGTGCCGAATACAACAGATGTAGACCTTACAGTGAAATGCTTCCTTACAGGCTCTAACCAATAGTGCAAAAAAGGTATTAGGTGAACAATAGGTAAGTGAAGAAATAAAACAACAGTAAAAAGACAGGCTATAAAAGTAGCGAGACTATTTATTTTATTTTATTTTATTTCACCTTTATTTAACCAGGTAGGCAAGTTGAGAACAAGTTCTCATTTACAATTGCGACCTGGCCAAGATAAAGCAAAGCAGTTCGACAACATACAAAAACACAGAGTTACACATGGAGTAAAACAACATACAATCAATGATGCAGTAGAAAAAAATAAGACTATATACAATGTGAGCAAATGATGTGAGATAAGGGAGGTAAAAAAGTAGCGAGGCTATAAAAGTAGCGAGGCTATAAAAGTAGCGAGGCTACATACAGACACCGGTTAGCCAGGCTGATTGAGGTAGTATGTACATGGAGATGTGGTTACAGTTACAGCACATTGGCATTTCACTGGGCCCTTTACTATTTTTTACCACAGTTAAAATGAATTCAGATACAGTATAGTATTCCATGTGGAAGAAATGAATTCAGATACAGTATAGTATTCCATGTGGAAGAAATGAATTCAGATACAGTATAGTATTCCATGTGGAAGAAATGAATTCAGATACAGTATAGTGTTCCATGTGGAAGAAATGAATTCAGATACAGTATAGTGTTCCATGTGGAAGAAATGAATTCAGATACAGTATAGTATTCCATGTGGAAGAAATGAATTCAGATACAGTATAGTATTCCATGTGGAAGAAATGAATTCAGATACAGTATAGTATTCCATGTGGAAGAAATGAATTCAGATACAGTATAGTATTCCATGTGGAAGAAATGAATTCAGATACAGTATAGTGTTCCATGTGGAAGAAATGAATTCAGATACAGTATAGTATTCCATGTGGAAGAAATGAATTCAGATACAGTATAGTGTTCCATGTGGAAGAAATGAATTCAGATACAGTATAGTGTTCCATGTGGAAGAAATGAATTCAGATACAGTATAGTGTTCCATGTGGAAGAAATGAATTCAGATACAGTATAGTATTCCATGTGGAAGAAATGAATTCAGATACAGTATAGTGTTCCATGTGGAAGAAATGAATTCAGATACAGTATAGTGTTCCATGTGGAAGAAATGAATTCAGATACAGTATAGTGTTCCATGTGGAAGAAATGAATTCAGATACAGTATAGTGTTCCATGTGGAAGAAATGAATTCAGATACAGTATAGTGTTCCATGTGGAGTAAATTAATTCAGATACAGTATAGTGTTCCATGTGGAGTAAATTAATTCAGATACAGTATAATATTCCATGTGGAGTAAATTAATTCAGATACAGTATAGTGTTCCATGTGGAGTAAATGAATTCAGATACAGTATAGTATTCCATGTGGAGTAAATGAATTCAGATACAGTATAGTGTTCCATGTGGAGTAAATTAATTCAGATACAGTATAATATTCCATGTGGAGGTGTGTCTGCTGGTCATATAGCTCTGCTGTATAATAGACTGTGAAGCCTCTCCCACTGAGATACTGCAGGGATATTTCAGGGAACAGTAGAAAGACAAGGCTGTGATGTTCTGGACCCAGAGCTCTAAAGTAACTAACAGCAGGCAGGGCCCAGAGCTCTACTATAACTAACAGCAGGCTGGACCCAGAGCTCTACTATAACTAACAGCAGGCTGGACCCAGAGCTCTACTATAACTAACAGCAGGCTGGACCCAGAGCTCTACTATAACTAACAGCAGGCTGGACCCAGATCTCCACTATAACTAACAGCAGGCTGGGCCCAGAGCTCTACTATAACTAACAGCAGGCTGGACCCAGAGCTCTACTATAACTAACAGCAGGCTGGACCCAGAGCTCTACTATAACTAACAGCAGGCTGGACCCAGAGCTCTACTATAACTAACAGCAGGCTGGACCCAGAGCTCTAATATAACTAACAGCAGGCTGGACCCAGAGCTCTAATATAACTAACAGCAGGCTTGACCCAGAGCTCTACTGTAACTAACAGCAGGCTGGACCCAGAGCTCTACTATAACTAACAGCAGGCTGGACCCAGAGCTCTACTATAACTAACAGCAGGCTGGACCCAGAGCTCTACTATAACTAACAGCAGGCTGGGCCCAGAGCTCTACTATAACTAACAGGGTCCAGAGCTCTACTATAACTAACAGCAGGCTGGACCCAGAGCTCTACTATAACTAACAGCAGGCTGGACCCAGAGCTCTACTATAACTAACAGCAGGCTGGACCCAGAGCTCTACTATAACTAACAGCAGGCTGGACCCAGAGCTCTACTATAACTAACAGCAGGCTGGACCCAGAGCTCTACTATAACTAACAGCAGGCTGGACCCAGAGCTCTACTATAACTAACAGCAGGCTGGACCCAGAGCTCTACTATAACTAACAGCAGGCTGGACCCAGAGCTCTACTATAACTAACAGCAGGCTGGACCCAGAGCTCTACTATAACTAACAGCAGGCTGGACCCAGAGCTCTACTATAACTAACAGCAGGCTGGACCCAGAGCTCTACTATAACTAACAGCAGGCTGGACCCAGAGCTCTACTATAACTAACAGCAGGCTGGACCCAGAGCTCTACTATAACTAACAGCAGGCTGGACCCAGAGCTCTACTATAACTAACAGCAGGCTGGACCCAGAGCTCTACTATAACTAACAGCAGGCTGGACCCAGAGCTCTACTATAACTAACAGCAGGCTGGACCCAGAGCTCTACTATAACTAACAGCAGGCTGGGCCCAGAGCTCTACTATAACTAACAGCAGGCTGGACCCAGAGCTCCACTATAACTAACAGCAGGCTGGACCCAGAGCTCTACTATAACTAACAGCAGGCTGGACCCAGATCTCCACTATAACTAACAGCAGGCTGGACCCAGAGCTCTACTATAACTAACAGCAGGCTGGACCCAGAGCTCTACTATAACTAACAGCAGGCTGGACCCAGAGCTCTACTATAACTAACAGCAGGCTGGACCCAGAGCTCTACTATAACTAACAGCAGGCTGGACCCAGAGCTCTACTATAACTAACAGCAGGCTGGACCCAGAGCTCTACTATAACTAACAGCAGGCTGGACCCAGAGCTCTACTATAACTAACAGCAGGCTGGACCCAGAGCTCTACTATAACTAACAGGGTCCAGAGCTCTACTGATCTGAGGGGAGGGAAATGGACGTGTCGGCTGATCTGAGGAGAGGGAAATGGACTTGTCGGCTGATCTGAGGAGAGGGAAATGGACTTGTCGGCTGATCTGAGGAGAGGGAAATGGACTTGTCGGCTGATCTGAGGAGAGGGAAATGGACTTGTCGGCTGATCTGAGGAGAGGGAAATGGACGTGTCGGCTGATCTGAGGGGAGGGAAATGGACTTGTCGGCTGATCTGAGGGGAGGGAAATGGACGTGTCGGCTGATCTGAGGAGAGGGAAATGGACTTGTCGGCTGATCTGAGGGGAGGGAAATGGACTTGTCGGCTGATCTGAGGAGAGGGAAATGGACTTGTCGGCTGATCTGAGGAGAGGGAAATGGACTTGTCGGCTGATCTGAGGAGAGGGAAATGGACTTGTCGGCTGATCTGAGGAGAGGGAAATGGACTTGTCGGCTGATCTGAGGAGAGGGAAATGGACGTGTCGGCTGATCTGAGGAGAGGGAAATGGACGTGTCGGCTGATCTGAGGAGAGGGAAATGGACGTGTCGGCTGATCTGAGGAGAGGGAAATGGACTTGTCGGCTGATCTGAGGAGAGGGAAATGGACGTGTCGGCTGATCTGAGGAGGAGAGAAGAAAAGAAGGAGAGAGAACAACTTTTGATGGAATTTCATTTTGAACACAGTGTTTCTTCACCCACTGTTATGAAAGTACCAGAGGGGATAAAGGAGGAGAATATCACTAGTTCTACCGTCTGTCTGTAATCGTGTTTCCTCACTGCTGTGTTTCTGAAATAAGCCTGCTGTGTTTCTAACAGTTAGACAAACATCTAAGAGAGTCTAACGGTACTGTACATAACATACAAAAACTACACCAGAGAAACAAAATGCTGAAGTAAGATTTTTGGGAGTTCTGAGTGTCTACAGGGGATTCTAAATTGGATAATGAATCATGTCTTCAGTTTTTATTGACAAATGAAGTGGAATCATCAGTCAAATCCAAGCTGAAGGCTTTATATTTAAACTCCAGCTGGTCATGTAACCTATTGTACTTCTCACTATCAACTTGTTCAATGTGATGGATGTGGTTTTGGACTTTTATTAGGCTCTGATCTTGTTAAATATGTCTAGTACACATTCTCTCCTTCTCTCTTTGGATGGCTGCCTAAAACCTGCAGAAGCACTGCTACAGTACTGCTACAGCCTGGGCTGCATCCCAAATAGCACCCTATTCCTTATGTATTGCACTACCCCATGGGCCCTGGTTATAAGTAGTGCACTATACAGGGAATAGGGTGCCATTTGGGACAGAACCCTGAGGCTGAAATAACAGCTGACCTTGAAACAGTTGTAATTACATTGGTCCTGCTCTCTCTCTCCTCTAATAAAGATTCACAATTAGTTTTAGATTCAGACTACTGTAACTGCACTCTTAGATAAAAGGGTTCCAAATATGTTCTTCGACTGTCCCCATAGGCAAATCATGTTTGGTTACAGGTAGAAACCTGGTTCCACATAGAACTATTTTGGGTTCCATATAGAACCTTCTGTATAAAGGGTACTACATGGAACTCAAAACATTTCTACCTGGAACCAAAAGGGTTCTGCCTGGAACCAAAAAGGTTCTTCAAAGGGTTCTCCTATGGGGACAGCTGAAGAAACCTTTTAGGTTCTAGATCCTTTGTTGGTTCTTAATCTTCAACACAGCAATTTTGTTATGGGCCGTTCTAATTTGACATTCAGTGATTATTTGGTGTTTGATATAGAAATACATAGATTGATGTGTTAACATGGGAATATGTTACCATTAAACAGACCCCTGTCCTTCACAGACTACATGACTCCTGAATGACCCTGCGTTGCCATGACATTCAGACCAATGATTGTTTCAGACTAACGTCAGTCACAGTAAGACACATCAGTCCTGTGGGCCATGATTCTGTCTCTCTCAGTCTCTGGAGAGACAGAAGTGTGCATAAACTGTTTTCAGCATCAAACTAGCAGAAAGAGCAGATTAAATCCATTAACAAACCAGCTGTTCGGTAATTCACATTTAGCTCTGTCCCATCTCATTTACAATGAATTTCTCTCTGTATTAGTTCAGGTGCATTCTGTCTAATAACGAGTCAGAGACATAGCCTGCTGTCTAATGATGAGTCAGAGACATAGCCTGCTGTCTAATGATGAGTCAGAGACACAGCCTGCTGTCTAATGATGAGTCAGAGACATAGCCTGCTGTCTAATGATGAGTCAGAGACACAGCCTGCTGTCTAATGATGAGTCAGAGACACAGCCTGCTGTCTAATGATGAGTCAGAGACACAGCCTACTGTCTAATGATGAGTCAGAGACACAGCCTGCTGTCTAATGATGAGTCAGAGACACAGCCTGCTGTCTAATGATGAGTCAGAGACACAGCCTGCTGTCTAATGATGAGTCAGAGACACAGCCTGCTGTCTAATGATGAGTCAGAGACACAGCCTGCTGTCTAATGATGAGTCAGAGACACAGCCTACTGTCTAATGATGAGTCAGAGACACAGCCTGCTGTCTAATGATGAGTCAGAGACACAGCCTGCTGTCTAATGATGAGTCAGAGACACAGCCTGCTGTCTAATGATGAGTCATATGACTGACCTCTTACGAAGCACCAGTTCCATTACAATCAGTCAGGTGTGAAAAGAGGGTTGGTCGGTTCACACACCTTGTGTTGTTCCAGGAGCATAGTGAGAAATAACTCCATATACGACAATTCAACTCCAACTCTACACCGGGTTTTGTGTTTTAATGGATCTCATTGGAGCATACAACGACCTCTAACCTCTGACGTCATCAACCAGTCCTTCACCCAGGCAGAGCCATGACCTCCCTCTCTTCTCTCTCTGCAGCTGCTGCCCTGGGGAACCTTGTGTCGGACCTGGCTGGACTCGGGTAAGAAAAGGCCGATCAAACCAATCATCTGTTTGGGCTGATACAGTCCCTGTTAGTGTCCTATTGCAGTCCTATTGTGTGTACAGTCCCTGTTGGTGTCCTATTGTAGTCACACTGTGTACAGTCCCTGTTGGTGTCCTATTGTAGTCACACTGTGTACAGTCCCTGTTGGTGTCCTATTGTAGTCACACTGTGTACAGTCCCTGTTGGAGTCCTATTGTAGTCACACTGTGTACAGTCCCTGTTGGTGTCCTATTGTAGTCACACTGTGTACAGTCCCTGGTGGAGTCCTATTGTAGTCACACTGTGTACAGTCCCTGTTGGTGTCCTATTGTAGTCACACTGTGTACAGTCCCTGTTGGTGTCCTATTGTAGTCACACTGTGTACAGTCCCTGTTGGTGTCCTATTGTAGTCACACTGTGTACAGTCCCTGTTGGTGTCCTATTGTAGTCACACTGTGTACAGTCCCTGTTGGAGTCCTATTGTAGTCACACTGTGTACAGTCCCTGTTGGTGTCCTATTGTAGTCACACTGTGTACAGTCCCTGTTGGTGTCCTATTGCAGTCACACTGTGTACAGTCCCTGTTGGTGTTCTATTGTAGTCACACTGTGTACAGTCCCTGTTGGCGTCCTATTGTAGTCACACTGTGTACAGTCCCTGGTGGAGTCCTATTGTAGTCACACTGTGGACAGTCCCTGTTGGTGTCCTATTGTAGTCACACTGTGGACAGTCCCTGTTGGTGTCCTATTGTAGTCACACTGTGTACAGTCCCTGTTGGTGTCCTATTGTAGTCACACTGTGTACAGTCCCTGTTGGTGTCCTATTGTAGTCACACTGTGTACAGTCCCTGTTGGTGTCCTATTGTAGTCACACTGTGGACAGTCCCTGTTGGTGTCCTATTGTAGTCTAACTGTGTACAGTCCCTGTTGGTGTCCTATTGTAGTCACACTGTGTACAGTCCCTGTTGGTGTCCTATTGTAGTCACACTGTGTACAGTCCCTGTTGGTGTCCTATTGTAGTCACACTGTGTACAGTCCCTGTTGAGTCCTATTGTAGTCACACTGTGTACAGTCCCTGTTGGTGTCCTATTGTAGTCACACTGTGTACAGTCCCTGTTGGCGTCATATTGTAGTTGCTATAGGAAGATGGCTACAGCACTTATGTGGTTTCTGAGAACTCTCCAGACTTCTCCAAGCATTGTGGGAACTGATTATTTGCGGTGAACAACTGCAAAAAAGACTACCTGGAATGCGCCCAATGTGCTTATAGGTAAACAGTAAACCTGTCAGGCTGAAACTGGAGAGAGGTTAATGATGTCCTCTAACCTGTCAGGCTGAAACTGGAGAGAGGTTAATGATGTCCTCTAACCTGTCAGGATGAAACTGGAGAGAGGTTAATGATGTCCTCTAACCTGTCAGGATGAAACTGGAGAGAGGTTAAGGATGTCCTCTAACCTGTCAGGATGAAACTGGAGAGACGTTAAGGATGTCCTCTAACCTGTCAGGATGAAACTGGAGAGAGGTTAATGATGTCCTCTAACCTGTCAGGCTGAAACTGGAGAGAGGTTAATGATGTCCTCTAACCTGTCAGGCTGAAACTGGAGAGAGGTTAAGGATGTCCCCTAACCTGTCAGGCTGAAACTGGAGAGAGGTTAATGATGTCCTCTAACCTGTCAGGCTGAAACTGGAGAGAGATTAAGGATGTCCTCTAACCTGTCAGGCTGAAAATGGAGAAAGGTTAATGATGTCCTCTAACCTGTCAGGATGAAACTGGAGAGAGGTTAAGGATGTCCTCTAACCTGTCAGGATGAAACTGGAGAGAGATTAATGATGTCCTCTAACCTGTCAGGATGAAACTGGAGAGAGGTTAATGATGTCCTCTAACCTGTCAGGCTGAAACTGGAGAGAGGTTAATGATGTCCTCTAACCTGTCAGGATGAAACTGGAGAGAGGTTAAGGATGTCCTCTAACCTGTCAGGCTGAAACTGGAGAGAGGTTAATGATGTCCTCTAACCTGTCAGGCTGAAACTGGAGAGAGGTTAATGATGTCCTCTAACCTGTCAGGATGAAACTGGAGAGAGGTTAATGATGTCCTCTAACCTGTCAGGATGAAACTGGAGAGAGGTTAATGATGTCCTCTAACCTGTCAGGATGAAACTGGAGAGAGGTTAAGGATGTCCTCTAACCTGTCAGGCTGAAACTGGAGAGAGGTTAAGGATGTCCTCTAACCTGTCAGGATGAAACTGGAGAGAGGTTAATGATGTCCTCTAACCTGTCAGGCTGAAACTGGAGAGAGGTTAATGATGTCCTCTAACCTGTCAGGATGAAACTGGAGAGAGGTTAATGATGTCCTCTAACCTGTCAGGCTGAAACTGGAGAGAGGTTAAGGATGTCCCCTAACCTGTCAGGCTGAAACTGGAGAGAGGTTAATGATGTCCTCTCACCTGTCAGGCTGAAACTGGAGAGAGATTAAGGATGTCCTCTAACCTGTCAGGCTGAAAATGGAGAAAGGTTAATGATGTCCTCTAACCTGTCAGGATGAAACTGGAGAGAGGTTAAGGATGTCCCCTAACCTGTCAGGCTGAAACTGGAGAGAGGTTAATGATGTCCTCTAACCTGTCAGGCTGAAACTGGAGAGAGATTAAGGATGTCCTCTAACCTGTCAGGCTGAAAATGGAGAAAGGTTAATGATGTCCTCTAACCTGTCAGGATGAAACTGGAGAGAGGTTAAGGATGTCCTCTAACCTGTCAGGCTGAAACTGGAGAGAGGTTAATGATGTCCTCTAACCTGTCAGGATGAAACTGGAGAGAGGTTAATGATGTCCTCTAACCTGTCAGGATGAAACTGGAGAGAGGTTAAGGATGTCCTCTAACCTGTCAGGCTGAAACTGGAGAGAGGTTAATGATGTCCTCTAACCTGTCAGGCTGTAACTGGAGAGAGGTTAATGATGTCCTCTAACCTGTCAGGATGAAACTGGAGAGAGGTTAATGATGTCCTCTAACCTGTCAGGCTGAAACTGGAGAGAGGTTAAGGATGTCCTCTAACCTGTTAGGCTGAAACTGGAGAGAGGTTAATGATGTCCTCTAACCTGTCAGGCTGAAACTGGAGAGAGGTTAATGATGTCCTCTAACCTGTCAGGCTGAAACTGGAGAGAGGTTAATGATGTCCTCTAACCTGTCAGGATGAAACTGGAGAGAGGTTAAGGATGTCCTCTAACCTGTCAGGCTGAAACTGAAGAGAGGTTAAGGATGTCCTCTAACCTGTCAGGCTGAAACTGGAGAGAGGTTAATGATGTCCTCTAACCTGTCAGGATGATACTGGAGAGAGGTTAAGGATGTCCTCTAACCTGTCAGGCTGAAACTGGAGAGAGGTTAATGATGTCCTCTAACCTGTCAGGATGAAACTGGAGAGAGGTTAATGATGTCCTCTAACCTGTCAGGATGAAACTGGAGAGAGGTTAATGATGTCCTCTAAGCTAATGTCTCTCCTGTGTCTGTACTTTGACAGCACATCAGCACAATGAAGACGAGCTGTTCTATAATCTCAGTAAATACTGTCCAAAGACCAGTCAGTTTCCATACCAGGACCGTTAGACTCTGAAGTGCCAGTCTTGACCAGTTTCCATACCAGGACCGTTAGACTCTGAAGTGTCAGTCTTTACCAGTTTCCATACCAGGACCGTTAGACTTTAGTGCCAGTCTTGACCAGTTTCCATACCAGGACCGTTAGACTCTGAAGTGTCAGTCTTTACCAGTTTCCATACCAGGACCGTTAGACTGAAGTGCCAGTCTTGACCAGTTTCCATACCAGGACCGTTACACTGAAGTGTCAGTCTTGACCAGTTTCCATACCAGGACCGTTAGACTGAAGTGCCAGTCTTGACCAGTTTCCGTACCAGGACCGTTAGACTGAAGTGCCAGTCTTTGGGTAAAAAAGGCCCTGGGTAGCTCTCTTTAGTGTGAGCTGCACATGAGGAAGATGTCTCACTGCTCTGGAGACAGTTGCTACAGAATGTTTAGCTTGAGATAATGGCCTCTCATAGTATCTGAGTTACACCATCTGCTTTAAACTGTCATTTATTCAAATCAAATCTAATTTTATTGGTCACATACACATGGTTAGCAGATGTTAATGCGAGTGTAATGAAATGCTTGTGCTTCTAGTTCCGACAGTGCAGTAATATCTAACAAGTCATCTAACAATTCCACAACAACTACCTAATACACAAAAATCTAAGTAAAGGGATGTAATAACAATATGTACATATAAATATATGGATGGGCCATGCCCGACTGGCATAGACGAGATGCAATAGACGGTATAAAATACAGTATATACATCTGGGATGAGTAGTGCAAGATACGCAAACGTCATTATTAAAGTGGCATTAATAAACTGACTAGTGATCTAATTTGTTAGAGTGGCCAATGATTTCAAGTCTGTATGTAGGCAGCAGCCTCACTGTGTTAGTGATGGCTGTTTAACAGTCTGACGGCCTTGAGAGAGAAGCTGTTTTTCAGTCTCTCGGTCCCAGCTTTGATGCACCTGTACTGACCTCGCCTTCTGGATGGTAGCGAGGTGGATAGGCAGTGGCTCGGGTGGTTGTTGTCCTTGATGATCTTTTTGACCTTCCTGTGACATCGGGTGTTGTAGGTGTCCTGGAGGGCAGGTAGTTTGCTCCCGGTGATGCGTTGTGCAGACCACACCACCCTCTGGAGAGCCCTGCGGTTGTGGGCGGTTGTCACGGCTGTCGAAAGGAGCGGACCAAAGTGCAGCGTGGTTGTAGTTCCACATTTTATTTAATCCGTGAAACTTTGCAATACATAAATAACTGAATATGCCAAAACAACAAACCGTGACGCAGAGAGAAACAAACACTACTCAAAAGATAATAACCCACAAACCCCAGGAAGAAAAACCCCTACTTAAATATGATCTCCAATTAGAGACAACGAGGACCAGCTGACTCCAATTGGAGATCAACACCCCCCAAAAAAACAGAAATAGAAAAACTAGAACTTAAACATAGAAATACAAAACATATAAAAACACAAAACACCCCGTCACGCCCTGACCTACTCTACCATAGAAAATAACCTCTTACTATGGTCAGGACGTGATAGCGGTGCGGTTGCCGTACCAGGCGGTGATACAGCCCGACAGGATGCTCTCAATTGTGCATCTGTAGAAGTTTGTGAGGGTTTTAGGTGACAAGCCAATTTTCTTCAGCCTCCTGAGGTTTAAGAGGTGCTGTTGCGCCTTCTTCACCACACTGTCTGTGTGAGTGAACCATTTCAGGTTGTCCCTGATGTGTATGCCGAGGAACATGAAACTTTCCAACTTCTCCACTGCTGTCCCATTGATGTGGATAGGGGGGTGCTCCCTCTGCTGTTTCCTGAAGTCCACGATTATCTCCTTTGTTTTGTTGACGTTGAGTGAGAGGTTGTTTTCCTGACACCACACTCCGAGTGCCCTCCCCTCCTCCCTATAGGCTGTCTCGTCGTTGTTGGTGATCAAGCCCACTGCTGTTGTGTCATCTGCAAACTTGATGATTGAGTTGGAGGTGTGCATGGCCACGCAGTCATGGATGAACAGGGAGTACAGGAGGTGGCTGAGCACGCACCCTTGTGGGATCAGCAAAGTGGAGATGTTGTTTTCTACCTTCACCACCTGGGGGTGGCCCGTCAGGAAGTCCAGGACCCGTCAGGAAATCCAGGACGGCTCAGGCCGAGGTTGAGACTCAGGGCCTCAAGCTTAATGCTATAACTTGGAGGGTACTATGGTGTCTTACATAGGTGTTCCTCTTGTCCAGATGCGATAGGGCAGTGTGATGGCGATTGCATCGTCTGTGGACCTATTGGGGCGGTATGCAAATTGCAGTGGGTCTAGGGTGACAGGTAAGGTGGAAGTGATATGATCCTTGACTAGTCTCTCAAAACACTTCATGATGACAGAAGTGAGTGCTACTGGGCGATAGTCATTCAGTTCAGTTACCTTTGCCTTCTTGTGTACAGGAACAATGGTGACAATCTTGAAGCATGTGGGGACAGCAGACTGCGATAGGGAGAAATTTAGTATGTCCGTAAACACACCAGCCAGCTGGTCTGCGCATGCTCTGAGGACGCGGCTAGGGATGCCGTCTGGGCCGGCAGCCTTGCGAGGGTTACCCCGTTTGAATATCTTACTCACGTCGGCCACAGAGAAGGAGGTGGGGGTGGTGCAGTCCTTGGTAGCGTGCCGCGTCGGTGGCACTGTAATATCCTCAAAGCGGGCAAAGAAGGTGTTGAGTTTGTCTGGAAGCAAGACATCGGTGTCCGTGACGTGGCTGGTTTTCTTTTTGTAGTCCATGATTGCCTGTAGACCCTGCCACATACGTCTCGTGTCTGAATTGCGACTCCACTTTGTCCCTATACTGACATTTCGCTTGTTTGATTGTCTTGCGGAGGGTATAACTACACTGTTTGTATTCGGCCATATTCCCGGTCATCTTTCCATGGTTAAATGTGGTGGTTCTCGCTTTCAGTTTTGCGCGAATGCCACCATCTATCCACCGTTTCTGGTTAGGGTAGGTTTTAATAGCCACAGTGGGAACAACATCTCCTATGCACTTCCTTATTGTCACTGTCTTTGTACAAGAGCCTCCAACATCATCACAGACCAATGTTAGAACCACTGTAACAGAATCTGTTAGACAGTGACAGCCAAAGGTAGTTCCTTTCACCAGTTGCTGCGTGAGTGCTTGAGCTAATGTCCTGTCATTGTCCCTGTTTTACCCATGTGGTTTTGTACAGGAAATAATCATGACTTATTGCCAGTTAGTCATTGGTGCGGCTGGCTTCCGGGTTAAGTGGGCATTATGTCAAGAAGCAGTGCGGCTAGGTTGGGTTGTGTTTAGGAGGAAGCACGGCTCTCGAACTTCCTCTCTCCCGAGTCCCTACAGGAGTTGCAGCAAAGAGACAAGACTGTAACTACCAATTGGATACCATGAAATTGGGGAGAAAATGGGTAAAAAAAACACTAAGAAAACTGATCTGGGACCAGGCTAGAACTGATCTGGGACCAGGCTACAACAGATCTGGGACCAGGCTACAACAGATCTGGGACCAGGCAACAAACAGATCTGGGACCAGGCTACAACAGATCTGGGACCAGGCAACAAACAGATCTGGGACCAGGCTACCACAGATCTGGGACCAGGCTACCACAGATCTGGGACCAGGCTACAACAGATCTGGGACCAGGCTACAACAGATCTGGGACCAGGCTTCAACAGATCTGGGACCAGTCTAGAGCAGATATGGGACCAGTCCACAACAGATCTGGGACCAGTCCACAACAGATCTGGGACCAGGCTAAAACAGATCTGGGACCAGGCTACAACAGATCTGAGACCAGGCTACAACAGATCTGGGACCAGGCTTCAACAGATCTGAGACCAGGCTACAACAGATCTGGGACAAGGCTACAACAGATCTGAGACCAGACTACAACAGATCTGGTACAAGGCTACAACAGATCTGGGACCAGGCTAAAACAGATCTGGGACAAGGCTACAACAGATCTGAGACCAGGCTAAAACAGATCTGGGACCAGGCTAAAACAGATCTGGGACAAGGCTACAACAGATCTGAGACCAGGCTAAAACAGATCTGGGACAAGGCTACAACAGATCTGAGACCAGGCTACAAATGATCTGGGACCAGGCTACAACAGATCTGGGACCAGGCAAGAGCTAAGCTACCTGTGACTAAATGTTTCCTATTGGCCTTGTTGTCAGCATTATGGTGAATTATATAATAAAGTATTTGTTTTGTATTCTCTGCAGTCCTTTTTCTATGACTGGTGACAGAGAGGATTGTAGATGTCTGCTTGTAGATGTTTGATTTCCCAGATTTCGTGTAATCTGCTGCTGTCTCTTTCTGACATCTGTAATTTGATGTATGAGTCATTTATTTTAACAGCAGTCAGCTGCTGTGGCCGTGGCTTCAGCCTCTCCTCTGTTAGCTTGGTTTGACCTGGGGCTTCAGCCTCTCCTCTGTTAGCTTGGTTTGACCTGGGGCTCCACAGCCTCTCCTCTGTTAGCTTGGTTTGACCTGGGACTCCACAGCCTCTCCTCTGTTAGCTTGGTTTGACCTGGGGCTCCACAGCCTCTCCTCTGTTAGCTTGGTTTGACCTGGGGCTACAGCCTCTCCTCTGTTAGCTTGGTTTGACCTGGGGCTCCACAGCCTCTCCTCTGTTAGCTTGGTTTGACCTGGGGCTCCAGTCTCTCCTCTGTTAGCTTGGTTTGACCTGGGACTCCACAGCCTCTCCTCTGTTAGCTTGGTTTGACCTGGGGCTCCACAGCCTCTCCTCTGTTAGCTTGGTTTGACCTGGGACTCGACAGCCTCTCCTCTGTTAGCTTGGTTTGACCTGGGGCTCCACAGCCTCTCCTCTGTTAGCTTGGTTTGACCTGGGGCTCCACAGCCTCTCCTCTGTTAGCTTGGTTTGACCTGGGGCTCCAGTCTCTCCTCTGTTAGCTTGGTTTGACCTGGGACTCCACAGCCTCTCCTCTGTTAGCTTGGTTTGACCTGGGGCTCCACAGCCTCTCCTCTGTTAGCTTGGTTTGACCTGGGGCTCGACAGCCTCTCCTCTGTTAGCTTGGTTTGACCTGGGGCTCCACAGCCTCTCCTCTGTTAGCTTGGTTTGACCTGGGGCTCCAGCCTCTCCTCTGTTAGCTTGGTTTGACCTGGGACTCCACAGTCTCTCCTCTGTTAGCTTGGTTTGACCTGGGGCTCCATAGCCTCTCCTCTGTTAGCTTGGTTTGACCTGGGGCTCCACAGTCTCTCCTCTGTTAGCTTGGTTTGACCTGGTGCTCCAGCCTCTCCTCTGTTAGCTTGGTTTGACCTGGGACTCCACAGCCTCTCCTCTGTTAGCTTGGTTTGACCTGGGGCTTCACAGCATCTCCTCTGTTAGCTTGGTTTGACCTGGGGCTCCAGCCTCTCCTCTGTTAGCTTGGTTTGACCTGGGGCTCCAGCCTCTCCTCTGTTAGCTTGGTTTGACCTGACTCTCAGTCTCTCCTCTGTTAGCTTGGTTTGACCTGGGGCTCCAGCCTCTCCTCTGTTAGCTTGGTTTGACCTGGGGCTCCAGCCTCTCCTCTGTTAGCTTGGTTTGACCTGGGGCTTCACAGCCTCTCCTCTGTTAGCTTGGTTTGACCTGGGACTCCACAGCCTCTCCTCTGTTAGCTTGGTTTGACCTGGGGCTCCACAGCCTCTCCTCTGTTAGCTTGGTTTGACCTGGGACTCCACAGCCTCTCCTCTGTTAGCTTGGTTTGACCTGGGGCTCCACAGGCTCTCCTCTGTTAGCTTGGTTTGACCTGACTCTCAGTCTCTCCTCTGTTAGCTTGGTTTGACCTGGGACTCCACAGCCTCTCCTCTGTTAGCTTGGTTTGACCTGGGGCTCCACAGCCTCTCCTCTGTTAGCTTGGTTTGACCTGGGGCTACAGCCTCTCCTCTGTTAGCTTGGTTTGACCTGGGGCTCCACAGCCTCTCCTCTGTTAGCTTGGTTTGACCTGGGGCTCCACAGCCTCTCCTCTGTTAGCTTGGTTTGACCTGGGACCTCACAGACTCTCCTCTGTTAGCTTGGTTTGACCTGGGGCTCCACAGCCTCTCCTCTGTTAGCTTGGTTTGACCTGGGACTCCACAGACTCTCCTCTGTTAGCTTGGTTTGACCTGGGGCTCCACAGCCTCTCCTCTGTTAGCTTGGTTTAACCTGGGGCTCCACAGCCTCTCCTCTGTTAGCTTGGTTTGGGCACTATGATCACATCTCATCATTCAGTGAAATGTTTAAAGTTACCCTCAGGTACATTTCATCATTTTGGTGGCAGACCTGGGTTTACTGTATGTTTCTACTGTTTTGGATGTTGACACATTTGAAGACGTTGACCAGTAGAATATGAAGAGATCACTGACTTACAGCTTGGCCTCATTGTCCCCAGTGTTTCTCCAGGTAACACCTACTCAGCTCTGCCCTCTACTGGCATGGAGGTTAAAACACGCAGGCCTGGGAAACTCCAGTCCTGATTGGTGTCACACTTTGTCCCAGCTAACACACCTGACTCCAATAATCAACTCATCCTGATCTTCAGTTTACAATGTCATTCCTTTAAATCAGTTGTGTTTGCTGGGAATGGGGGAAAAGTGTTACACCAATCAGGTCCCCGGGGACTGGAGTGGCCCAGGCCTGCAGACTAGAGCATCATTCCCTGTTATAGCAGTACCTGTCCCAACACACTAGAGCATCATTCCCTGTTATAGCAGTACCTGTCCCAACACACTAGAGCATCATTCCCTGTTATAGCAGTACCTGTCCCAACACACTAGAGCATCATTCCCTGTTATAGCAGTACCTGTCCCAACACACTAGAGCATCATTCCCTGTTATAGCGGTACCTGTCCCAACACACTAGAGCATCATTCCCTGTTATAGCAGTACCTGTCCCAACACACTAGAGCATCATTCCCTGTTATAGCAGTACCTGTCCCAACACACTAGAGCATCATTCCCTGTTATAGCAGTACCTGTCCCAACACACTAGAGCATCATTCCCTGTTATAGCGGTACCTGTCCCAACACACTAGAGCATCATTCCCTGTTATAGCAGTACCTGTCCCAACACACTAGAGCATCATTCCCTGTTATAGCAGTACCTGTCCCAACACACTAGAGCATCATTCCCTGTTATAGCAGTACCTGTCCCAACACACTAGAGCATCATTCCCTGTTATAGCAGTACCTGTCCCAACACACTAGAGCATCATTCCCTGTTATAGCAGTACCTGTCCCAACACACTAGAGCATCATTCCCTGTTATAGCAGTACCTGTCCCAACACACTAGAGCATCATTCCCTGTTATAGCGGTACCTGTCCCAACACACTAGAGCATCATTCCCTGTTATAGCGGTACCTGTCCCAACACACTAGAGCATCATTCCCTGTTATAGCAGTACCTGTCCCAACACACTAGAGCATCATTCCCTGTTATAGCAGTACCTGTCCCAACACACTAGAGCATCATTCCCTGTTATAGCAGTACCTGTCCCAACACACTAGAGCATCATTCCCTGTTATAGCAGTACCTGTCCCAACACACTAGAGCATCATTCCCTGTTATAGCAGTACCTGTCCCAACACACTAGAGCATCATTCCCTGTTATAGCAGTACCTGTCCCAACACACTAGAGCATCATTCCCTGTTATAGCAGTACCTGTCCCAACACACTAGAGCATCATTCCCTGTTATAGCAGTACCTGTCCCAACACACTAGAGCATCATTCCCTGTTATAGCAGTACCTGTCCCAACACACTAGAGCATCATTCCCTGTTATAGCAGTACCTGTCCCAACACACTAGAGCATCATTCCCTGTTATAGCAGTACCTGTCCCAACACACTAGAGCATCATTCCCTGTTATAGCAGTACCTGTCCCAACACACTAGAGCATCATTCCCTGTTATAGCAGTACCTGTCCCAACACACTAGAGCATCATTCCCTGTTATAGCAGTACCTGTCCCAACACACTAGAGCATCATTCCCTGTTATAGCAGTACCTGTCCCAACACACTAGAGCATCATTCCCTGTTATAGCATTACCTGTCCCAACACACTAGAGCATCATTCCCTGTTGTAGCAGTACCTGTCCCAACACACTAGAGCATCATTCCCTGTTATAGCAGTACCTGTCCCAACACACTAGAGCATCATTCCATGTTATAGCAGTACCTGTCCCAACACACTAGAGCATCATTCCCTGTTATAGCAGTACCTGTCCCAACACACTAGAGCATCATTCCCTGTTATAGCAGTACCTGTCCCAACACACTAGAGCATAATTCCCTGTTATAACAGTACCTGTCACAACACACTAGAGCATCATTCCCTGTTATAGCAGTACCTGTCCCAACACACTAGAGCATCATTCCCTGTTATAGCAGTGCCTGTCCCAACACACTAGAGCATCATTCCCTGTTATAGCAGTACCTGTCCCCCCCCCCCCAAAAAAAATAAAAAAATAAAATGTTTTAAAAAATGTATGAAATGTATGCATTCACTACTGTAAGTCGCTCTGGATAAGAGCGTCTGCTAAATGACTTAAAAATGTAAAATGTTGTTTTACAGTGTGTCCATAATGGTCTATGTAATCAAGTAATCTTCCACCTAACAAATTGTCCTTTTTGTCAGATTCTCCCTATGTGTCCATCATGTACATACCGTAGATGTCAAACTATGTAATTATCACCCAGCTGACATCTGATGCATTATGCCATTCTGTCAGATTATACAGGATGTATTGTCTGACCTGAGAAACGGTGGTCTTTACAAGTCCCTGTCTTCCTCCACTCCAATCAGTTTATACAGTAACGAGCAGCATATTTCTCCCACTGTGTGTGTAACTGTCTAACGATCAACACATCTCATTAAGCCTGTGTACTGGTTCTACTCACTGTATCCACAACCATTATGACATCATCATCATCTGTTGTCAGGGAAGCTGTTTGCTCAGCAGAGCACAGTGATGCTTGTTAGTTCATCCCGGGTGATATTATCCCGGGTGATATCTGCAGTGACCTGTTGGCTTATTGGTTTTTATTGGTTCTGCTGGAGTGAAGACATTCCCCTGACTGAATTGAAACAGATCGTTTGGTCCCTCTCCCCTGACTGAATTTAAACAGATCGTTTGGTCCCTCTCCCCTGACTGAATTTAAACAGATCGTTTGGTCCCTCTCCCCTGACTGAATTTAAACAGATCGTTTGGTCCCTCTCCCTGACTGAATTTAAACAGATCGTTTGGTCCCTCTCCCCTGACTGAATTTAAACAGATCGTTTGGTCCCTCTCCCTGACTGAATTTAAACAGATCGTTTGGTCCCTCTCCCCTGACTGAATTTAAACAGATCGTTTGGTCCCTCTCCCCTGACTGAATTTAAACAGATCGTTTGGTCCCTCTCCCCTGACTGAATTTAAACAGATCGTTTGGTCCCTCTCCCCTGACTGAATTTAAACAGATCGTTTGGTCCCTCTCCCCTGACTGAATTTAAACAGATCGTTTGGTCCCTCTCCCATGACTGTGCATTATTGAGTTGGGGCTGAACATAGTTCTAATAATTTGTACACTGCAAATTAACCACAACTCAAAAAGAGATTGTATTTGAAAATAACAATAATTTATTTCCTTGATTACACTGAGACAAGATGACATTTCTATTTTTTATTTGCGAGAATACTTAGAAACAGATTTCCTCAATTAAACTCATTTTATCTTAATTCCTATAGATTTTACAGTCTTTTTTTTTACCCAAAACTAACTGAATTGGCCAATGTAGGAGTACATTCCCATGGCTTCGTCCCAAGTGGCACAGACAGCCAGCTGAGTCTGGAATGTTGTCTCTATTGGCCATTCTGGGTCAGACAAGACTCACTTCCTGTTGCCCACTTTATAGGTGTCAAGTTGTGTATGGTTCACACTGCAGCTCGTTGCCCAAACTTGAAAAAGGCCTCTTTAAGGACTGAAGGACGCAAGGGACAACTCAATTTTCTTCTGACTTCTTTTATTTCTTTAGTCAGTTAGTTCGTTTTTTAGTTAGCTAGTTAATTAGGTTGATAATCTTTAAAGGCAAAACACACAAAGAAATATACATTACTTCAAGTAAGGTCATTTCAAATTAAATATATAATTAAATAAATAAATATATAATCTCAATATTATCTAAATTATACTATATACTAAATTAGACAATTGGTCTCAATTCTCAACACAAATAAACACCTAACTGATGTCCATGTGCCAACCGGTTGAGTCTCCAGAATCCTAAATGAGCTGAATGTGTATGAATGAGAGTCTCCTCTTCCGTGAAGGACTTCCAGTGAAATGCTTTTTCACCGAACATTTCACCACCTGCTATCACAAAGATGCACCAGTATATATGTTCCCCAGGGAAACACAAGCTAATGATGGGTTCCACAATGCATACACTCTTTCACCCCCTGCTGGTGTTTTATCTTTGAAATCAGTTGAAAATGTGAATCCCTTGAATATGAATACCTGTCTTTTGACGCAACAATAGGGAATAGTGTCCTTTCAGGATTCTGCTCATGTTCCTGGGCCATCTGTACCACTGCTCTCTCTGGCACTCTGTTAGCATCATAATGGAGATAGCTGCTCTGTCTGGCACTCTGTTAGCATCATAATGGAGATAGCTGCTCTGTCTGGCACTCTGTTAGCATCATAATGGAGATGGCTGATCTGTCTGGCTCTCTGTTAGCATCATAATGGAGATAGCTGCTCTGTCTGGCACTCTGTTAGCATCATAATGGAGATAGCTGCTCTGTCTGGCACTCTGTTAGCATCATAATGGAGATGGCTGATCTGTCTGGCACTCTGTTAGCATCATAATGGAGATAGCTTCTCTGTCTGGCACTCTGTTAGCATCATAATGGAGATAGCTGCTCTGTCTGGCACTCTGTTAGCATCATAAGGGAGATAGCTGCTCTGTCTGGCACTCTGTTAGCATCATAATGGAGATGGCTGATCTGTCTGGCACTCTGTTAGCATCATAATGGAGATAGCTGCTCTGTCTGGCACTCTGTTAGCATCGTAATGGAGATAGCTGCTCTGTCTGGCACTCTGTTAGCATCATAAGGGAGATAGCTGCTCTGTCTGGCACTCTGTTAGCATCATAATGGAGATGGCTGATCTGTCTGGCACTCTGTTAGCATCATAATGGAGATAGCTGCTCTGTCTGGCACTCTGTTAGCATCGTAATGGAGATAGCTGCTCTGTCTGGCACTCTGTTAGCATCATAAGGGAGATAGCATCCATCCAACACAGCAACTACATAACACAGCAACCACATAACACAGTCGCAGTACATAACACAGCAACTACATAACACAGCAACTACATAACACAGCAACTACATAACACAGCAACTACATAACACATAACACAGTCATAGTACATAACACAGCAACTACATAACACAGTCATTGTGCATAACACAGCAACTACATAACACAGTCATAGTACATAACACAGTCGTAGTACATAACACAGTCATAGTACATAACACAGTCATAGTACATAACACAGTCATAGGACTCTGCTGTCCTAGCTTCAGGGGGAAGATGGACAGGGACTCTGCTGTCGTAGCTTCAGGGGGAAGATGGACAGGGACTCTGCTGCCCTAGCTTCAGGGGGAAGATGGACAGGGACTCTGCTGCCCTAGCTTCAGGGGGAAGATGGACAGGGACTCTGCTGCCCTAGCTTCAGGGGGAAGATGGACAGGGACTCTGCTGCCCTAGCTTCAGGGGGAAGATGGACAGGGACTCTGCTGTCCTAGCTTCAGGGGGAAGATGGACAGGGACTCTGCTGTCCTAGCTTCAGGGGGAAGATGGACAGGGACTCTGCTGTCCTAGCTTCAGGGGGAAGATGGACAGGGACTCTGCTGCCCTAGCTTCAGGGGGAAGATGGACAGGGACTCTGCTGTCCTAGCTTCAGGGGGAAGATGGACAGGGACTCTGCTGTCCTAGCTTCAGGGGTAAGATGGACAGGGTCTCTGCTGTCCTAGCTTCAGGGGGAAGATGGACAGGGACTCTGCTGTCCTAGCTTCAGGGGGAAGATGGACAGGGACTCTGCTGGCCTAGCTTCAGGGGGAAGCTCATTCCACCGTCGGAGTGCCAGGACCGAGAAGGGCTGGTGTTGAATAACAGCATGTATTTTGATTAATACATTTTTTTCCCATCTTTTTATGATTATATGCACAGATGTCTGTGCCAGAAGATTTTCTGCTGTGCATATTTACTGGTTGAATTTAATATTTCCGTAATTCGTATTATGGTAATTTCGTATTACCATATATCACTCCAGCAATGAATGGGATCTTTCCTCTAGTGATCCCTTAAAGCTCAGGACCTGTATTCATACATCTCAGAGTGCTGATCTGGGATCAGTGTTTGAGCTCATAAAGAGGGAATCTTTCCTCTAGTGATCCCTTAAAGCTCAGGACCTGTATTCATACATCTCAGAGTGCTGATCTGGGATCAGTGTTTTAGCTCATAAAGAGGGAATCTTTCCTCTAGTGATCCCTTACAGCTCAGGACCTGTATTCATACATCTCAGACTGCTGATCTGGGATCAGTGTTTTAGCTCATAAAAAGGGGCGGAGCTGAACCTGGACCACAACTCTTATTCTGAGATATTTTTTTTATCAAATCAAGTTTATTCGTCACACGCCCAGGTTTCTACAGTAGGTGTAGAGGAGACAGTGTAATGCTGACCTGCCACTGTTCCTCAACAGTACAGAATAATGTAGGTGTAGAGGAGACAGTGTAATGCTGACCTGCCACTGTTCCTCAACAGTACAGAATAATGTAGGTGTAGAGGAGACAGTGTAATGCTGACCTGTCACTGTTCCTCAACAGTACAGAATAATGTAGGTGTAGAGGAGACAGTGTAATGCTGACCTGCCACTGTTCCTCAACAGTACAGAATAATGTAGGTGTAGAGGAGACAGTGTAATGCTGACCTGCCACTGTTCCTCAACAGTACAGAATAATGTAGGTGTAGAGGAGACAGTGTAATGCTGACCTGTCACTGTTCCTCAACAGTACAGAATAATGTAGGTGTAGAGGAGACAGTGTAATGCTGACCTGCCACTGTTCCTCAACAGTACAGAATAATGTAGGTGTAGAGGAGACAGTGTAATGCTGACCTGTCACTGTTCCTCAACAGTACAGAATAATGTAGGTGTAGAGGAGACAGTGTAATGCTGACCTGCCACTGTTCCTCAACAGTACAGAATAATGTAGGTGTAGAGGAGACAGTGTAATGCTGACCTGTCACTGTTCCTCAACAGTACAGAATAATGTAGGTGTAGAGGAGACAGTGTAATGCTGACCTGCCACTGTTCCTCAACAGTACAGAATAATGTAGGTGTAGAGGAGACAGTGTAATGCTGACCTGTCACTGTTCCTCAACAGTACAGAATAATGTAGGTGTAGAGGAGACAGTGTAATGCTGACCTGTCACTGTTCCTCAACAGTACAGAATAATGTAGGTGTAGAGGAGACAGTGTAATGCTGACCTGCCACTGTTCCTCAACAGTACAGAATAATGTAGGTGTAGAGGAGACAGTGTAATGCTGACCTGCCACTGTTCCTCAACAGTACAGAATAATGTAGGTGTAGAGGAGACAGTGTAATGCTGACCTGTCACTGTTCCTCAACAGTACAGAATAATGTAGGTGTAGAGGAGACAGTGTAATGCTGACCTGTCACTGTTCCTCAACAGTACAGAATAATGTAGGTGTAGAGGAGACAGTGTAATGCTGACCTGTCACTGTTCCTCAACAGTACAGAATAATGTAGGTGTAGAGGAGACAGTGTAATGCTGACCTGCCACTGTTCCTCAACAGTACAGAATAATGTAGGTGTAGAGGAGACAGTGTAATGCTGACCTGCCACTGTTCCTCAACAGTACAGAATAATGTAGGTGTAGAGGAGACAGTGTAATGCTGACCTGTCACTGTTCCTCAACAGTATAGAATAATGTAGGTGTAGAGGAGACAGTGTAATGCTGACCTGCCACTGTTCCTCAACAGTACAGAATAATGTAGGTGTAGAGGAGACAGTGTAATGCTGACCTGTCACTGTTCCTCAACAGTACAGAATAATGTAGGTGTAGAGGAGACAGTGTAATGCTGACCTGTCACTGTTCCTCAACAGTACAGAATAATGTAGGTGTAGAGGAGACAGTGTAATGCTGACCTGTCACTGTTCCTCAACAGTACAGAATAATGTAGGTGTAGAGGAGACAGTGTAATGCTGACCTGCCACTGTTCCTCAACAGTACAGAATAATGTAGGTGTAGAGGAGACAGTGTAATGCTGACCTGTCACTGTTCCTCAACAGTACAGAATAATGTAGGTGTAGAGGAGACAGTGTAATGCTGACCTGCCACTGTTCCTCAACAGTACAGAATAATGTAGGTGTAGAGGAGACAGTGTAATGCTGACCTGCCACTGTTCCTCAACAGTACAGAATAATGTAGGTGTAGAGGAGACAGTGTAATGCTGACCTGTCACTGTTCCTCAACAGTACAGAATAATGTAGGTGTAGAGGAGACAGTGTAATGCTGACCTGTCACTGTTCCTCAACAGTACAGAATAATGTAGGTGTAGAGGAGACAGTGTAATGCTGACCTGCCACTGTTCCTCAACAGTACAGAATAATGTAGGTGTAGAGGAGACAGTGTAATGCTGACCTGCCACTGTTCCTCAACAGTACAGAATAATGTAGGTGTAGAGGAGACAGTGTAATGCTGACCTGTCACTGTTCCTCAACAGTACAGAATAATGTAGGTGTAGAGGAGACAGTGTAATGCTGACCTGTCACTGTTCCTCAACAGTACAGAATAATGTAGGTGTAGAGGAGACAGTGTAATGCTGACCTGTCACTGTTCCTCAACAGTACAGAATAATGTAGGTGTAGAGGAGACAGTGTAATGCTGACCTGTCACTGTTCCTCAACAGTACAGAATAATGTAGGTGTAGAGGAGACAGTGTAATGCTGACCTGCCACTGTTCCTCAACAGTACAGAATAATGTAGGTGTAGAGGAGACAGTGTAATGCTGACCTGCCACTGTTCCTCAACAGTACAGAATAATGTAGGTGTAGAGGAGACAGTGTAATGCTGACCTGCCACTGTTCCTCAACAGTACAGAATAATGTAGGTGTAGAGGAGACAGTGTAATGCTGACCTGTCACTGTTCCTCAACAGTACAGAATAATGTAGGTGTAGAGGAGACAGTGTAATGCTGACCTGTCACTGTTCCTCAACAGTACAGAATAATGTAGGTGTAGAGGAGACAGTGTAATGCTGACCTGTCACTGTTCCTCAACAGTACAGAATAATGTAGGTGTAGAGGAGACAGTGTAATGCTGACCTGCCACTGTTCCTCAACAGTACAGAATAATGTAGGTGTAGAGGAGACAGTGTAATGCTGACCTGCCACTGTTCCTCAACAGTACAGAATAATGTAGGTGTAGAGGAGACAGTGTAATGCTGACCTGTCACTGTTCCTCAACAGTACAGAATAATGTAGGTGTAGAGGAGACAGTGTAATGCTGACCTGCCACTGTTCCTCAACAGTACAGAATAATGTAGGTGTAGAGGAGACAGTGTAATGCTGACCTGTCACTGTTCCTCAACAGTACAGAATAATGTAGGTGTAGAGGAGACAGTGTAATGCTGACCTGCCACTGTTCCTCAACAGTACAGAATAATGTAGGTGTAGAGGAGACAGTGTAATGCTGACCTGCCACTGTTCCTCAACAGTACAGAATAATGTAGGTGTAGAGGAGACAGTGTAATGCTGACCTGTCACTGTTCCTCAACAGTACAGAATAATGTAGGTGTAGAGGAGACAGTGTAATGCTGACCTGTCACTGTTCCTCAACAGTACAGAATAATGTAGGTGTAGAGGAGACAGTGTAATGCTGACCTGCCACTGTTCCTCAACAGTACAGAATAATGTAGGTGTAGAGGAGACAGTGTAATGCTGACCTGCCACTGTTCCTCAACAGTACAGAATAATGTAGGTGTAGAGGAGACAGTGTAATGCTGACCTGTCACTGTTCCTCAACAGTACAGAATAATGTAGGTGTAGAGGAGACAGTGTAATGCTGACCTGTCACTGTTCCTCAACAGTACAGAATAATGTAGGTGTAGAGGAGACAGTGTAATGCTGACCTGTCACTGTTCCTCAACAGTACAGAATAATGTAGGTGTAGAGGAGACAGTGTAATGCTGACCTGTCACTGTTCCTCAACAGTACAGAATAATGTAGGTGTAGAGGAGACAGTGTAATGCTGACCTGCCACTGTTCCTCAACAGTACAGAATAATGTAGGTGTAGAGGAGACAGTGTAATGCTGACCTGCCACTGTTCCTCAACAGTACAGAATAATGTAGGTGTAGAGGAGACAGTGTAATGCTGACCTGTCACTGTTCCTCAACAGTACAGAATAATGTAGGTGTAGAGGAGACAGTGTAATGCTGACCTGTCACTGTTCCTCAACAGTACAGAATAATGTAGGTGTAGAGGAGACAGTGTAATGCTGACCTGTCACTGTTCCTCAACAGTACAGAATAATGTAGGTGTAGAGGAGACAGTGTAATGCTGACCTGCCACTGTTCCTCAACAGTACAGAATAATGTAGGTGTAGAGGAGACAGTGTAATGCTGACCTGTCACTGTTCCTCAACAGTACAGAATAATGTAGGTGTAGAGGAGACAGTGTAATGCTGACCTGTCACTGTTCCTCAACAGTACAGAATAATGTAGGTGTAGAGGAGACAGTGTAATGCTGACCTGTCACTGTTCCTCAACAGTACAGAATAATGTAGGTGTAGAGGAGTAGCAGTACCTGTCCCAACACACTAGAGCATCATTCCCTGTTATAGCGGTACCTGTCCCAACACACTAGAGCATCATTCCCTGTTATAGCAGTACCTGTCCCAACACACTAGAGCATCATTCCCTGTTATAGCAGTACCTGTCCCAACACACTAGAGCATCATTCCCTGTTATAGCAGTACCTGTCCCAACACACTAGAGCATCATTCCCTGTTATAGCAGTACCTGCCCCCCCCCCCCCCAAAAAAAAAAAAAAAAAGGTTTTAAAAAAATGTATGAAATGTATGCATTCACTACTGTAAGTCGCTCTGGATAAGAGCGTCTGCTAAATGACTTAAAAATGTAAAATGTTGTTTTACAGTGTGTCCATAATAGTCTATATAATCAAGTAATCTTCCACCTAACAAATTGTCCTTTTTGTCAGATTCTCCCTATGTGTCCATCATGTACATACCGTAGATGTCAAACTATGTAATTATCACCCAGCTGACATCTGATGCATTATGCCATTCTGTCAGATTATACAGGATGTATTGTCTGACCTGAGAAACGGTGGTCTTTACAAGTCCCTGTCTTCCTCCACTCCAATCAGTTTATACAGTAACGAGCAGCATATTTCTCCCACTGTGTGTGTAACTGTCTAACGATCAACACATCTCATTAAGCCTGTGTACTGGTTCTACTCACTGTATCCACAACCATTATGACATCATCATCATCTGTTGTCAGGGAAGCTGTTTGCTCAGCAGAGCACAGTGATGCTTGTTAGTTCATCCCGGGTGATATTATCCCGGGTGATATCTGCAGTGACCTGTTGGCTTATTGGTTTTTATTGGTTCTGCTGGAGTGAAGACATTCCCTTGACTGAATTTAAACAGATCGTTTGGTCCCTCTCCCCTGACTGAATTGAAACAGATCATTTGGTCCCTCTCCCCTGACTGAATTTAAACAGATCGTTTGGTCCCTCTCCCCTGACTGAATTTAAACAGATCGTTTGGTCCCTCTCCCCTGACTGAATTGAAACATCTCATTTGGTCCCTCTCCCCTGACTGAATTTAAACAGATCGTTTGGTCCCTCTCCCCTGACTGAATTTAAACAGATCGTTTGGTCCCTCTCCCCTGACTGAATTTAAACAGATCGTTTGGTCCCTCTCCCCTGACTGAATTTAAACAGATCGTTTGGTCCCTCTCCCCTGACTGAATTTAAACAGATCGTTTGGTCCCTCTCCCCTGACTGAATTTAAACAGATCGTTTGGTCCCTCTCCCCTGACTGAATTTAAACAGATCGTTTGGTCCCTCTCCCCTGACTGAATTTAAACAGATCGTTTGGTCCCTCTCCCTGACTGAATTTAAACAGATCGTTTGGTCCCTCTCCCCTGACTGAATTTAAACAGATCGTTTGGTCCCTCTCCCCTGACTGAATTTAAACAGATCGTTTGGTCCCTCTCCCCTGACTGAATTTAAACAGATCGTTTGGTCCCTCTCCCCTGACTGAATTTAAACAGATCGTTTGGTCCCTGTCCCCTGACTGAATTTAAACAGATCGTTTGGTCCCTCTCCCTGACTGAATTTAAACAGATCGTTTGGTCCCTCTCCCTGACTGAATCTAAACAGATCGTTTGGTCCCTCTCCCTGACTGAATTTAAACAGATCGTTTGGTCCCTCTCCCCTGACTGAATTTAAACAGATCGTTTGGTCCCTCTCCCCTGACTGAATTTAAACAGATCGTTTGGTCCCTCTCCCCTGACTGAATTTAAACAGATCGTTTGGTCCCTCTCCCCTGACTGAATTTAAACAGATCGTTTGGTCCCTCTCCCCTGACTGAATTGAAACAGATCGTTTGGTCCCTCTCCCCTGACTGAATTTAAACAGATCGTTTGGTCCCTCTCCCCTGACTGAATTGAAACAGATCGTTTGGTCCCTCTCCCCTGACTGAATTTAAACAGATAATTTGGTCCCTCTCCCCTGACTGAATTTAAACAGATCGTTTGGTCCCTCTCCCCTGACTGAATTGAAACAGATCGTTTGGTCCCTCTCCCCTGACTGAATTTAAACAGATCGTTTGGTCCCTCTCCCCTGACTGAATTTAAACAGATCGTTTGGTCCCTCTCCCCTGACTGAATTTAAACAGATCGTTTGGTCCCTCTCCCATGACTGTCCATTATTGAGTTGGGGCTGAACATAGTTCTAATAATTTGTACACTGCAAATTAACCACAACTCAAAAAGAGATTGTATTTGAAAATAACAATAATTTATTTCCTTGATTACACTGAGACAAGATGACATTTCTATTTTTTATTTGCGAGAATACTTAGAAACAGATTTCCTCAATTAAACTCATTTTATCTTAATTCCTATAGATTTTACAGTCTTTTTTTTTACCCAAAACTAACTGAATTGGCCAATGTAGGAGTACATTCCCATGGCTTCGTCCCAAGTGGCACAGACAGCCAGCTGAGTCTGGAATGTTGTCTCTATTGGCCATTCTGGGTCAGACAAGACTCACTTCCTGTTGCCCACTTTATAGGTGTCAAGTTGTGTATGGTTCACACTGCAGCTCGTTGCCCAAACTTGAAAAAGGCCTCTTTAAGGACTGAAGGACGCAAGGGACAACTCAATTTTCTTCTGACTTCTTTTATTTATTTAGTCAGTTAGTTCGTTTTTTAGTTAGCTAGTTAATTAGGTTGATCATCTTTAAAGGCAAAACACACAAAGAAATATACATTACTTCAAGTAAGGTCATTTCAAATTAAATATATAATTAAATAAATAAATATATAATCTCAATATTATCTAAATTATACTATATACTAAATTAGACAATTGGTCTCAATTCTCAACACAAATAAACACCTAACTGATGTCCATGTGCCAACCGGTTGAGTCTCCAGAATCCTAAATGAGCTGAATGTGTATGAATGAGAGTCTCCTCTTCCGTGAAGGACTTCCAGTGAAATGCTTTTTCACCAAACATTTCACCACCTGCTATCACAAAGATGCACCAGTATATATGTTCCCCAGGGAAACACAAGCTAATGATGGGTTCCACAATGCATACACTCTTTCACCCCCTGCTGGTGTTTTATCTTTGAAATCAGTTGAAAATGTGAAACCCTTGAATATGAATACCTGTCTTTTGACGCAACAATAGGGAATAGTGTCCTTTCAGGATTCTGCTCATGTTCCTGGGCCATCTGTACCACTGCTCTCTCTGGCACTCTGTTAGCATCATAATGGAGATAGCTGATCTGTCTGGCACTCTGTTAGCATCATAATGGAGATAGCTGCTCTGTCTGGCACTCTGTTAGCATCATAATGGAGATGGCTGATCTGTCTGGCACTCTGTTAGCATCATAATGGAGATAGCTGCTCTGTCTGGCACTCTGTTAGCATCATAATGGAGATAGCTGCTCTGTCTGGCACTCTGTTAGCATCGTAATGGAGATAGCTGCTCTGTCTGGCACTCTGTTAGCATCATAAGGGAGATAGCTGCTCTGTCTGGCACTCTGTTAGCATCATAATGGAGATGGCTGATCTGTCTGGCACTCTGTTAGCATCATAATGGAGATAGCTGCTCTGTCTGGCAGTCTGTTAGCATCATAATGGAGATAGCTGCTCTGTCTGGCACTCTGTTAGCATCATAAGGGAGATAGCTGCTCTGTCTGGCACTCTGTTAGCATCATAATGGAGATGGCTGATCTGTCTGGCACTCTGTTAGCATCATAATGGAGATAGCTGCTCTGTCTGGCACTCTGTTAGCATCGTAATGGAGATAGCTGCTCTGTCTGGCACTCTGTTAGCATCATAAGGGAGATAGCATCCATCCAACACAGCAACTACATAACACAGCAACCACATAACACAGTCGCAGTACATAACACAGCAACTACATAACACAGCAACTACATAACACAGCAACTACATAACACAGAAACTACATAACACAGTCATAGTACATAACACAGCAACTACATAACACAGTCATTGTGCATAACACAGCAACTACATAACACAGTCATAGTACATAACACAGTCGTAGTACATAACACAGTCGTAGTACATAACACAGTCATAGTACATAACACAGTCATAGGACTCTGCTGTCCTAGCTTCAGGGGGAAGATGGACATGGACTGCTGTCCTAGCTTCAGGGGGAAGATGGACAGGGACTCTGCTGTCCTAGCTTCAGGGGGAAGATGGACAGGGACTCTGCTGTCCTAGCTTCAGGGGGAAGATGGACATGGACTGCTGTCCTAGCTTCAGGGGGAAGATGGACAGGGACTCTGCTGTCCTAGCTTCAGGGGGAAGATGGACAGGGACTCTGCTGTCCTAGCTTCAGGGGGAAGATGGACAGGGACACTGCTGTCCTAGCTTCAGGGGGGAAGATGGACAGGGACTCTGCTGTCCTAGCTTCAGGGGGAAGATAGACAGGGACTCTGCTGTCCTAGCTTCAGGGGGAAGATGGACAGGGACTCTGCTGTCCTAGCTTCAGGGGGAAGATGGACAGGGACTCTGCTGTCCTAGCTTCAGGGGGAAGATGGACAGGGACTCTGCTGGCCTAGCTTCAGGGGGAAGATGGACAGGGACTCTGCTGTCCTAGCTTCAGGGGGAAGATGGACAGGGACTCTGCTGTCCTAGCTTCAGGGGGAAGATGGACAGGGACTCTGCTGTCCTAGCTTCAGGGGGAAGATGGACAGGGACTCTGCTGCCCTAGCTTCAGGGGGAAGCTCATTCCACCGTCGGAGTGCCAGGACCGAGAAGGGCTGGTGTTGAATAACAGCATGTATTTTGATTAATACATTTTTTTCCCATCTTTTTCTGATTATATGCACAGATGTCTGTGCCAGAAGATTTTCTGCTGTGCATATTTACTGGTTGAATTTAATATTTCCATAATTCGTATTATGGTAATTTCGTATTACCATATATCACTCCAGCAATGAATGGGATCTTTCCTCTAGTGATCCCTTAAAGCTCAGGACCTGTATTCATACATCTCAGACTGCTGATCTGGGATCAGTGTTTTAGCTCATAAAGAGGGAATCTTTCCTCTAGTGATCCCTTACAGCTCAGGACCTGTATTCATACATCTCAGACTGCTGATCTGGGATCAGTGTTTGAGCTCATAAAGAGGGGATCTTTCCTCTAGTGATCCCTTACAGCTCAGGACCTGTATTCATACATCTCAGAGTGCTGATCTGGGATCAGTGTTTTAGCTCATAAAAAGGGGTGGAGCTGAACCTGGACCACAACTCTTATTCTGAGATATTTTTTTTATCAAATCAAGTTTATTCGTCACACGCCCAGGTTTCTACAGTAGGTGTAGAGGAGACAGTGTAATGCTGACCTGTCAATGTTCCTCAACAGTACAGAATAATGTAGGTGTAGAGGAGACAGTGTAATGCTGACCTGTCACTGTTCTTCAACAGTACAGAATAATGTAGGTGTAGAGGAGACAGTGTAATGCTGACCTGTCACTGTTCCTCAACAGTACAGAATAATGTAGGTGTAGAGGAGACAGTGTAATGCTGACCTGTCACTGTTCCTCAACAGTACAGAATAATGTAGGTGTAGAGGAGACAGTGTAATGCTGACCTGCCACTGTTCCTCAACAGTACAGAATAATGTAGGTGTAGAGGAGACAGTGTAATGCTGACCTGCCACTGTTCCTCAACAGTACAGAATAATGTAGGTGTAGAGGAGACAGTGTAATGCTGACCTGTCACTGTTCCTCAACAGTACAGAATAATGTAGGTGTAGAGGAGACAGTGTAATGCTGACCTGTCACTGTTCCTCAACAGTACAGAATAATGTAGGTGTAGAGGAGACAGTGTAATGCTGACCTGCCACTGTTCCTCAACAGTACAGAATAATGTAGGTGTAGAGGAGACAGTGTAATGCTGACCTGTCACTGTTCCTCAACAGTACAGAATAATGTAGGTGTAGAGGAGACAGTGTAATGCTGACCTGCCACTGTTCCTCAACAGTACAGAATAATGTAGGTGTAGAGGAGACAGTGTAATGCTGACCTGCCACTGTTCCTCAACAGTACAGAATAATGTAGGTGTAGAGGAGACAGTGTAATGCTGACCTGTCACTGTTCCTCAACAGTACAGAATAATGTAGGTGTAGAGGAGACAGTGTAATGCTGACCTGCCACTGTTCCTCAACAGTACAGAATAATGTAGGTGTAGAGGAGACAGTGTAATGCTGACCTGTCACTGTTCCTCAACAGTACAGAATAATGTAGGTGTAGAGGAGACAGTGTAATGCTGACCTGCCACTGTTCCTCAACAGTACAGAATAATGTAGGTGTAGAGGAGACAGTGTAATGCTGACCTGTCACTGTTCCTCAACAGTACAGAATAATGTAGGTGTAGAGGAGACAGTGTAATGCTGACCTGTCACTGTTCCTCAACAGTACAGAATAATGTAGGTGTAGAGGAGACAGTGTAATGCTGACCTGCCACTGTTCCTCAACAGTACAGAATATTGTAGGTGTAGAGGAGACAGTGTAATGCTGACTGAATGTGATGTGTGGGAGCCGAGCAGCATTAGTTGTGGTTTCGGGGGATTTCATCACTGGTTATTTGCACATATCAGATTTGGGAGAAGACGGTGCTTAAAGTGCTTGGCCTCGTGCTTGCTGCGTGTCCCCATGTGGATGGGAAGTGGGGGGAAGTGGGGGGGTTTGGCTGAGAGGTACCTTTTACAAGGGTAAAGACTTAGTTTTTTCCAGAACTCTCAATTTCTAACATGTACAGTATGAACACAGAAGTTAATCATGCAGCTGATCAAATTACTTCTGGTTTTACTTCTGGGTTAACAGAGATAATACATTGATGAATGTAACCAAACCTTTTTTTTGTGCATTAAGGTTGTAACCATGGTATTTTCCTGTGTTAGCCTTGCAGGTTACGTGGAAGCCCTGGCCTGTCGTTGTGGGTTGGTGGGCCCAGACCTGAACCCCAAACAGGCTGACATGTGGCAGACAAGAGTTAGCACCCACAGTGTGAGTCTCTGTCTGATCTCTGAGAGGAGTACACACTGTCTGTCTGTCTGTCTGTCTGTCTGTCTGTCTGTCTGTCTGTCTGTCTGTCTGTCTGTCTGTCTGTCTGTCTGTCTGTCTGTCTGTCTGTCTGTCTGTCTGTCTGTCTGTCTGTCTGTCTGTCTGTCTGTCTGTCTGTCTGTCTGTCTGGTCTGTCTGTCTGTCTGTCTCTCTGTGTCTCTCTCTCTCTGTGTCTCTGTGTCTCTCTGTCTCTCTCTGTGTCTCTCTGTGTCTCTCTGTCTCTCTCTCTCTGTCAGTCCTCTCTGTGTTGCTTACTTAGTGGATCTGATTGAATAGAGCCCTAAATCAGTCAGAAGTGTCCTACAGACTATGCTTTTGGTTGTGCAGCCATTTCACTGAAGACAGTATTTTATTTGTTAATCCAGCAGTCAGGCTAATAAAAAATACAAATAAACATTCCTTCACAGTCTCTACAGTTTTTATTGGCCAAGAGTTGCGTGCAGGTTACGTACTTGTAGCACTGCATATTAAGGGATTAGTGTTAGTATTAGTATTAGTGTTAGTATTACTATTAGTATTAGTGGTAGTATTACTATTAGTATTAGTGGTAGTATTACTATTAGTATTAGTGGTAGTATTAGTATTACTATTAGTGTTAGTATTACTATTAGTATTACTATAAGTGTTAGTATTAGTGTTAGTATTAGTGTTAGTATTAGTATTAGTGGTAGTATTACTATTAGTGTTAGTATTACTATTAGTATTATTGGTAGTATTAGTATTACTATTAGTGTTAGTATTAGTATTACTATTAGTATTAGTGTTAGTATTACTATTAGTGTTAGTGTTAGTATTAGTAGTAATATTACTATTAGTATTACTATTAGTATTAATATTACTATTAGTATTAGTATTAGTATTAATATTACTATTAGTATTAGTGGTAGTATTAGTATTAGTATTAGTATTACTATTAGTATTAGTGGTAGTATTACTATTAGTATTAGTATTACTATTACTATTAGTATTACTATTAGTATTAGTATTAATATTACTATTAGTATTAGTATGAGGCATCAGAGTAGTAATGGGACGTTGTTTCTTGTTTTGTCTTCAGGGTAAAGCCATCGGAGTTGCCATCGGCTGCATCTTAGGGATGTTCCCGCTACTCTTCTTCAAAGATGAGAAGAAGAAGAAAGAGGCGGAAAGGGAGGGTAAAGATGGATCACTAACCTCCATCTCCACTGACAGCAGCAGCAGCAATTGAGACAACTTGACAGAAAGACTTACCTTCTCCGGAAGAGAGAGGACTTGGACTACCGCTACTTCACAACCTAACTACTGCATAATGAATAACCTCAATCTGTTTCTCCAGACAGACTGACCTTCCTAGGTAAACTAGATTACTAACACTACAGTGTAGGAAGCATGACTATTGATGTCAATTGTTGATGTCAATGTCTTAAATAGTTCCTCCTGCAACATTCAAAAGCAGTATGACGAAAAACAAGAACAACATTGATAAATACAAATGGACCACTCTTCCAACCATGTTTTCTGCTGCTTCTTTGGTTTTGGGGTTTTTGAGTTGGTGCAACTTTTATTTTTTGAGTTTGGTGTAACTTAGTCCTAATCAGTTAGCGGTGGCCAGGATGGATTCCTGGTGGACTACACTCAATTCAGTTCAATTGAACTTCAATATCCCTCAAGGGGGATATTCCTGCAACATCTGGAGTAAGTAATCAACATGCTGTGGGCTATTGTCTCTTTAGATTAGATGACAGTGTGAGGAGAGGACAAGGCCAGCTGCTATAGCTAGATAACACATTTACAGAAACTATTCAGTCTTCAGTTAGTATACTGGGGTTGGACCTTTCCTACTGGATTTCATTCCACCTTACTTTCCACTAGCGCTGCACTACACAGCTGAAATATAACACGGTTCTTATAGCAGCTTCTTCTAACGCTGACTTCAAGTCACCCAGAAATCATTCTGTGCTACATGTATTTGTATTTGAAAGTATCCATCCCTTTGTTTTGGAGGATTTGGTCTTTGAGTTTGAGTTGAGGAATTTGAGTAACTCTAAGGAGCCTGTGTAACTTGGGAGAGTTTTATATTAGTTGTCACTTTTAGATGTTTGGGACAGTGTACCCCCCAGAGACCCAGGCTTCACTCAGTCAACGAGACCAGATTTGGAAGGATGGTCCCATGAGACTAGGGTTGTATGGATACCAGGGGTCAGATTTGGAAGGATGGTCCCATGAGACTAGGGTTGTATGCATACCAGGGGTCAGATTTGGAAGGATGGTCCCATGAGACTAGGGTTGTATGGATACCAGGGGTCAGATTTGGAAGGATGGTCCCATGAGACTAGGGTTGTATGGATACCAGGGGTCAGATTTGGAAGGATGGTCCCATGAGACTAGGGTTGTATGCATACCAGGGGTCAGATTTGGAAGGATGGTCCCATGAGACTAGGGTTGTATGGATACCAGGGGTCAGATTTGGAAGGATGGTCCCATGAGACTAGGGTTGTATGGATACCAGGAGTCAGATTTGGAAGGATGGTCCCATGAGACTAGGGTTGTATGGATACCAGGGGTCAGATTTGGAAGGATGGTCCCATGAGACTAGGGTTGTATGGATACCAGGGGTCAGATTTGGAAGGATGGTCCCATGAGACTAGGGTTGTATGGATACCAGGGGTCAGATTTGGAAGGATGGTCCCATGAGACTAGGGTTGTATGGATACCAGGGGTCAGATTTGGAAGGATGGTCCCATGAGACTAGGGTTGTATGGATACCAGGGGTCAGATTTGGAAGGATGGTCCCATGAGACTAGCGTAGTATGGATACCAGGAGTAAGGGGTGTCACTCATTCCATGGCCCAGTGTCAGCTGTTTTTTTTAAGAACAATGAAGACCTAGACAACCAGGTGAGAGGAGTTCTTAACCAATTAAAACCTAGACAACCAGGTGAGGGGAGTTCCTAACTAACCAATTAAGACCTAGACAACCAGGTGAGAGGAGTTCATAACTAACCAATGAAGACCTAGACAAGCAGGTGAGGGGAGTTCCTAACTAATCAATGAAGACCTAGACAACCAGGTGAAGAGGGGAGTTCCTAACTAACCAATGAAGACCTAGACAACCAGGTGAGAGGAGTTCCTAACTAACCAATGAAGACCTAGACAAGCAGGTGAGGGGAGTTCCTAACTAACCAATGAAGATCTAGACAACCAGGTGAGAGGAGTTCATAACTAACCAATGAAGACCCAGACAACCAGGTGAGGAGGGGAGTTCCTAACTAATCAGTGACCTTACTTGATCAATCAAGTACAAACGAGGAGCAAAAACCCGCAGACACTCGGCCCATAGACATAGAATGAGTCTGACCACGGTGGTATAGGTGGACAGCTGTAGTTTTATTGAGTGCAGGGCACATAATCCTACCACCAGAGGGCGTTGTGGAGCCAACTCACCCAAGCATGACTGTCTGTGTGCATTATCCACATGGCTTGGCCATTGGTTGTGGAAACTCTCGTCTTCACATGCATACGCCTGTAATCTGGTCTCTTATCTGGGTATTGAGCAGTATATGGAAAGCAAGCCTACTCACAGCCTCTAGAACTCTGTTGATATCAAATACACTAGGCTTCCCCATCTAGAACTCTGTTGATATCATATACACTAGGCTCCCCCATCTAGAACTCTGTTGATATCATATACACTAGGCTTCCCCATCTAGAACTCTGTTGATATCATATACACTAGTCTTCCCATTCTAGAACTCTGTTGATATCATATATACTAGGCTCCCCCATCTAGAACTCTGTTGATATCAAATACACTAGGCTTCCCCATCTAGAACTCTGTTGATATCATATACACTAGGCTTCCCCATCTAGAACTCTGTTGATATCATATACACTAGGCTTCCCCATCTAGAACTCTGTTGATATCATATACACTAGTCTTCCCATTCTAGAACTCTGTTGATATCATATATACTAGGCTCCCCCATCTAGAACTCTGTTGATATCATATACACTAGGCTTCCCCATCTAGAACTCTGTTGATATCATATACACTAGGCTTCCCCATCTAGAACTCTGTTGATATCATATACACTAGGCTTCCCCTTCTAGAACTCTGTTGATATCATATACACTAGACTTCCCCATCTAGAACTCTGTTGAGTTGCAGTACAGTCCCAGTAACCTCCACTAGCAGTACAGTCCCAGTAACCTCCACTAACAGTACAGTCCCAGTAACCTCCACTAACAGTACAGTCCCAGTAACCTCCACTAGCAGTACAGTCCCAGTAACCTCCACTAACAGTACAGTCCCAGTAACCTCCACTAACAGTACAGTCCCAGTAACCTCCACTAACAGTACAGTCCCAGTAACGTCCACTAACAGTACAGTCCCAGTAACCTCCACTAACAGTACAGTCCCAGTAACCTCCACTAACAGTACAGTCCCAGTAACCTCCACTAACAGTACAGTCCCAGTAACCTCCACTAACAGTACAGTCCCAGTAACCTCCACTAACAGTACAGTCCCAGTAACCTCCACTAGCAGTACAGTCCCAGTAACCTCCACTAACAGTACAGTCCCAGTAACCTCCACTAACAGTACAGTCCCAGTAACCTCCACTAGCAGTACAGTCCCAGTAACCTCCACTAGCAGTACAGTCCCAGTAACCTCCACTAGCAGTACAGTCCCAGTAACCTCCACTAGCAGTACAGTCCCAGTAACCTCCACTAACAGTACAGTCCCAGTAACCTCCACTAACAGTACAGTCCCAGTAACCTCCACTAACAGTACAGTCCCAGTAACCTCCACTAACAGTACAGTCCCAGTAACCTCCACTAACAGTACAGTCCCAGTAACCTCCACTAGCAGTACAGTCACAGTAACCTCCACTAGCAGTACAGTCCCAGTTATCTCCACTAACAGTACAGTCCCATTAACCTCGACTAGCAGTACAGTCCCAGTAACCTCCACTAGCAGTACAGTCCCAGTAACCTCCACTAGCAGTACAGTCCCAGTAACCTCCACTAGCAGTACAGTCCCAGTAACCTCCACTAACAGTACAGTCCCAGTAACCTCCACTAACAGTACAGTCCCAGTAACCTCCACTAACAGTACAGTCCCAGTAACCTCCACTAGCAGTACAGTCCCAGTAACCTCCACTAACAGTACAGTCCCAGTAACCTCCACTAACAGTACAGTCCCAGTAACCTCCACTAACAGTACAGTCCCAGTAACCTCCACTAGCAGTACAGTCCCAGTAACCTCCACTAGCAGTACAGTCCCAGTAACCTCCACTAACAGTACAGTCCCAGTAACCTCCACTAGCAGTACAGTCCCAGTAACCTCCACTAGCAGTACAGTCCCAGTAACCTCCACTAGCAGTACAGTCCCAGTAACCTCCACTAGCAGTACAGTCCCAGTAACCTCCACTAACAGTACAGTCCCAGTAACCTCCACTAACAGTACAGTCCCAGTAACCTCCACTAACAGTACAGTCCCAGTAACCTCCACTAGCAGTACAGTCCCAGTAACCTCCACTAGCAGTACAGTCCCAGTAACCTCCACTAACAGTACAGTCCCAGTAACCTCCACTAGCAGTACAGTCCCAGTAACCTCCACTAGCAGTACAGTCCCAGTAACCTCCACTAACAGTACAGTCCCAGTAACCTCCACTAGCAGTACAGTCCCAGTAACCTCCACTAGCAGTACAGTCCCAGTAACCTCCACTAGCAGTACAGTCCCAGTAACCTCCACTAACAGTACAGTCCCAGTAACCTCCACTAGCAGTACAGTCCCAGTAACCTCCACTAGCAGTACAGTCCCAGTAACCTCCACTAACAGTACAGTCCCAGTAACCTCCACTAGCAGTACAGTCCCAGTAACCTCCACTAGCAGTACAGTCCCAGTAACCTCCACTAACAGTACAGTCCCAGTAACCTCCACTAACAGTACAGTCCCAGTAACCTCCACTAACAGTACAGTCCCAGTAACCTCCACTAGCAGTACAGTCCCAGTAACCTCCACTAGCAGTACAGTCCCAGTAACCTCCACTAACAGTACAGTCCCAGTAACCTCCACTAGCAGTACAGTCCCAGTAACCTCCACTAGCAGTACAGTCCCAGTAACCTCCACTAACAGTACAGTCCCAGTAACCTCCACTAACAGTACAGTCCCAGTAACCTCCACTAGCAGTACAGTCCCAGTAACCTCCACTAGCAGTACAGTCCCAGTAACCTCCACTAGCAGTACAGTCCCAGTAACCTCCACTAGCAGTACAGTCCCAGTAACCTCCACTAACAGTACAGTCCCAGTAACCTCCACTAGCAGTACAGTCCCAGTAACCTCCACTAGCAGTACAGTCCCAGTAACCTCCACTAGCAGTACAGTCCCCGTAACCTCCACTAGCAGTACAGTCCCAGTAACCTCCACTAACAGTACAGTCCCAGTAACCTCCACTAGCAGTACAGTCCCAGTAACCTCCACTAACAGTACAGTCCCAGTAACCTCCACTAGCAGTACAGTCCCAGTAACCTCCACTAACAGTACAGTCCCAGTAACCTCCACTAGCAGTACAGTCCCAGTAACCTCCACTAGCAGTACAGTCCCAGTAACCTCCACTAACAGTACAGTCCCAGTAACCTCCACTAACAGTACAGTCCCAGTAACCTCCACTAGCAGTACAGTCCCAGTAACCTCCACTAACAGTACAGTCCCAGTAACCTCCACTAACAGTACAGGTTCATCATCTGCCTGCCTTTATATCTATGGGTTTGTCCCAAATGGCACCCTTTTCCCTAAATAGCGCACTACTTTTTTCCAGAGCCCTATGGTGATTCATATTGATGCCTCATTCATTCACACTGAGGTTCCCTTATCTTCTGTCTGTTACGTTCTCTCTCTCTCTCTCACTCTCTCTCTCTCTCTCTCTCTCTCTCTCTCTCTCTCTCTCTCTCTCTCTCTGTTTCTCTCTCTCTGTCTCTCTCTCTCTCTGTTTCTCTCTCTCTCTGTTTCTCTCTCTCTCTCTCTGTTTCTCTCTCTCTGTTTCTCTCTCTGTGTTTCTCTCTCTCTGTCTCTCTCTCTCTGTTTCTCTCTCTCTGTTTCTCTCTCTCTGTCAGCCTCCTTCAGTGATTATTAAAGCAGTTGTATTCTGAGACAGACGGTATACTACCTTTGGGAACAGATTGTTTTAGAGGTACTGTGTGAGATGAGAGAGGGAGGGAGAGGGAGGGAGAGAGAGGGAGAGAGAGAGGAGAGAGAGAGAGAGAAAAGGAGACAGAGACAGACAGAGAGAGACCATGAGAAGACCTATAAATTAGAAGGAAAATAAACGCACACCTATTAAGGCGAGGTGCTGGCTAGCGGAGTAGAAAACTGGAAAATAAGGGAGAGCCGCACACCCTAGGAGCTCAGATGCAAAAATGTAATGTCCAACGTTTCCACAGCCAAGCTGATACCCTGATGAAGACAGCTTGGCTGATGAAGACAGCATGGCTGTCGAAACGTTGGATATTACATTTTTGCATCTGAGCTCCTAGGGTTATTTTCAAGACCTATAATTTAGCCACAGAGGATCAATAGCTTCTGTTTTTAATTGCCTAGCTGTGGATTGTAGCTCAATAACAAGAGGTATCCTATAGTCGGGAACGTGCGGCAAATCTGTCAGTGGGAAAAACAGCACGCAGACAAAAACAGGCCTTTCGCAATATTTCAAATACAATCGAATACAATGGCTCCTGCTGAAAACACTCTGCTGTAGGCTGCCAACATATTAGATCAACTTCCAAATATTGTTTTACAAAAGAGAGAGAGAGAGAAGCTTTTGGCACGAGCCCATCGACCATCACCAGCCAGTGAGCTGTGCATCATGGGGGGTGAGTCAGTGAAACTGGAAGGCATTATTAGGACTGTCATTTCCTCCTCCTATTGTAACCTACAACATGTCTCCACACACCGAGGCCTGGGCTAGTGATGGATTCAAGACACGGAGGTTTTTATTCATCTCAGATTCTCATTTTGTCAGTGTCAAAGTAGCCTGCCGTTTCCATCATTTGTGCTGTATAAAAAAAAATATTCTGTCAAAGTCTCCAGTCATGTAAATAGATGTAATGTAATGCATTTATAAAAGGCCAACATCTTCCCCAGACCCTTGGCTACTAAAAATGTTCCCCATGTGTGCAACTTGTGTAAGTGCCTCTACTCTACTGCTATATGCCACAACGCAAATGTGATGATATGCATTAAATGCTTTATTATAAAGGTGATTTCTCTCTCTCCTGCGTTCTGCTACCTCAGAACTCCCCAGGACAACCCCCTCTAGCACTCACTTTTTTTGTTCTGGCGCCTCCCAATATACAAATTAAGCACTGGTCTGAAGATATTATTAAAAATGTAAAAGAAAGTTATTCTTGTGATTTTGAAGGAAACTGTTAAGCACAAAGATCTCATTAGGAAGGAAGGAAGCGTTGTATTTATCTAATCCCTTTGTGTTTGGTCATTCTTAATGAGTTTCAACTCAACAAAGGACTGATTATCATTCTAGTTTCTGTAGAAGAAAACAAACTCAGTTATTGTAACACTATGATGCAGAACTGAGCATTAAAATGTGGTTTTTGCTTTAAATGACATTTTATATTGGCATGATTTGGATTGTATTTATTTTATACAGATGTTATTATGATGTTCGATCCTACAGAGCGATTGAAGGGTCTGTGTTAAGTAGGAAAAGGTATTCAGTAATGATTTATTTTGTTACATTGTGAGGCAGATTGACCCTGAAATGCTGAATATATCCTTTGCATGTACTGTAGAATGAAGAAGCTGTACCTGTTACACTGTCACAAACAACCTCCTCCATTTTGGACTTTCAGAATACGGAAAACATCTTCTCCCATCATTCCAATGGAAATGCTCTGTTTTATTTTGGGGATAACTCGATAACGCCATAGCTGCATGCTAATCATGAAACTAATTGATCATTTTAATTGTTAGGCTGAGTGAAACGTTGGACTTTTAGTAAATCTGTAAATACAACAGTAGAGCACATAACAACAGGTTTATTTGGGGGGGACTAAGTCACTTCATTGTTTAGTAGCAATAAACATCTTCAAACTCCCTATTTGGTGTAGTAACATGGCAGTGCCTCTGTATTCTACACAGTGAACATGTCAACCTTTTTGTTCAGATGAGTGATTTCATCATTAGATGTGACTGTTCTTACTTAATGTTCTACGTTGGGCTTCATAACAGAACCACTGTTATCCTTTTTTTGGAATGTGCTGGTTGACAATAATCAATGTTGCATTTCTACAAGCAATTCACCAAAACACATTTTATTTTTTGTATTTATGTTTTTATGAACTTTACTAGCTTTACTGTAAAACCATTATCCACGTTATGTTTGGGAGATCTGTTTGGGAGATCTGTTTGTGCTTCAGCCATAATGGCACGAAATATCGATAGTCAGAGGAGTAGGCTAAAGAACACACAGATCTGGGACCTGGCTATAAACAAACACATCGTCTGCGCTCCAAATGGCAGCCTATTCCTTATTTAGTACACTACTTAAGAGACCTCGGGGCCACGGTCAAAGGTAAGTAGCCTTGCACAAGCCCAAACGGCTCATAGAACCAGGCGCCAATCTCCTGTTACTGTAGTGAGGCAGCTTGATGTACCAGGACACCCCCTGGACAGGACACTAGTCTATATCCTGTTCCTGTAGTGAGACAGCTTGATTTACCAGTACACCCCCTGGACAGGACACTAGTCTATCTGCTGTTACTGTAGTGAGGCAGCTTGATGTACCAGTACACCCCCTGGACAGGACACTAGTCTATCTCCTGTTACTGTAGTGAGACAGCTTGATGTACCAGTACACCCCCTGGACAGGACACTAGTCTATCTCCTGTTTCTGTAGTGAGACAGCTTGATGTACCAGTACACCCCCTGGACAGGACACTAGTCTATCGCAGGGTCTTACCCCCAATCTAGCTCCTTAATGCTGAGGGCCAAGCAGAGACTCATTGGGTTCCATTTTTACAGTCTTTGGTGTGACTCAGCCGGCGATGGAATTCCCAACCTTCCAATCTCAGGGCGGACACTCTACCCACTAGGCCACTGAGTTGGTCAAACGTCATATACTGTAAATGGAAAAGGGTGCCATTTGGGATACACTCCTCCTCCTCTTCCTCCTCTTCCTCAATAACTACCTACAGACTGTACTACAGGATGCTGCTGTCTGATAGACACAGCACACAACCCATTCCTCAAGGACCATCTCAGTAGAGATATCTCTGATACAGACACAACCCATTCCTCTACGACCATCTCAGTAGAGATATCTCTGATACAGACACAACCCATTCCTCTACGACCATCTCAGTAGAGATATCTCTGATACAGACACAACCCATTCCTCTACGACCATCTCAGTAGAGATATCTCTGATACAGACACAACCCATTCCTCTACGACCATCTCAGTAGAGACATCTCTGATACAGACACAACCCATTCCTCTACGACCATCTCAGTAGAGACATCTCTGATACAGACACAACCCATTCCTCTACGACCATCTCAGTAGAGACATCTCTGTCTGATACAGACACAACCCATTCCTCTAGGACCATCTCAGTAGAGACATCTACCCATGTTATAATCATGAGGTTATCCATGTATTATAATCTGTTTATGTAAAAAGAAGATATTACAGACACATGCAATCTATTGTAATTTACATCTATAGACACACATGCAATCTATTGTAATTTACATCTACAGACACACATGCAATCTATTGTAATTTACATCTACAGACACACATGCAATCTATTGTAATTTACATCTACAGACACACATGCAATCTATTGTAATTTACATCTACAGACACACATGCAATCTATTGTAATTTACATCTACAGACACACATGCAATCTATTGTAATTTAAATCCTGAGGTTGAAAGTGTAAATGAAGAACGTCCAATACAATGACAGTGTTTCTCTGTGTTGTCATTTTGTCTTTTTTATCTTTTAACTTCCATCTATTTGGTGCATGACTGTCTGCTTGGCCAGTCTCCTCGTGACTGTCTGCTTAGCCAGTCTCCTCGTGACTGTCTGCTTAGCCAGTCTCCTCGTGACTGTCTGCTTGGCCAGTCTCCTACTGACTGTCTGCTTGGCCAGTCTCCTCGTGACTGTCTGCTTGGCCAGCCTCCTACTGACTGTCTGCTTGGCCAGTCTCCTCCTGACTCTCTGCTTGGCCAGTCTCCTCCTGACTGTCTGCTTGGCCAGTCTCCTCGTGACTGTCTGCTTGGCCAGTCTCCTCGTGACTGTCTGCTTGGCCAGTCTCCTCCTGACTCTCTGCTTGGCCAGTCTCCTCATGACTGTCTGCTTGGCCAGTCTCCTCGTGACTGTCTCCTTGGCCAGTCTCCTCGTGACAATCTGCTTGGCCAGTCTCCTCCTGACTCTCTGCTTGGCCAGTCTCCTCATGACTGTCTGCTTGGCCAGTCTCCTCGTGACTGTCTGCTTGGCCAGTCTCCTCGTGACTGTCTCCTTGGCCAGTCTCCTCGTGACAATCTGCTTGGCCAGTCTCCTCCTGACTGTCTGCTTGGCCAGTCTCCTCGTGACTATCTGCTTGGCCAGTCTCCTCATGACTGTCTGCTTGGCCAGTCTCCTACTGACTGTCTGCTTGGCCAGTCTCCTACTGACTGTCTGCTTGGCCAGTCTCCTCGTGACTGTCTGCTTGGCCAGTCTCCTCGTGACTGTCTGCTTGGCCAGTCTCATCCTGACTGTCTGCTTGGCCAGTCTCCTCGTGACTGTCTGCTTGGCCAGTCTCCTCCTGACTCTCTGCTTGGCCAGTCTCCTCGTGACTGTCTGCTTGGCCAGTCTCCTGACTCCTGACTGTCTGCTTGGCCAGTCTCCTCCTGACTGTCTCCTTGGCCAGTCTCCTCATGACTGTCTGCTTGGCCAGTCTCCTCATGTCTGTCTGCTTGGCCAGTCTCCTCGTGACTGTCTGCTTGGCCAGTCTCCTCGTGACTGTCTGCTTGGCCAGTCTCCTCCTGACTGTCTGCTTGGCCAGTCTCCTCCTGACTGTCTCCTTGGACAGTCTCCTCATGACTGTCTGCTTGGCCAGTCTCCTCATGTCTGTCTGCTTGGCCAGTCTCCTCGTGACTGTCTGCTTGGCCAGTCTCCTCGTGACTGTCTGCTTGGCCAGTCTCCTCCTGACTGTCTGCTTGGCCAGTCTCCTACTGACTGTCTGCTTGGCCAGTCTCCTCCTGACTGTCTGCTTGGCCAGTCTCCTCGTGACTGTCTGCTTGGCCAGTCTCCTCGTGACTGTCTGCTTGGCCAGTCTCCTCGTGACTGTCCGCTTGGCCAGTCTCCTGACTCCTGACTGTCTGCTTGGCCAGTCTCCTCCTGACTGTCTCCTTGGACAGTCTCCTCATGACTGTCTGCTTGGCCAGTCTCCTCATGTCTGTCTGCTGGGCCAGTCTCCTCGTGACTGTCTGCTTGGCCAGTCTCCTCGTGACTGTCTGCTTGGCCAGTCTCCTCCTGACTGTCTGCTTGGCCAGTCTCCTCCTAACTGTCTGCTTGGCCAGTCTCCTCCTAACTGTCTGCTTGACCAGTCTCCTCGTGACTGTCTGCTTGGCCAGTCTCCTCGTGACTGTCTGCTTGGCCAGTCTCCTCGTGACTGTCTGCTTGGCCAGTCTCCTACTGACTGTCTGCTTGGCCAGTCTCCTCATGACTGTCTGCTTGACCAGTCTCCTCATGACTGTCTGCTTGGCCAGTCTCCTCATGACTGTCTGCTTGGCCAGTCTCCTCGTGACTGTCTGCTTGGCCAGTCTCCTCGTGACTGTCTGCTTGGCCAGTCTCCTCATGACTGTCTGCTTGGCCAGTCTCCTCATGACTGTCTGCTTGACCAGTCTCCTCATGACTGTCTGCTTGGCCAGTCTCCTCGTGACTGTCTGCTTGGCCAGTCTCCTCGTGACTGTCTGCTTGGCCAGTCTCCTCGTGACTGTCTGCTTGGCCAGTCTCCTCCTGACTGTCTGCTTGGCCAGTCTCCTACTGACTGTCTGCTTGGCCAGTCTCCTCGTGACTGTCTGCTTGGCCAGTCTCCTCATGACTGTCTGCTTGGCCAGTCTCCTCGTGACTGTCTGCTTGGCCAGTCTCCTCCTGACTGTCTGCTTGGCCAGTCTCCTCCTGACTGTCTGCTTGGCCAGTCTCCTCGTGACTGTCTGCTTGGCCAGTCTCCTCCTGACTGTCTGCTTGGCCAGTCTCCTCCTAACTGTCTGCTTGGCCAGTCTCCTCCTAACTGTCTGCTTGACCAGTCTCCTCGTGACTGTCTGCTTGGCCAGTCTCCTACTGACTGTCTGCTTGGCCAGTCTCCTCATGACTGTCTGCTTGACCAGTCTCCTCATGACTGTCTGCTTGGCCAGTCTCCTCATGACTGTCTGCTTGGCCAGTCTCCTCGTGACTGTCTGCTTGGCCAGTCTCCTCGTGACTGTCTGCTTGGCCAGTCTCCTCATGACTGTCTGCTTGGCCAGTCTCCTCATGACTGTCTGCTTGACCAGTCTCCTCATGACTGTCTGCTTGGCCAGTCTCCTCATGACTGTCTGCTTGACCAGTCTCCTCATGACTGTCTGCTTGGCCAGTCTCCTCGTGACTGTCTGCTTGGCCAGTCTCCTCGTGACTGTCTGCTTGGCCAGTCTCCTCGTGACTGTCTGCTTGGCCAGTCTCCTCCTGACTGTCTGCTTGGCCAGTCTCCTACTGACTGTCTGCTTGGCCAGTCTCCTCGTGACTGTCTGCTTGGCCAGTCTCCTCATGACTGTCTGCTTGGCCAGTCTCCTCGTGACTGTCTGCTTGGCCAGTCTCCTCCTGACTGTCTGCTTGGCCAGTCTCCTCCTGACTGTCTGCTTGGCCAGTCTCCTCGTGACTGTCTGCTTGGCCAGTCTCCTCCTGACTGTCTGCTTGGCCAGTCTCCTCCTAACTGTCTGCTTGACCAGTCTCCTCGTGACTGTCTGCTTGGCCAGTCTCCTCGTGACTGTCTGCTTGGCCAGTCTCCTCGTGACTGTCTGCTTGGCCAGTCTCCTCCTGACTTTCTGCTTGGCCAGTCTCCTACTGACTGTCTGCTTGGCCAGTCTCATCGTGACTGTCTGCTTGGCCAGTCTCCTCGTGACTGTCTGCTTGGCCAGTCTCCTCCTGACTGTCTGCTTGGCCAGTCTCCTCCTAACTGTCTGCTTGGCCAGTCTCCTCCTAACTGTCTGCTTGACCAGTCTCCTCGTGACTGTCTGCTTGGCCAGTCTCCTCGTGACTGTCTGCTTGGCCAGTCTCCTCGTGACTGTCTGCTTGGCCAGTCTCCTCGTGACTGTCTGCTTGGCCAGTCTCCTCGTGACTGTCTGCTTGACCAGTCTCCTCGTGACTGTCTGCTTGGCCAGTCTCCTCGTGACTGTCTGCTTGGCCAGTCTCCTCCTGACTTTCTGCTTGGCCAGTCTCCTACTGACTGTCTGCTTGGCCAGTCTCATCGTGACTGTCTGCTTGGCCAATCTCCTCATGACTGTCTGCTTGGCCAGTCTCCTCGTGACTGTCTGCTTGGCCAGTCTCCTCCTGACTGTCTGCTTGGCCAGTCTCCTCCTGACTGTCTGCTTGGCCAGTCTCCTCGTGACTGTCTGCTTGGCCAGTCTCCTCGTGACTGTCTGCTTGGCCAGTCTCCTCGTGACTGTCTGCTTGGCCAGTCTCCTCGTGACTGTCTGCTTGGCCAGTCTCCTCCTGACTGTCTGCTTGGCCAGTCTCCTACTGACTGTCTGCTTGGCCAGTCTCCTCGTGACTGTCTGCTTGGCCAGTCTCCTCGTGACTGTCTGCTTGGCCAGTCTCCTCCTGACTGTCTGCTTGGCCAGTCTCCTCCTGACTGTCTGCTTGGCCAGTCTCCTCGTGACTGTCTGCTTGGCCAGTCTCCTCCTGACTGTCTGCTTGGCCAGTCTCCTACTGACTGTCTGCTTGGCCAGTCTCCTCGTGACTGTCTGCTTGGCCAGTCTCCTCATGACTGTCTGCTTGGCCAGTCTCCTCGTGACTGTCTGCTTGGCCAGTCTCCTCCTGACTGTCTGCTTGGCCAGTCTCCTCCTGACTGTCTGCTTGGCCAGTCTCCTCGTGACTGTCTGCTTGGCCAGTCTCCTCCTGACTGTCTGCTTGGCCAGTCTCCTCCTAACTGTCTGCTTGACCAGTCTCCTCGTGACTGTCTGCTTGGCCAGTCTCCTCGTGACTGTCTGCTTGGCCAGTCTCCTCGTGACTGTCTGCTTGGCCAGTCTCCTCCTGACTTTCTGCTTGGCCAGTCTCCTACTGACTGTCTGCTTGGCCAGTCTCATCGTGACTGTCTGCTTGGCCAGTCTCCTCGTGACTGTCTGCTTGGCCAGTCTCCTCCTGACTGTCTGCTTGGCCAGTCTCCTCCTAACTGTCTGCTTGGCCAGTCTCCTCCTAACTGTCTGCTTGACCAGTCTCCTCGTGACTGTCTGCTTGGCCAGTCTCCTCGTGACTGTCTGCTTGGCCAGTCTCCTCGTGACTGTCTGCTTGGCCAGTCTCCTCGTGACTGTCTGCTTGGCCAGTCTCCTCGTGACTGTCTGCTTGACCAGTCTCCTCGTGACTGTCTGCTTGGCCAGTCTCCTCGTGACTGTCTGCTTGGCCAGTCTCCTCCTGACTTTCTGCTTGGCCAGTCTCCTACTGACTGTCTGCTTGGCCAGTCTCATCGTGACTGTCTGCTTGGCCAATCTCCTCATGACTGTCTGCTTGGCCAGTCTCCTCGTGACTGTCTGCTTGGCCAGTCTCCTCCTGACTGTCTGCTTGGCCAGTCTCCTCCTGACTGTCTGCTTGGCCAGTCTCCTCGTGACTGTCTGCTTGGCCAGTCTCCTCGTGACTGTCTGCTTGGCCAGTCTCCTCGTGACTGTCTGCTTGGCCAGTCTCCTCGTGACTGTCTGCTTGGCCAGTCTCCTCCTGACTGTCTGCTTGGCCAGTCTCCTACTGACTGTCTGCTTGGCCAGTCTCCTCGTGACTGTCTGCTTGGCCAGTCTCCTCGTGACTGTCTGCTTGGCCAGTCTCCTCCTGACTGTCTGCTTGGCCAGTCTCCTCCTGACTGTCTGCTTGGCCAGTCTCCTCGTGACTGTCTGCTTGGCCAGTCTCCTCGTGACTGTCTGCTTGGCCAGTCTCCTCCTGACTGTCTGCTTGGCCAGTCTCCTCGTGACTGTCTGCTTGGCCAGTCTCCTCAGACAACTCTCTCCATACTTTCACCTGATCTAGAATTGCTCCAGAGGAGCAGCAGTCATAACAGACTAAACAGTATGAATCAGTCTCTCTATGTTCCTAGTGGCTCGGCGAGTCATCTTCAAAGTAGGTCAAAGGCATTGTCTATGACTACTGCGTATTTTGGGGCTTCAGTTGGCTCTGTGTTTCAAAACACTCCCTGTACATGTGATGCTCAGCCAGGACTCAGCCAAGACTCAGCCAAGACTCAGCCAAGACTCAGCCAAGACTCAGCCAGGATTCAGCCAAGACTCAGCCAAGACTCAGCCAAGACTCAGCCAGGACTCAGGAGAAGTAAACAAGAGCTGGTGTTGTCTGTCTGCTGCCTGGTGAGGGGTGGTCCTGTCATAGTAATGGACGATGTGGTCTCTCTCTCTATGTATATATATATATACCCCATTTCTCTCTCTCTCTCTATACCCTCTCTCTCTATATATATATACAGTATATATACACTGCTCCAAAACTGCCATAAAAAAAGCCAGACTACGGTTTGCAACTGCACATGGGGACAAAGGTCATACTTTTTGGAGAAATGTCCTCTGGTCTGATGAAACAAAAATAGAACTGTTTGGCCATAATGACCATCTTTATGTTTGGAAGAAAAGGGGGAGGCTTGCAAGCCGAAGACACCATCCCAACCGTGAAGGACGGGGGTGGCAGCATCATGTTGTGGGGGTGCTTTGCTGCAGGAGGGACTGGTGCACTTCACAAAATAGATGGCATCATGAGGTAGGAAAATGATGTGGATATATTGAAGCAACATCTCAAGACATCAGTCAGGAAGTTAAAGCTTGGTCGCAAATGGGTCTTCCAAATGGACAATGACCCCAAGCAAACTTCCAAAGTTGAGGCAAATGGCTTAAGGACAACAAAGTCAAGGTATTGGAGTGGTCATCACAAAGCCCTGACCTCAATCCTATAGAACATTTGTGGGCAGAACTGAAAAAGCGTGTGTGAGCAAGGAGGCCTACAAACCTGACTCAGTTACACCAGCTCTGTCAGGAGGAATGGGCCAAAATTCACCCAACTTATTGTGGGAAGCATGCGGAAGGCTACCCAAAACGTTTGACCCAAGTTAAACAATTTAAAGGCAATGCTACCAAATACTAATTGAGTATATGTCAACTTCTGACCCACTGGGAATGTGATGAAAGAAATAAAAGCTGAAATAAATCGTTCTCTCTACTATTATTCTGACATTTCACATTCTTAAAATAAACTGGGGATCCTAACTGACCTAAAACAGGGAATTTTTACTAGGATTAAATGTCAGGAATTGTGAAAAACTGAATTAAAATGTATTTGGCTAAGGTGTATGTAAACTTCCGACTTCAACTGTATATACATATATACACTGCTCAAAAAAATAAAGGGAACACTTAAACAGCACAATGTAACTCCAAGTCAATCACACTTCTGTGAAATCAAACTGTCCACTTAGGAAGCAACACTGATTGACAATAAATGTCACATGCTGTTGTGCAAATGGAATAGACAACAGGTGGAAATTATAGGCAATTAGCAAGACACCCCCAATAAAGGAGTGGTTCTGCAGGTGGGGACCACAGACCACTTCTCAGTTCCTATGCTTCCTTGCTGATATTTTGGTCACTTTTGAATGCTGACGGTGCTTTCACTCTAGTGGTAGCATGAGACGGAGTCTACAACCCACACAAGTGGCTCAGGTAGTGCAGCTCATCCAGGATGAAACATCGATGCGAGCTGTGGCAAGAATGTTTGCTGTGTCTGTCAGCGTAGTGTCCAGAGCATGGAGGCGCTACCAGGAGACAGGCCAGTACATCAGGAGATGTGGAGGAGGCCGTAGGAGGGCAACAACCCAGCAGCAGGACCGCTACCTCCGCCTTTGTGCAAGGAGGAGCAGGAGGAGCACTGCCAGAGCCCTGCAAAATGACCTCCAGCAGGCCACAAATGTGCATGTGTCTGCTTAAACGGTCAGAAACAGACTCCATGAGGGTGGTATGAGGGCCCGACGTCCACAGGTGGGGGTTGTGCTTACAGCCCAACACCGTGCAGGAAGTTTGGCATTTGCCAGAGAAAACCAAGATTGGAAAATTCGCCACTGGCGCCCTGTGCTCTTCACAGATGAAAGCAGGTTCACACTGAGCACGTGACAGACGTGACAGAGTCTGGAGACGCCGTAGAGAACGTTCTGCTGCCTGCAACATCCTCCAGCATGACCGGTTTGGCGGTGGGTCAGTCATGGTGTGGGGTAGCATTTCTTTGGGGGGCCGCACAGCCCTCCATGTGCTCGCCAGAGGTAGCCTGACTGCCATTAGGTACCGAGATGAGATCCTCAGACCCCTTGTGAGACCATATGCTGGTGCGGTTGGCCCTGGGTTCCTCCTAATGCAAGACAATGCTAGACCTCATGTGGCTGGAGTGTGTCAGCAGTTCCTGCAAGAGGAAGGCATTGATGCTATGGACTGGCCCGCCCGTTCCCCAGACCTGAATCCAATTGAGCACATCTGGGACATCATGTCTCGCTCCATCCACCAACGCCACGTTGCACCACAGACTGTCCAGGAGTTGGCGGATGCTTTAGTCCAGGTCTCAGAGGAGATCCCTCAGGAGACCATCCGCCACCTCATCAGGAGCATGCCCAGGCATTGTAGGGAGGCCTACTAGGCACGTGGAGGCCACACACACTACTGAGCCTCATTTTGACTTGTTTTAAGGACATTACATCAAAGTTGGATCAGCCTGTAGTGTGGTTTTCCACTTTAATTTTGAGTGTGACTCCAAATCCAGACCTCCATGGGTTGATAAATTGGATTTCCATTGATTATTTTTGTGTGGTTTTGTTGTCAGCACATTCAACTATGTAAAGAAAAAAGTATTTAATAAGATTATTTCTTTCATTCAGATCTAGGATGTGTTGTTTAAGTGTTCCCTTTATTTTTTTGAGCAGTATATATATCTCCTCTCTCCTCTCTCTCTCTCTCTCTCTCTCGCTATATATACCCCTTCTCTCTCTCTCTCTATCTCTCTTTCTCGCTATATATACCCCTTCTCTCTCTCTCTCTCTATACCTTCTCTATCTCTCTCTCTCTCGCTATATATACTCCTTATCCCTCTCTCTCTCCTCTCACTCTCTTGAAAATAATATCTCCAGACAGTAAAACCCCTTTAAGTGCCAGATGGTTGCATCTCTCTCAATCCAATGACATGGACTGACGTCTGTGCCCAGTCTGTGCCCAGTCTGTGCCCAGTGGACTCTCAGCTTAAATTAGCCTGTGATGTCCACAGTGCTCCCTCATGACGACTGCTCTGCATCAGAATCATTGACTGTGGCAGTCAAGCCACACACCTCTCTGAAGCTGAATACCTAAACCCTTCAACTCCTCGCTCTTATGTCTTCATCCATCCATCCATCTCTCTCTCTCTCACCCGCCCTTCAACCCCTCGCTCTTATGTCTTCATCCATCCATCTCTCTCTCTCCCCCGCCCTTCAGCCCCTTGCTCGTCTTCATCCATCTCTCTCTCTCTCCACCGCCCTTCAGCCCCTCGCTCTTACGTCTTCATCATCCATCTCTCTCTCTCCACCACCCTTCAGCCCCTCGCTCTTACGTCTTCATCATCCATCTCTCTCTCTCCACCACCCTTCAGCCCCTTGCTCGTCTTCATCCATCCATTCATCTCTCTCTCTCCCCCGCCCTTCAGCCCCTTGCTCGTCTTCATCCATCTCTCTCTCTCTCTCTCTCCACCGCCCTTCAGCCCCTTGCTTGTCATCATCCATCCATCTCTCTCTCCACCGCCCTTCAGCCCCTTGCTCGTCTTCATCCATCTCTCTCTCTCTCCACCGCCCTTCAGCCCCTTGCTCGTCTTCATCCATCTCTCTCTCTCTCTCCCCCGCCCTTCAGCCCCTTGCTCGTCTTCATCCATCTCTCTCTCTCCACCGCCCTTCAACCCCTTGCTCGTCTTCATCCATCTCTCTCTCTCTCTCTCTCTCCACCGCCCTTCAGCCCCTTGCTTGTCTTCATCCATCCATCTCTCTCTCCGTCGCCCTTCAGCCCCTTGCTCTTATGCCGTCCTCTCTTCCTTTCCTTCATTCCTCTCTCCGTCTATCCCCATCCCTCTCTAACGTCTTAACTTTGTGTGCGTAGCCTGGCCGTTGCCCTGCGGGTTGCTATGACCAATAAGTGTGATAAACGAAATCTGTTGAAATCCACGCTTGCCCTTTATGGGAGTGAAAGCATTAACATTTGGAGAGGTTATCAGACAGATTGAGCCTGATAGTTTCCAGCACCCTCCTCCTGTGAGAGGAGGCTGCCTGCGCTGTGCAAGGTAATGACGTTAGATTGGAGGATACATTTCCTGTTCCATTTAACAGATGAGAGTCAGATGGAACCAGTCTTACCTCCGCCTCTCTATGTGGTCTAACAAGTCATATCCACATTTAAAGGCCTTTTTTTAGCAAATGGAGGGAAGAAAATATCAAATGTATCATAACAACCATCGGATGGAATTATGACTGTTACCTGTACTGTCATACATCAGGAAATACAGATGTATAATAATTATGACTGTTACCTGTACTGTCATACATCAGGAAATACAGATGTATAATAATTATGACTGTTACCTGTACTGTCATACATCAGGAAATACAGATGTATAATAATTATGACTGTTACCTGTACTGTCATACATCAGGAAATACAGATGTATAATAATTATGACTGTTACCTGTACTGTCATACATCAGGAAATACAGATGTATAATAATTATGACTGTTACCTGTACTGTCATACATCAGGAAATACAGATGTATAATAATTATGACTGTTACCTGTACTGTCATACATCAGGAAATACAGATGTATAATAATTATGACTGTTACCTGTACTGTCATACATCAGGAAATACAGATGTATAATAATTATGACTGTTACCTGTACTGTCATACATCAGGAAATACAGATGTATAATAATTATGACTGTTACCTGTACTGTCATACATCAGGAAATACAGATGTATAATAATTATGACTGTTACCTGTACTGTCATACATCAGGAAATACAGATGTATAATAATTATGACTGTTACCTGTACTGTCATACATCAGGAAATACAGATGTATAATAATTATGACTGTTACCTGTACTGTCATACATCAGGAAATACAGATGTATAATAATTATGACTGTTACCTGTACTGTCATACATCAGGAAATACAGATGTATAATAATTATGACTGTTACCTGTACTGTCATACATCAGGAAATACAGATGTATAATAATTATGACTGTTACCTGTACTGTCATACATCAGGAAATACAGATGTATAATAATTATGACTGTTACCTGTACTGTCATACATCAGGAAATACAGATGTATAATAATTATGACTGTTACCTGTACTGTCATACATCAGGAAATACAGATTTATAATAATTATGACTGTTACCTGTACTGTCATACATCAGGAATATGGACACTTTTACATCATTATATACAGATTAAATAATGTGAAGAAAATATTAGTCACAGTCCTTTGATGAGCAGAGTGATTTTCATCTTCTCACCCTCTGCCTGAAGATAAGGGTTTCTGACGTGACAGCAGGATGTGAACTGAGATACGTCCCCTCCCACCTCTCCCCCCTTCTTGAATCCCAAGAGCCTTTAGTTCCTTCTTGAATCCCAAGAGCCTTTAGTTCCTTCCTGACTTCCAAGAGCCTTTAGTTCCTTCCTGACTCCCAAGAGCCTTTAGTTCCTTCCTTCCTGACTCCCAATAGCCTTTAGTTCCTTCCTTCCTGACTCCCAATAGCCTTTAGTTCCTTCCTTCCTGACTCCCAAGAGCCTTTAGTTCCTTCCTTCCTGACTCCCAAGAGCCTTTAGTTCCTTCCTTCCTGACTCCCAAGAGCCTTTAGTTCCTTCCTGACTTCCAAGAGCCTTTAGTTCCTTCCTGACTCCCAAGAGCCTTTAGTTCCTTCCTTTCTGGCTCCCAAGAGCCTTTAGTTCCTTCCTTCCTGGCTCCCAAGAGCCTTTAGTTCCTTCCTTCATGACTCCCAATAGCCTTTAGTTCCTTCCTTCCTGACTCCCAAGAGCCTTTAGTTCCTTCCTTCCTGACTTCCAAGAGCCTTCAGTTCCTTCCTGACTCCCAAGAGCCTTTAGTTCCTTCCTTCCTGACTCCCAAGAGCCTTTAGTTCCTTCCTTCCTGACTCCCAAGAGCCTTTAGTTCCTTCCTGACTTCCAAGAGCCTTTAGTTCCTTCCTGACTCCCAAGAGCCTTTAGTTCCTTCCTTTCTGGCTCCCAAGAGCCTTTAGTTCCTTCCTTCCTGGCTCCCAAGAGCCTTTAGTTCCTTCCTTCATGACTCCCAATAGCCTTTAGTTCCTTCCTTCCTGACTCCCAAGAGCCTTTAGTTCCTTCCTTCCTGACTTCCAAGAGCCTTCAGTTCCTTCCTGACTCCCAAGAGCCTTTAGTTCCTTCCTTCCTGACTCCCAAGAGCCTTTAGTTCCTTCCTTCCTGACTCCCAAGAGCCTTTAGTTCCTTCCTGACTCCCAAGAGCCTTTAGTTCCTTCCTTCCTAACTCCCAATAGCCTTTAGTTCCTTCCTGACTTCCAAGAGCCTTTAGTTCCTTCCTGACTCCCAAGAGCCTTTAGTTCCTTCCTTCCTGACTCCCAAGAGCCTTTAGTTCCTTCCTTCCTGACTCCCAAGAGCCTTTAGTTCCTTCCTTCCTGACTCCCAATAGCCTTTAGTTCCTTCCTGACTTCCAAGAGCCTTTAGTTCCTTCCTGACTCCCAAGAGCCTTTAGTTCCTTCCTTCCTGACTCCCAATAGCCTTTAGTTCCTTCCTTCCTGACTTCCAAGAGCCTTTAGTTCCTTCCTGACTCCCAAGAGCCTTTAGTTCCTTCGTTCTTCACCAATGTTCAGTTTCTGTGACCATGAATCATCTTTCCAAACACAGCCAACTACCAAACTGCTGCATCAGGGTCTTGGGGACAGGGAATAAGTATCTGTTTGACATCCGTTATCTGCTGTCTAACATTACTAATGAGGAAATCATCCATCTTTTTCCAATATAATGTGTTCTTAAGCGTTTCAAGATTAGTACAGTGGCAAGGATAGGACAAACTTCCATTTCATTATCATAGCGGCAGACAGTGCAACCATCCAAGATTGTTCTGAGCAATCCATTGTTGTCAGAAGATGTCATACAGTAATTAGCTGTTGTCTGTGTACCGCTACTGAGTCTAATACATTTCAAATAAACGGTCTAGAAACCTTGGCAGGAGAGAGAGGTTTTCAATGAATACAACTTTGATAAATAAACTGCAAAAAGCAAAATGTAAATTAAACATTGCTCAAGCTTTCGTTTTACACGACACAGGGACTTCTGCATATTTCCCAGATGGCATCCTATATAGTGCACTACTGTTGACCCCTATTCCCTATGAGCCCTGGTCAAATGTAGTGCACCACACACACGGTAATAGGGAACCATTTGAGACACAGCCTCAGTTTAGAAACATTCCAGCGAACACCCTTTAGAATGGGACGATAATGAATAATGTTGGCTCCAACCACAGAAGTTATTGGCTCTTAAATGTATCCCTAATGACTCATTAATTAAAAATACAAAAAAGTTCATTAATTCTCATATTTTTAATTCATGTAACTCTCAATTTATCTCATGAACTGGAGTTAATTCTTCAGTGACAAATGGCACACCTGCTCTTTCCATGACATAGACTGACCAGGTGAATCCAGGTGAAAGCTATGATCCCTTATTGATGTCACTTTGTTAAATCCACTTCAATCAGTGTAGATGAAGGGGAGGAGACAGGTTAAAGAAGGATTTTTAAGCCTTGAGACAATTGACCCATCAAATCAAATCAAATTAAATGTTATTGGTCACATACACGTGTTTAGCAGATGTTAATGCGAGTGTAGCAAAATGCTTATGCTTCTAGTTCCAACAGTGCAACAGTATCTAACAAGAAACACTGTGTATGTGTACCATTCAGGGGGTGAATGGGCAAGACAAAAGATTTAAGGCCCTTTGAACGTAGGTGTTACAGTATAACTCTGGTACTACAGTATACAGTATACTACAGTATACTACTACAGTATACAGTATACTACAATATAACTCTGGTGTTACAGTATAACTCTGGTACTACAGTATACAGTATACTACAGTATACTACTACAGTATACAGTATACTACAATATAACTCTGGTGTTACAGTATAACTCTGGTACTACAGTATACAGTATACTACAGTATACTACTACAGTATACAGTATACTACAATATAACTCTGGTGTTACAGTATAACTCTGGTACTACAGTATACAGTATACTACAGTATACTACTACAGTATACAGTATACTACAATATAACTCTGGTGTTACAGTATAACTCTGGTACTACAGTATAACTCTGGTACTACGGTATAACTCTGGTACTATGGTATAACTATGGTACTACAGTATAACTACAGTATAACTCTGGTACTACAGTATAACTTGTACTACAATATAACTACAGTATAACTCTGGTACTACTGTATAACTCTGGTACTACAGTATAACTACAGTATAACTCTGGTACTACAGTGTAACTACAGTATAACTCTGGTACTACAGTATAACTACAGTATAACTCTGGTACTACAGTATAACTCTGGTACTACAGTATAACTCTGGTACTACAGTGTAACTACAGTATAACTCTGGTACTACAGTGTAACTACAGTATAACTCTGGTACTACAGTATAACTACAGTATAACTCTGGTACTACAGTATAACTACACTATAACTCTGGTACTACAGTATAACTACACTATAACTCTGGTACTACAGTATAACCCTGGTACTACAGTGTAACTACAGTATAACTCTGGTACTACAGTATAACTACAGTATAACTATGGTACTACAGTATGACTACAGTATAACTATGGTACTACAGTATAACTCTGGTACTACAGTATAACTACAGTATAACTCTGGTACTACAGTATAAATCTGGTACTACAGTATAACTACAGTATAACTCTGGTACTACAGTATAACTACAGTATAACTCTGGTACTACAGTGTAACTACAGTATAACTCTGGTACTACAGTGTAACTACAGTATAACTCTGGTACTACAGTATAACTACAGTATAACTCTGGTACTACAGTATAACTCTGGTACTACAGTGTAACTCTGGTACTACAGTATAACTCTAGTACTACAGTATAACTCTGGTACTACAGCATAACTCTGGTAATACAGTATAACTCTAGTACTACAGTATAACTCTGGTACTACAGTGTAACTACAGTATAACTCTGGTACTACAGTGTAACTCTGGTACTACAGTATAACTCTGGCACTACAGTGTAACTACAGTGTAACTCTGGTACTACAGTGTAACTACAGTATAACTCTGGTACTACAGTGTAACTACAGTATAACTCTGGTACTACAGTATAACTACAGTATAACTCTGGTACTACAGTATAACTACAGTATAACTCTGGTACTACAGTGTAACTACAGTATAATTCTGGTACTACAGTATATCTACAGTATAACTCTGATACTACAGTATAACTACAGTATAACTCTGGTACTACAGTATAACTCTGGTACTACAGTATAACTACAGTATAACTCTGGTACTACAGTGTAACTCTGGTACTACAGTATAACTACAGTATAACTCTGGTACTACAGTATAACTACAGTATAACTCTGGTACTACAGTATAACTCTGGTACTACAGTATAACTACAGTATAACTCTGGTACTACAGTATATCTACAGTATAACTCTGGTACTACAGTATAACTCTGGTACTACAGCATGGCTCCGTACAGAGAACAACATTGTACTGTGACCAGTTAGGAAATGAAATTGTCTCCCCGCTCTGAATCCAGTCACCTTCATATGACAAGTGATGCTTCCCCAATCGGCACACATTATCCTATATAGTGTCAACAAAGATTTTTCTAGGAAGAAAAATTCCACACAGTAAAACTGTAAAATGATTGAATGAACATTCCAATATTCACCAGTCAACTTGTAAAATGAACTGTCTGTAATATGCACAGTCGTCCTCTTTCCAACATTGGAATTCATGCACACTATTTCAGAACAGGAATAGACAGTTCCCAGATTTATGTTTCTCTCATCCTACCAAGGCCCACAGTCAATCAACTTAGTCTTTCTCTAGCTCTGTTTATACCTGGTTCCTGATGTTGTCCACCTTCTGATTGTGCCCACATCGTTTTTAGAGAGGTGTCGACGATTCAAAGATTCATTGTGATCTGATTGTGATCAGATTTTCTAAACGTTAAACAAGATCAGGTCAAGATCAAGACAAAGGACGCATGTTAGAGGCAGGTATAAACGAGGCTTCTGTCTGCTCAATATGGTAAAAGAACTGGGGAGTTTGATTTACCATGTGAGCCACTGAAGCAATCAGAAATTAAGAAGGTCCACTGTGACCCTGTTTCTAATTAATTCATTAATAATAAAATATATATTTTTTTTTTATGGAGTTTAATTGAGTTTAATGGAGTTTTTATTTCAGTGCCTCTTATGAAGACCTATCCCTCCCAATAATCCAAATACCACCAGATATCTTTCCTGTAATATTACGGCAAATATTGCAAGTTTCAAGCTATTTCAGTCTGTTCTAGTTAAGCGAACAGCAAACTTGTCTTTCATGTCAATGTGACATTGGTTATGATGACGTTTATTTTTTGGGGGGGGAGGAAATAACATCAAAAGAATTGCATTTACAGGGTAAAGTCTTTCTACATATTTTGCTTCATATTAATCCAATGATCCACGGTAAAGACCGTGTGTATTAACACAGACACTATGTCCGTTCTCCAAATGGCACCCTATTCCCTATGAAGTGCCCTACTGTTGATCAGGGCTCACAGGGCTTCTTGTCAAAAGTAGTGCACGACATAGGGAATAGGGTTTAATTTGGGATGAACATAATATCCCAAAGTAATGACCAGATTTGAGATGTAATTTTAAGACCCATGGGGGGGGGGGGACTGAGGCATCTTCACAGACCGTGAGAGGAGAGAGGGGGGGGATGAAGGATTTAAGATGATGAATGAACCAGTGAAATGAAACTGATCTTCTCTCAGCAGGTTTGATTTAACGAGGAGAATCTCTGGCCAGGGCCCACTTACAGTACTGTAGTGTAGGCTTGTGTCCCAAATGGCAACCTATTCCCTACATAGTGCACTACTGGTCCTGGTCAAAATGTATTGCACTGGATAAGGAACAGGTTACCATTTGGGACGTGGATGTAATATCTCTCTACATTGTCCAAGGGTGGCTAGTTAGGAGACGTTCCTCTCTCTCGTCTCTCCCTGTCTAGATCCAGGGAAGGAGGGAGGAATTACATTTAGTGCTGTGGCATTAAGATCTGGTGAGGAACGTCACTGTTTATTGTTGAACGTTTAGCAGGTTTTTAAGCAACTTCAGAGATACAGCAATATGTCATGTGGGGTGTCCCATTTGTATACTTGATTACCAATGGAACAATATGTCATGTGGGGTGACCCATTTGTATACTTGATTACCAATGGAACAATATGTCATGTGGGGTGTCCCATTTGTATACTTGATTACCAATGGAACAATATGGAAAATCCCTTAAAGTGGAACTCCAGTCTCCTTTTCACCTCATTTAACACCTGGTTTACGTAACAAAAGGCACATCTCAACAGGTGGTCCATGTAAGTCATTACATAGTACAGAGGGGGGGGTCAGATTTGTAGACAGGTGGCAGTAATGCCAAAGAAAGTTTCAAGTTTTAATGTCACGTGCACAAGGACAGTGAAATGCTTTTCTTGCTAACTCTAAACCCCCAACAATGCAGTAATCAATATCAATGTAGTACTACAAATAACAAGGTAGAACAAAAACACAGGAGATATAAAAATAAGAAATGAGACTATGAGAAGTAAGCTACTGTAGATACAGGGTGAGTTCCAGTATCATATTAACAGTGAGCAGGGATACTGGAGGTAGATATGTAAGCTACTGTAGATACAGGGTGAGTTCCAGTATCATATTAACAGTGAGCAGGGATACTGGAGGTAGATATGTAAGCTACTGTAGATACAGGGTGAGTTCCAGTATCATATTAACAGTGAGCAGGGATACTGGAGGTAGATATGTAAGCTACTGTAGATACAGGGTGAGTTCCAGTATCATATTAACAGTGAGCAGGGATACTGGAGGTAGATATGTAAGCTACTGTAGATACAGGGTGAGTTCCGGTATCATATTAACAGTGAGCAGGGATACTGGAGGTAGATATGTAAGCTACTGTAGATACAGGGTGAGTTCCGGTATCATATTAACAGTGAGCAGGGATACTGGAGGTAGATATGTAAGCTACTGTAGATACAGGGTGAGTTCCAGTATCATATTAACAGTGAGCAGGGATACTGGAGGTAGATATGTAAGCTACTGTAGATACAGGGTGAGTTCCAGTATCATATTAACAGTGAGCAGGGATACTGGAGGTAGATATGTAAGCTACTGTAGATACAGGGTGAGTTCCAGTATCATATTAACAGTGAGCAGGGATACTGGAGGTAGATATGTAAGCTACTGTAGATACAGGGTGAGTTCCGGTATCATATTAACAGTGAGCAGGGATACTGGAGGTAGATATGTAAGCTACTGTAGATACAGGGTGAGTTCCGGTATCATATTAACAGTGAGCAGGGATACTGGAGGTAGATATGTAAGCTACTGTAGATACAGGGTGAGTTCCAGTATCATATTAACAGTGAGCAGGGATACTGGAGGTAGTAAGCTACTGTAGATACAGGGTGAGTTCCAGTATCATATTAACAGTGAGCAGGGATACTGGAGGTAGTAAGCTACTGTAGATACAGGGTGAGTTCCGGTATCATATTAACAGTGAGCAGGGATACTGGAGGTAGATATGTAAGCTACCCTAGATACAGGGTGAGTTCCAGTATCATATTAACAGTGAGCAGGGATACTGGAGGTAGTAAGCTACTGTAGATACAGGGTGAGTTCCAGTATCATATTAACAGTGAGCAGGGATACTGGAGGTAGTAAGCTACTGTAGATACAGGGTGAGTTCCAGTATCATATTAACAGTGAGCAGGGATACTGGAGGTAGATATGTAAGCTACTGTAGATACAGGGTGAGTTCCGGTATCATATTAACAGTGAGCAGGGATACTGGAGGTAGATATGTAAGCTACTGTAGATACAGGGTGAGTTCCAGTATCATATTAACAGTGAGCAGGGATACTGGAGGTAGATATGTAAGCTACTGTAGATACAGGGTGAGTTCCAGTATCATATTAACAGTGAGCAGGGATACTGGAGGTAGTAAGCTACTGTAGATACAGGGTGAGTTCCAGTATCATATTAACAGTGAGCAGGGATACTGGAGGTAGATATGTAAGCTACTGTAGATACAGGGTGAGTTCCGGTATCATATTAACAGTGAGCAGGGATACTGGAGGTAGATATGTAAGCTACTGTAGATACAGGGTGAGTTCCGGTATCATATTAACAGTGAGCAGGGATACTGGAGGTAGATATGTACAGTGCTGCCTTCAGAAAGTGTTCACACCCTGACTGACTTATTCCACATTTTGTTACAGCCTGAATTCAAAATGGATAACATTTCTTTTTTTTTCTCACTCATCTACACACAATACCCCATAATGTCAAAGGGGATTTTTTTGTTGTTGTTGACATTTTTACAAATATATTGAAAATTAAATACATAAGTATTCACAGTCAATACTTTGTAGAAGCACCTTTGGCAGCGTTTACAGCTGTGAGTCATTTAATTACTTTTACACCTGGATTTTGCAACATTTGTCCATAATTATTTAAAACATTCTTCAAATTCTGTGAAATTGGTTGTTGATCATTGCTAGACAATCATTTTCAGGTCTTGCCGTATATTTTATAGCAGATTTACCTCAAAACTGTAACTCGGCCGCTCAGGAACATTCACTGTCTTCTTGGTAAGCAACTCCAGTGTAGACTTGGCCTTGTGTTGTAGTTTATTGTCCTTATTGTCCAGCTGAAAGGTGAATTCATCTCCCATTGTCTGGTGGAAAGCAGACTGAACCAGGTTTTCCTCTAGGATTTTGCCTGTGCTTTTCTCCATTCAATTTCCTTTTTATTCGTGTTATACTCCCTAATCCTTCGTGTTATACTCCCTAATCCCTAATCCTACAATCATACCCATAACATGATGCAGCCCCCACTATGCTTGAAAATATGGAGAGTGGTACTCAGTAATGGGTTGTATTGGATTTACCCCAAACATAATACTTTTGTTGTTGTATTTTTTGTATTTTCCTTCCTGTATCCTGAGCAATTTCCTTCCTCTCCGGCAACTGAGTTAGGAAGGACGCCTGTATCTTTATAGTGACTGGGTGTATTGATACACCAAGGGGTGGCGTATGGGGGGGTTAGGACAATTCTAAGGGCCTGTGACTGACAGGGGCCCTAAAAAATGATTATAACATTAGGTAAATGTTTTCAATAATAAATGATTAACCTATCATCATTAATATAATATTTTATTTACAATGTACTAATACAACTAACGGTATCTTTTTCTTTTCTTGTTTTTGGCAAAAAGTAAACATCCCGAGAGCCTCTGTATTGCCCTCCCCTATATTTACATTAAATGGTTCGGTCCTGCCCCAAACCAGGCGCGAACAGTATTTGCTAGCAGTGAATTGGAGTGAGGAGTGTCGGTGGAGCATCATGTCTCAGCTTCCTAAAGAAACATCTGGCTTCCAAAAACGAAAAGAAAGAAAAGAAAGACAGGAGAGAGTAAAGAAAGACAGGAGAGAGTAAAGAAAGACAGGAGAGAGTAAAGAAAGACAGGAGAGAGTAAAGAAAGACAGGAGAGAGAAAAGAAAGACAGGAGAGAGTAAAGAAAGACAGGAGAGAGTAAAGAAAGACAGGAGAGAGAAAAGAAAGACAGGAGAGAGTAAAGAAAGACAGGAGAGAGTAAAGAAAGACAGGAGAGAGAAAAGAAAGACAGGAGAGAGTAAAGAAAGACAGGAGAGAGTAAAGAAAGACAGGAGAGAGTAAAGAAAGACAGGAGAGAGTAAAGAAAGACAGGAGAGAGTAAAGAAAGACAGGAGAGAGAAAAGAAAGACAGGAGAGAGTAAAGAAAGACAGGAGAGAGTAAAGAAAGACAGGAGAGAGTAAAGAAAGACAGGAGAGAGTAAAGAAAGACAGGAGAGAGTAAAGAAAGACAGGAGAGAGTAAAGAAAGACAGGAGAGAGTAAAGAAAGACAGGAGAGAGTAAAGAAAGACAGGAGAGAGTAAAGAAAGAAAGACAGGAGAGAGTAAAGAAAGAAAGACAGGAGAGAGTAAAGAAAGAAAGACAGGAGAGAGTAAAGAAAGACAGGAGAGAGTAAAGAAAGACAGGAGAGAGTAAAGAAAGACAGGAGAGAGTAAAGAAAGACAGGAGAGAGTAAAGAAAGACAGGAGAGAGTAAAGAAAGACAGGAGAGAGTAAAGAAAGGGCGACAGAATGTCCCTTCTGTTTGCCAACCACTGATCATGGTGTGTTCCAGAGATTTTACATCTGAGTTTCATAATGAAGTAAGACACCTGAACACTGTATATGCTGCCACTTCCCCCCTAACTTGTCCCCTCTTGGTCTCCTGAACACTGTATATGGTGCCACTTTCCCCCCTAACTTGTCCCCTCTTGGTCTCCTGAACACTGTATATGCTGCCACTTTCCCCCCTAACTTGTCCCCTCTTGGTCTCCTGAACACTGTATATGCTGCCACTTTCCCCCCTAACTTGTCCCCTCTTGGTCTCCTGAACACTGGATATGCTGCCACTTTCCCCCCTAACTTGTCCCCTCTTGGTCTCCTGAACACTGGATATGCTGCCACTTCCCCCCTAACTTGTCCCCTCTTGGTCTCCTGAACACTGGATATGCTGCCACTTCCCCCCTAACTTGTCCTCTCTTGGTCTCCTGAACACTGTATATGGTGCCACTTTCCCTCCTAACTTGTCCTCTCTTGGTCTCCTGAACACTGGATATGCTGCCACTTTCACCCCTAACTTGTCCACTCTTGGTCTCCTGAACACTGTATATGCTGCCACTTTCCCCCCTAACTTGTCCCCTCTTGTTCTCCTGAACACTGTATATGCTGCCACTTTCCCCCCTAACTTGTCCCCTCTTGGTCTCCTGAACACTGGATATGGTGCCACTTTCCCCCCTAACTTGTCCCCTCTTGGTCTCCTGAACACTGGATATGCTGCCACTTCCCCCCTAACTTGTCCCCTCTTGGTCTCCTGAACACTGTATATGCTGCCACTTTCCCCCCTAACTTGTCCCCTCTTGGTCTCCTGAACACTGGATATGGTGCCACTTTCCCCCCTAACTTGTCCCCTCTTGGTCTCCTGAACACTGGATATGCTGCCACTTCCCCCCTAACTTGTCCCCTCTTGGTCTCCTGAACACTGTATATGGTGCCACTTTCCCTCCTAACTTGTCCTCTCTTGGTCTCCTGAACACTGGATATGCTGCCACTTTCACCCCTAACTTCTCCTCTCTTGGTCTCCTGAATGCAATTTGTAAGATGCAGCTGCAAAGCATGTTTGGAGAAGTGTGCATTGCTTTGCGTATATTTTGCACACTGCCTGTGACTGTTGCTGGTGGCGAGAGAGTTTTCAGTAAGCTAAAACTGATTAAAAAACTATTTGAGGTCCACCATGCCTCAGGACAGGCGTTGCAGTCTTGCCATGCTGTCCATTGAAAGTCAGTTAGCTAGAAAGCTGGACTTCAAAGACTCGATCAGGGACTTTGCTAGCAAGAAGGCTCGGGCGCTGGGCTCTTGGTGAGTAAGGCTGAGAAAGGGCCAGTGATAACTGTTAAATGGCATGGCTATGGATATTGGATCACTACACACGATGCCCACAGGCTGAGAACAGACTTAGAACAGACTGAGAACAAGATGCATCTCAAAGTAATGGCTGGATTGTCATAAAATGTTTTGTTCACAATCAAGATCCCAAGTGGAAGAAACCTGTTGATTTGGTGACCTCTTGTCCTTTCCTCTAGCGCCACCATCAGGCCTTTTCATTTCCATGTTGTTTTCCATTTCCACTTTTCCAGCTGCTGATTGTCTAGTTGGTGTGTATACTTAGTTCAAACATCTGCTGCTGATTTTAGCATTTTGTTTGTTATATCATTCTATAGATGATATTGTTAATTTCTATTAATTGAAGAGGTTTATGTATATTTAAGTTATATTTATTTTAAGTTATTCATTAATGTTAAGAGAATTTTCCATTCAAGAATTTGGTACCAATTATATGCATATCCTGGCTTCAGGGCCTGAGTAACAGGCAGTTTACTTTGGGCAGTCAGTCGGGTGGAAATGGAGAAAAATAGACCCTAGCCTGAAGAAGTTTTTAATGTTAAGAGAATTTTCCATTCAAGAATTTTACCATTAAAATTACATTTAGACTGTAAAAGATGGCCTTTAGCACATTTCTTATAGAGGGCATCAGTCTTGCATCAAATAGTGAATTCACAGCTCACTGTCAGTAAATATCGTACAGTAAATATTGGACTACAAGAGAGCTGCAAGCCTGCAAAGGTTATTTAAAGCTTTGAATGGGTCGATTGAGTTCTGGAGGTGTGTCGTTACAGCAATTGCAGGGTTGGTGTTGCCTGTGGTGGTGGGGCCCAATGTGATATCTTTTAATGGAACCCACAATCCCTGCCGGCGCTCCTGGACACACCATCCAGAGTGTAATTAATAACTTCACCATGCTCAAAGGGATATTCAATGTCTGATTTCTTTATTTTTTTATCTACCAGTGGCGTTTGGTGCCGTTTACGATGAGGGAGGACCTTATTTCTATCACAGCATATTGGATGACTGTCATTCATATTCCATTCACCCAGCTCAATGTAACACCGATAGGTTTAGGATACTACGTGATACTCACATTTTCCATGTACTCATCATGAGGTTGCTACAACCGTCCTAGACTATGAATAAAAGATTACAGAGTAGGTGCCCAGGTTGAGAGACATTTGAGTAATCAAGGTGAAAGACAGTGACACATTCAACACCGCCTTGACCACTCTTGCCTGCATCTAGCTGATCTAGAGAGTAATCATTAGTCCAACAGTTGCAAACCAGAGTTTCTATTGGACAAATGTAGGTATGTTTATCCCCGTTTTGTCCCGTTTGCTTCCGTTTAAGAAACATTTTTCAACAGAATCGGGCGGAATGAATACACCCGATTACAAGCAAACAGAGTTAACTTTCATAGCAGCCACATACAAACAGCATGATCACTTTGATCATTGTATAATTCCTTCTCGCATGCTCCTCCTCTCACCTTTTCCCTTCACTTGTGGACTTCAGTGCACAACACATCAGCTGTCTGTGACAAGACAAAGATAACATTCCTAGCCAAACATTCATATAACTGCTACACACAGCCTACATCGTTGTCACCATATTAACCTCATAGTCAATATAGCTACTACAACTAACTAACGCGTTAGGAAACCTCCTACTATCATGCAGTACAGTGTACAGTCAGCAGCAAGCAGTTTAGCAATAAATTCATAAAAACAAATGTTTACCTTGACTTGGAAGCTAGCTAACATAGCATCCCTCTCTGTTTGAGCTGGGTGTTTGAGTAGGCTGCATTCGCTAGCTAAGTAAGTGAAAGTGAACAAAAATACAACTAAATATAGCTCTCTCTCTCTCTTTCGCGTCTCCTTCATTTTTAAAGTGATTAATTTGTTCAAAACTGTTCAACTATTGTATTTCTCTTTCTTTGAGTCAACTACTCACCACATTTTATACACTGGAGTGCTGGCTAACTGTAGTTTATGCTTTCAGTACTAGATTCATTCTCTGATCTTTTGATTGCGTGGACAACATTCATGCTGCAAGACCTCTGATAGGTTGGAGGACGTCCTCCCGGAAGTTGTCATAGTTACTGTGTAAGTCTATGAAAGGGGGTGTTATAGGGAACTGTTATTGGATCGCCACAACTCTGAATTAAATTGAGGCCAAAATGTTAATTCCACTTTTTTTTCTGAACTCTTGAAAATACGTAGCAAAGAAGAAGGGTTGGTGATGGTTCAATTTGACGTACATCCTTGTGTACCCTCAACAGCCCAACTCCAGTCCTCCAATAACCTCAACAGCCCAACTCTAGTCCTCCAGTACCCCCAACAGCCCAACTCCAGTCCCCCCAACAGCCCAACTCCAGTCCTCCAGTACCCCCAACAGCCCAACTCCAGTCCTCCAGTACCTTCAACAGCCCACATTTATGTTGGTAGCACCGGACAAGTTGAATCCGGTGAGTTTGTCTGAAGCTACAACTAAAATATGGGCTGTTGGGGGTACTGGAGGACTGGAGTTGGGCTGTTGGGGGTACTGGAGGTGGGCTGTTGGGGGTACTGAAGGACTGGAGTTGGGCTGTTGAGGTTATTGGAGGACTGGAGTTGGGCTGTTGGGGGGACTGGAGGACTGGAGTTGGGCTGTTGGGGGTACTGGAGGACTGGAGTTGGGCTGTTGGGAGGACTGGAGTTGGGTTGTTGGGGGTACTGGAGGACTGGAGTTGGGCTGTTGGGGGTACTGGAGGACTGGAGTTGGGCTGTTGGGGGTACTGGAGGACTGGAGTTGGGTTGTTGGGGGTACTGGAGGACTGGAGTTGGGCTGTTGGGGGGACTGGAGGACTGGAGTTGGGCTGTTGGGGGGACTGGAGGACTGGAGGAGGGAAACAGTAATATCACATCAAACACAGATTTGAAGCCTGAAGTTTATGCTGTTTGAATTCTGAGAGATGCATGCTGGAACAAATTCCCGTGGGAGGATAACTCTCCAGTAGGAGGGATGGCCACAGACGTGATGTATGAAGTATCACAGCATTTGATCTCGCTCCAGATTCTAGTGTGAAGTAGTCTGTTTGATAGCTCCCCCTGCTGTCTTCAATGCCACTCTGGTGACTTTTCATTTTCATTATCACGGGGCATTCTGAGTCCATATGTGACAAGATATGGTTTTCTTCTCGCAGAACGAGTATGACAACAGTTTGTGTCTTCGTAGACGTTGTAGCTGGGTGGTGGTTAGCTCATTGTAGTTGTATTTCATGACAGATTTTAGGTCAGCTCATTGATTAAGATCAACTTAATAACATCCCCTTTAGGGGGTTTTACATGCATACATTCTGACCACACAAAACATGATTCATCTCTTCACATCAATTAACCCCTTCAGTTCCATTAGCCTCTACAGATGACATGGAATGAGACTGAACCAGCTTTTCTGTGGGCGAGGAAGGATGATGGTTATCTGAGGATGGGCATCTTGTACAGTATGTTGCCGTCTCCATTGGTCTTTCAGACCTGTATCAGTAACTATCTCCTCTAGCACATGGGCTCCTAGTAGTTACATACAACTGATGTTATTGCCATTCTGTCGCTGTGCCTCCACAGTGAACATTATCCTACGGACGTTACAATGTGACAGTATTATTCAAGCCACAATCAAAAGGCTAAAGGCACATTGGTCATTTCATTTCTTTATTTTTATTGCTCTTAATATCGGTTAATAACTTGATTGGTGGAATTATTTTTTTTAAAAACAGACAAATTCAAACTGTCTGGGTGCTAAAAAAACAACTATTCAACAGTTTATGGTATCCTAGTATTGTAGTGTGTGTGTGTGTAGTGTGTGTAGTGTGTGTGTGTAGTGTGTGTGTGTTCGTGTCCAGACACTCTTCATATTAGCATCATTAGTGGTTCAGCTGCTTCAGGACTTGAAATGTTAAAGATCTTGGACCTTCTTCTGAGGAATAGAAGACGTCCACATCATCCCCTGAAACAAAGTCAAAGGCTTCGTCCCCATAAGGCTCTGTTTAAAAAGGTAGTGCACTATATAGGCAATAGGGTGCCATTTGGGACACAGACAAACACTTTCCTTCAGAAGTCATTGGTGCTGCCTGCACCTCATCTGAGACTGTATGACTTTAAAGTTAATACATTTAAAAAAAAAAACTAAAAAGAAAATGGACAAATTGATGAATCTCAACTTCCTGCCATATAAAGGTAAACTTGTCCATCCTCTGAAATACATAGACACATGAAATTAATATTAGGAGGCCTGATGAACATCATCCAGTGTTAAAAACTATTCAAACAGCTCCTAATAAGAGCCTCATTACTATGTCCCAAATGGCACCTATTCCCTATACACTGCACTACTTTGGACCAGGGCCCATCTGGACTATAAAGGGAATAGGGTGCCATTTGGGACGTATCTTTCGAAAGGAGTGGGGGGGGTGTGTGTGCTTATATTCGTACTGTTACACACAAGTGTGTTTCTTGCATATCCCAACTCCCCCTGAGACACCTGCAGGGAGTGGGGTCACGGTCAGGGTCACCATATCCCAACTCCCCCTGAGACACCAGCAGGGAGTGGGGTCACGGTCAGGGTCACCATATCCCAACTCCCCCTGAGACACCTGCAGGGAGTGGGGTCACGGTCACCATATCCCAACTCCCCCTGAGACACCTGCAGGGAGTGGGGTCACGGTCAGGGTCACCATATCCCAACTCCCCCTGAGACACCAGCAGGGAGTGGGGTCACGGTCACCATATCCCAACTCCCCCTGAGACACCAGCAGGGAGTGGGGTCACGGTCACCATATCCCAACTCCCCCTGAGACACCAGCAGGGAGTGGGGTCACGGTCACCATATCCCAACTCCCCCTGAGACACCTGCAGGGAGTGGGGTCACGGTCACGGTCACCATATCCCAACTCCCCCTGAGACACCTGCAGGGAGTGGGGTCACGGTCAGGGTCACCATATCCCAACTCCCCCTGAGACACCTGCAGGGAGTGGGGTCACGGTCAGGGTCACCATATCCCAACTCCCCCTGAGACACCAGCAGGGAGTGGGGTCACGGTCAGGGTCACCATATCCCAACTCCCCCTGAGACACCTGCAGGGAGTGGGGTCACGGTCAGGGTCACCATATCCCAACTCCCCCTGAGACACCAGCAGGGAGTGGGGTCACGGTCAGGGTCACCATATCCCAACTCCCCCTGAGACACCTGCAGGGAGTGGGGTCACGGTCAGGGTCACCATATCCCAACTCCCCCTGAGACACCTGCAGGGAGTGGGGTCACGGTCACGGTCACCATATCCCAACTCCCCCTGAGACACCTGCAGGGAGTGGGGTCACGGTCACGGTCACCATATCCCAACTCCCCCTGAGACACCTGCAGGGAGTGGGGTCACGGTCACCATATCCCAACTCCCCCTGAGACACCTGCAGGGAGTGGGGTCACGGTCAGGGTCACCATATCCCAACTCCCCCTGAGACACCTGCAGGGAGTGGGGTCACGGTCACCATATCCCAACTCCCCCTGAGACACCAGCAGGGAGTGGGGTCACGGTCAGGGTCACCATATCCCAACTCCCCCTGAGACACCTGCAGGGAGTGGGGTCACGGTCAGGGTCACCATATCCCAACTCCCCCTGAGACACCTGCAGGGAGTGGGGTCACGGTCACCATATCCCAACTCCCCCTGAGACACCTGCAGGGAGTGGGGTCACGGTCAGGGTCACCATATCCCAACTCCCCCTGAGACACCTGCAGGGAGTGGGGTCACGGTCACCATATCCCAACTCCCCCTGAGACACCAGCAGGGAGTGGGGTCACGGTCAGGGTCACCATATCCCAACTCCCCCTGAGACACCTGCAGGGAGTGGGGTCACGGTCAGGGTCACCATATCCCAACTCCCCCTGAGACACCTGCAGGGAGTGGGGTCACGGTCACCATATCCCAACTCCCCCTGAGACACCTGCAGGGAGTGGGGTCACGGTCAGGGTCACCATATCCCAACTCCCCCTGAGACACCTGCAGGGAGTGGGGTCACGGTCACCATATCCCAACTCCCCCTGAGACACCTGCAGGGAGTGGGGTCACGGTCACCATATCCCAACTCCCCCTGAGACACCTGCAGGGAGTGGGGTCACGGTCAGGGTCACCATATCCCAACTCCCCCTGAGACACCTGCAGGGAGTGGGGTCACGGTCAGGGTCACCATATCCCAACTCCCCCTGAGACACCTGCAGGGAGTGGGGTCACGGTCACGGTCACCATATCCCAACTCCCCCTGAGACACCTGCAGGGAGTGGGGTCACGGTCAGGGTCACCATATCCCAACTCCCCCTGAGACACCTGCAGGGAGTGGGGTCACGGTCAGCATATCCCAACTCCCCCTGAGACACCTGCAGGGAGTGGGGTCATGGTCACCATATCCCAACTCCCCCTGAGACACCTGCAGGGAGTGGGGTCACGGTCAGGGTCACCATATCCCAACTCCCCCTGAGACACCTGCAGGGAGTGGGGTCACGGTCAGGGTCACCATATCCCAACTCCCCCTGAGACACCTGCAGGGAGTGGGGTCACGGTCAGGGTCAAAATTGTACAGAGCCCCTGGAGCAATGAGGTTTAAAGTGCCTTGCTCAAGGGCACAGCGCCAGATTTTTCATCTCGGTTACTGGCCCAACACCCTAACCTCGAGGCTACCTGCCATCCTGAGGGATAATGTTTCCTGCATTCATACAACAATAAACAGAAACCATTCATATCTTACTAACCCGTAAGGTTATGTTTGACATGATATCTACATCTAGTGACCTAAGATGTAAAGAAATGGGCCAGCCACATCTAATTCTAGGACCTGGGAGCTATAGCTAGCTGTGTCTAGCTGTGTGTGTCTGTCTGTCTGTCTGTCTGTCTGTCTGTCTGTCTGTCTGTCTGTCTGTCTGTCTGTCTGTCTGTCTGTCTGTCTGTCTGTCTGTCTGTCTGTCTGTCTGTCTGTCTGTCTGTCTGTCTGTGAGCCCAATTCTCAGATCTTTCTCCTGAAGTATACTTTCTCACTTGTGCACAGCTTCCCACACATTTAATTAAAAGTGTTGTATTGGTGAGTTTATGGACTGGACTAGAGGGAGATCGTATGCCAGTCCTTTCCTTTCAGATCCATGAAGGGAAGTGAACAAGTGCACACTTGGAAAGAAAGAACAGAGAATTGGCAAGCAGGGCAGAGAGAGGCCTTGTAGGAGCCTGGCAGTAGAAGTATTGGATGTTTTTGGAGTACAGGGTTGCAAGGCAGACCAGCCAGCAGGCACAGTCCCTCAGAGCCCCTCTCAGCCCCCCTACACCCCGCTGAGCTCTCTCTTTGTTGTGGACACACAGAGACGTCTTTGTCTGACCCAGTGGGCCCATTCAGGTCTCTGGCTGCCTCCACACACAGAGGGACACTTCACTTTCTTTTCACGTTGTTGTTGGAGGGCTGGAGCTGAGGCTGGGCCTGGGGATGAGGATCGTACGGTCCAGGCTTGGTGCCGTTGCTGCTGCTGCTGCTGCCTCTTGGTTTGTGGCTCTGGCTCAGTACAATCACAGTCAGAATACTGATGATGTGAATGTGGAAGTACATTGACCTACGGGGGGAAAGAAGATGTGATGAAATGCTACAGAAACCAAAACACCAAAGATGGACAGAATAAGAGAAAAGGTAGAGATGACACACTTGTCCTCCATAAAGACAACTGACAGTAGAGATGACACACGTGTCCTCCATAAAGACAACTGAGGAACATTGTGTCCAGGCTTATTAAGATAATACTAAGCTAATAAATTGTACACATACGACCTAGCCTGGGTACCAGTGTGTTTGTGCTAACATTACACTCCTTGTCATGCCAAGAAGTTGACAATGATAGCATATCCAGATCAGGGACCAGGCTACATACGACCATCATCGTTAAAGAGACACATTTGACCATTAGGAAAAGAACCTAAATGGATGTTCACCTGTAGTACTGCATGGTAGGTCCTACTGCCAGCAGTAGGAAGGGCATGACAGTGTAGCAGATACACAGCTGAGTAGCTGCCCAGGTCACTACGTCATAGACAAGCTTCACAGGATAAGAGGACAGGAAATACTGACGGACATTCTTACGGACCTGGGTGTGGGAGACAGGAGAGAGAACACGGTGACGTACGGCCCTGGGTGAGGCTGAGATGATGAGACACATGAGGTGAGTGCTGTGTGAGTGAGAGAGAGAGTGAGGAAGACGGCGAGAGAAAGAAAGACAGCGAGAGACAGACAAGAACAGAGACGCACAGCTCTATCTGCCAGTGTGATGGGTACAGCAGTAATAATGGTACTCACAGCTCTGTCTGTGTGATGGGTACAGCAGTAATAATGGTACTCACAGCCCTGTCAGTGTGATGGGTACAGCAGTAATAATGGTACTCACAGCTCTGTCAGTGTGATGGGTATAGCAGTAATAATGGTACTCACAGCTCAATCTGTCAGTGTGATGGGTACAGCAGTAATAATGGTACTCACAGCACTGCCAGTGTGATGGATACAGTAGTAATAATGGTACTCACAGCTCTATCTGCCAGTGTGATGGGTACAGCAGTAATAATGGTACTCACAGCTCTGTCAGTGTGATGTGTACAGCAGTAGTAATGCTACTCACAGCCCTGCAAGTGTGATGGGTACAGCAGCAATAATGGTACTCACAGCCCTGTCAGTGTGATGGGTATAGCAGTGATAAAGGTACTCACAGCTCTATCTGCCAGTGTGATGGGTATAGCAGTGATAAAGGTACTCACAGCTCTATCTGCCAGTGTGATGGGTACAGCAGTAATAATGGTACTCACAGCTCTCGCTGCCAGTGTGACGGGTACAGCAGTAATAATGGTACTCACAGCTCTCGCTGCCAGTGTGACGGGTACAGCAGTAATAATGGTACTCACAGCTCTCGCTGCCAGTGTGATGGGTACAGCAGTAATAATGGTACTCACAGCTCGCTGCCAGTGTGATGGGTACAGCAGTAATAATGGTACTCACAGCTCTCGCTGCCAGTGTGATGGGTACAGCAGTAATAATGGTACTCACAGCTCTACTGCCAGTGTGATGGGTACAGCAGTAATAATGGTACTCACAGCTCTCGCTGCCAGTGTGATGGGTACAGCGGTAATAATGGTATTCACAGCACTGCCAGTGTGATGGGTACAGTAGTAATAATGGTGCTCACAGCTCTATCTGCCAGTGTGATGGGTACAGCAGTAATAATGGTACTCACAGCTCTACAGCCAGTGTGATGGGTACAGCAGTAATAATGGTACTCACAGCTCTATCTGCCAGTGTGATGGGTACAGCAGTAATAATGGTACTCACAGCTCTATCTGCCAGTGTGATGGGTACAGCAGTAATAATGGTACTCACAGCTCTATCTGCCAGTGTGATGGGTATAGCAGTAATAATGGTACTCACAGCTCTCGCTGCCAGTGTGATGGTATAGCAGTAATAATGATACTCACAGGTCTCGCTGCCAGTGTGATGGGTACAGCAGTAATAATGGTACTCACAGCTCTGTCAGTGTGATGTGTACAGCAGTAATAATGGTACTCACAGCACTGCTAGTGTGATGGGTAAAGCAGCAGTAATGCTACTCACAGCCCTGCCAGTGTGATGGGTACAGCAGCAATAATGGTACTCACAGCCCTGTCAGTGTGATGGGTATAGCAGTGATAAAGGTACTCACAGCTCTATCTGCCAGTGTGATGGGTACAGCAGTAATAATGGTACTCACAGCTCTCGCTGCCAGTGTGACGGGTACAGCAGTAATAATGGTACTCACAGCTCTCGCTGCCAGTGTGATGGGTATAGCAGTAATAATGGTACTCACAGCTCTCGCTGCCAGTGTGATGGGTACAGCAGTAATAATGGTACTCACAGCTCTCGCTGCCAGTGTGATGGGTACAGCAGTAATAATGGTACTCACAGCTCTACTGCCAGTGTGATGGGTATAGCAGTAATAATGGTACTCACAGCTCTCGCTGCCAGTGTGATGGGTACAGCAGTAATAACGGTACTCACAGCTCTCGCTGCCAGTGTGATGGGTACAGCAGTAATAATGGTACTCACAGCTCTCGCTGCCAGTGTGATGGGTACAGCAGTAATAATGGTACTCACAGCTCTATCTGCCAGTGTGATGGGTATAGCAGTAATAATGGTACTCACAGCTCTCGCTGCCAGTGTGATGGGTATAGCAGTAATAATGGTACTCACAGCTCTCGCTGCCAGTGTGATGGGTACAGCAGTAATAATGGTACTCACAGCTCTCGCTGCCAGTGTGATGGGTACAGCAGTAATAATGGTACTCACAGCTCTCGCTGCCAGTGTGATGGGTACAGCAGTAATAATGGTACTCACAGATCTCGCTGCCAGTGTGATGGGTACAGCAGTAATAATGGTACTCACAGCTCTCGCTGCCAGTGTGATGGGTATAGCAGTAATAATGGTACTCACAGCTCTCGCTGCCAGTGTGATGGGTACAGCAGTAATAATGGTACTCACAACTCTCGCTGCCAGTGTGACGGGTATAGCAGTAATAATGGTACTCACAGCTCTCGCTGCCAGTGTGATGGGTACAGCAGTAATAATGGTACTCACAGCTCTCGCTGCCAGTGTGATGGGTACAGCAGTAATAATGATTCTCACAGCACTGCCAGTGTGACGGGTACAGCAGTAATAATGGTACTCACAGCTCTCGCTGCCAGTGTGACGGGTACAGCAGTAATAATGGTACTCACAGCTCTCGCTGCCAGTGTGATGGGTACAGCAGTAATAATGGTACTCACAGCTCGCTGCCAGTGTGATGGGTACAGCAGTAATAATGGTACTCACAGCTCTCGCTGCCAGTGTGATGGGTACAGCAGTAATAATGGTACTCACAGCTCTACTGCCAGTGTGATGGGTACAGCAGTAATAATGGTACTCACAGCTCTCGCTGCCAGTGTGATGGGTACAGCGGTAATAATGGTATTCACAGCACTGCCAGTGTGATGGGTACAGTAGTAATAATGGTGCTCACAGCTCTATCTGCCAGTGTGATGGGTACAGCAGTAATAATGGTACTCACAGCTCTACAGCCAGTGTGATGGGTACAGCAGTAATAATGGTACTCACAGCTCTATCTGCCAGTGTGATGGGTACAGCAGTAATAATGGTACTCACAGCTCTATCTGCCAGTGTGATGGGTACAGCAGTAATAATGGTACTCACAGCTCTATCTGCCAGTGTGATGGGTATAGCAGTAATAATGGTACTCACAGCTCTCGCTGCCAGTGTGATGGTATAGCAGTAATAATGATACTCACAGGTCTCGCTGCCAGTGTGATGGGTACAGCAGTAATAATGGTACTCACAGCTCTGTCAGTGTGATGTGTACAGCAGTAATAATGGTACTCACAGCACTGCTAGTGTGATGGGTAAAGCAGCAGTAATGCTACTCACAGCCCTGCCAGTGTGATGGGTACAGCAGCAATAATGGTACTCACAGCCCTGTCAGTGTGATGGGTATAGCAGTGATAAAGGTACTCACAGCTCTATCTGCCAGTGTGATGGGTACAGCAGTAATAATGGTACTCACAGCTCTCGCTGCCAGTGTGACGGGTACAGCAGTAATAATGGTACTCACAGCTCTCGCTGCCAGTGTGATGGGTACAGCAGTAATAATGGTACTCACAGCTCTCGCTGCCAGTGTGATGGGTACAGCAGTAATAATGGTACTCACAGCTCTCGCTGCCAGTGTGATGGGTACAGCAGTAATAATGGTACTCACAGCTCTACTGCCAGTGTGATGGGTATAGCAGTAATAATGGTACTCACAGCTCTCGCTGCCAGTGTGATGGGTACAGCAGTAATAACGGTACTCACAGCTCTCGCTGCCAGTGTGATGGGTACAGCAGTAATAATGGTACTCACAGCTCTCGCTGCCAGTGTGATGGGTACAGCAGTAATAATGGTACTCACAGCTCTATCTGCCAGTGTGATGGGTATAGCAGTAATAATGGTACTCACAGCTCTCGCTGCCAGTGTGATGGGTATAGCAGTAATAATGGTACTCACAGCTCTCGCTGCCAGTGTGATGGGTACAGCAGTAATAATGGTACTCACAGCTCTCGCTGCCAGTGTGATGGGTACAGCAGTAATAATGGTACTCACAGCTCTCGCTGCCAGTGTGATGGGTACAGCAGTAATAATGGTACTCACAGATCTCGCTGCCAGTGTGATGGGTACAGCAGTAATAATGGTACTCACAGCTCTCGCTGCCAGTGTGATGGGTATAGCAGTAATAATGGTACTCACAGCTCTCGCTGCCAGTGTGATGGGTACAGCAGTAATAATGGTACTCACAACTCTCGCTGCCAGTGTGACGGGTATAGCAGTAATAATGGTACTCACAGCTCTCGCTGCCAGTGTGATGGGTACAGCAGTAATAATGGTACTCACAGCTCTCGCTGCCAGTGTGATGGGTACAGCAGTAATAATGATTCTCACAGCACTGCCAGTGTGATGGGTACAGCAGTAATAATGGTACTCACAGCTCTCGCTGCCAGTGTGATGGGTACAGCAGTAATAATGGTACTCACAGCTCTCGCTGCCAGTGTGATGGGTATAGCAGTAATAATGGTACTCACAGCTCTCGCTGCCAGTGTGATGGGTACAGCAGTAATAATGGTACTCACAGCTCTCGCTGCCAGTGTGATGGGTACAGCAGTAATAATGGTACTCACAGCTCTCGCTGCCAGTGTGATGGGTACAGCAGTAATAATGGTACTCACAGCTCTCGCTGCCAGTGTGATGGGTACAGCAGTAATAATGGTACTCACAGCTCTCGCTGCCAGTGTGATGGGTACAGCAGTAATAATGGTACTCACAGCTCTCGCTGCCAGTGTGATGGTATAGCAGTAATAATGGTACTCACAGCTCTCGCTGCCAGTGTGATGGTATAGCAGTAATAATGGTACTCACAGCTCTCGCTGCCAGTGTGATGGGTACAGCAGTAATAATGGTACTCACAGCTCTCGCTGCCAGTGTGATGGGTACAGCAGTAATAATGGTACTCACAGCTCTCGCTGCCAGTGTGATGGGTACAGCAGTAATAATGGTACTCACAGCTCTCGCTGCCAGTGTGATGGTATAGCAGTAATAATGGTACTCACAGCTCTCGCTGCCAGTGTGATGGGTACAGCAGTAATAATGGTACTCACAGCTCTCGCTGCCAGTGTGATGGGTATAGCAGTAATAATGGTACTCACAGCTCTCGCTGCCAGTGTGATGGGTATAGCAGTAATAAAGGTGAAGTAGTATCCAGGGTAAACTCCATGCCATAGAGCTGACAGGATGAAGGTCAGGGCTGTGGGGTAACGGGGAGCACGGTCGTAACACACACTGAAGAGAGAGGAGACAGGATGAAGGTCAGGGCTGTGGGGTAACAGAGGAGTTATAACCAGACCTGGGTCAGATATATTGTTATGCAGTTAACAGAATAAAATAAACATTCATGAATGTACAGAAAATTGGTTTTGTACTAATGTTATGCATATGTGGACATTATCTTGGTAGAATATCTTGGAAGAAATAATACTTACGTTTTGAGCCAAACACCAGTCTGAATATTCCAGTTATCTATGAACTTCTTGAAACTAGTTGCTGTCTGCAAAAAGAGAGAGTTCAATATTAAACTTCAGTCATTTTCAATAATTCTGCAAAGCTAAAAGTTCCAACAGTGTTTGTTGTTGTTGATGTTTCCAAACGTACCTCAATCTCCCAGATGCTGATGTTGGAGATGAGGTCCCAGGATACCTGTCCAGCTTCATCCACACCTTTAAAACCATAACCTGCTGCATTGTTGATGGCATCCGCTGTTGGGACAAACACATGAATGGATGAACCTTCCCCCATAGTAATGAATGGATGAACCTTCCCCCATAGTAATGAATGGATGAACCTTCCCCCATAGTAATGAATGGATGAACCTTCCCCCATAGTAATGAATGGATGAACTTTCCCCCATAGTAATGAATGAATGAACTTTCCCCCAATAGTAATGAATGATTGAACTTTCCCCCAATAGTAATGAATGAATGAACTTTCCCCCAATATTAATGAATGAATGAATGTACTTTCCCCAATAGTAATGAATGAATGTACTTTCCCCAATAGTAATGAATGAATGAACTTTCCCCCATAGTAATGAATGAATGAACTTTCCCCCAATAGTAATGAATGAATGAACTTTCCCCCAATAGTAATGAATGAATGAACTTTCCCCCAATAGTAATGAATGAATGAACTTTCCCCCAATAGTAATGAATGAATGAACTTTCCCCCAATAGTAATGAATGGATGAACCGTCCCCCATAGTAATGAATGGATGAGCTTTCCCCCATAGTAATGAATGGATGAACTTTCCCCCAATAGTAATGAATGGATGAACTTTCCCCCATAGTAATGAATGGATGAACCTTCCCCCATAGTAATGAATGGATGAACCTTCCCCCATAGTAATGAATGAACTTTCCCCCATAGTAATGAATGGATGAACCTTCCCCCATAGTAATGAATGAATGAACTTTCCCCCATAGTAATGAATGGATGAACTTTCCCCCATAGTAATGAATGGATGAACTTTCCCCCAATAGTAATGAATGAATGAACTTTCCCCCAATATTAATGAATGAATGAATGAACTTTCCCCCATAGTAATGAATGAATGAACTTTCCCCAATAGTAATGAATGAATGAACTTTCCCCCATAGTAATGAATGAATGAACTTTCCCCCATAGTAATGAATGAATGAACTTTCCCCCAAAAGTAATGAATGAATGAACTTTCCCCCAATATTAATAAATGAATGAACTTTCCCCCAATAGTAATGAATGGATGAACTTTCCCCCATAGTAATGAATGGATGAGCTTTCCTCCATAGTAATGAATGGATGAACTTTCCCCCATAGTAATGAATGAATGAATGAACTTTCCCCCATAGTAATGAATGAATGAATGAACTTTCCCCCAATAGTAATGAATGAATGAACTTTCCCCAATAGTAATGAATGAATGAACTTTCCCCCAATAGTAATGAATGAATGAACTTTCCCCCAATAGTAATGAATGAATGAACTTTCCCCCAATAGTAATGAATGAATGAACTTTCCCCCAATATTAATGAATGAATGAATGAACTTTCCCCCAATAGTAATGAATGAATGAATGAGCTTTCCCCCAATAGTAATGAATGAATGAATGAGCTTTCCCCCAATATTAATGAATGAATGAACTTTCCCCCCATAGTAATGAATGAATGAACTTTCCCCCCAATATTAATGAATGAATGAATGAACTTTCCCCCCAATATTAATGAATGAATGAACTTTCCCCCAATAGTAATGAATGAATGAACTTTCCCCCAATAGTAATGAATGAATGAATGAACTTTCCCCCAATATTAATGAATGAATGAACTTTCCCCCATAGTAATGAATGAATGAACTTTCCCCCAATAGTAATGAATGAATGAACTTTCCCCCCAATATTAATGAATGAATGAATGAACTTTCCTCCATAGTAATGAATGAATGAACTTTCCCCAATAGTAATGAATGAATGAACTTTCCCCCATAGTAATGAATGAATGAACTTTCCCCCAATAGTAATGAATGAATGAACTTTCCCCCAATAGTAATGAATGAATGAACTTTCCCCCAATAGTAATGAATGAATGAACTTTCCCCCAATATTAATGAATGAATGAATGAACTTTCCCCCCAATATTAATGAATGAATGAACTTTCCCCCCAATATTAATGAATGAATGAATGAACTTTCCCCCAATAGTAATGAATGAATGAATGAATGAACTTTCCCCCAATATTAATGAATGAATAAACTTTCCCCCATAGTAATGAATGAATGAATGAACTTTCCCCCAATATTAATGAATGAATGAACTTTCCCCCAATAGTAATGAATGAATGAACTTTCCCCCCAATATTAATGAATGAACTTTCCCCCATAGTAATGAATGAATGAACTTTCCCCCCAATATTAATGAATGAATGAACTTTCCCCCCAATATTAATGAATGAATGAACTTTCCCCCCAATATTAATGAATGAATGAATGAACTTTCCCCCAATAGTAATGAATGAATGAATGAATGAACTTTCCCCCAATATTAATGAATGAATGAACTTTCCCCCAATAGTAATGAATGAATGAACTTTCCCCCCAATATTAATGAATGAATGAATGAACTTTCCCCCATAGTAATGAATGAATGAACTTTCCCCAATAGTAATGAATGAATGAACTTTCCCCCATAGTAATGAATGAATGAACTTCCCCCCAATAGTAATGAATGAATGAACTTTCCCCCAATAGTAATGAATGAATGAACTTTCCCCCAATATTAATGAATGAATGAATGAACTTTCCCCCAATAGTAATGAATGAATGAACTTTCCCCCAATAGTAATGAATGAATGAACTTTCCCCCAATAGTAATGAATGAATGAACTTTCCCCCAATATTAATGAATGAATGAATGAACTTTCCCCCCAATATTAATGAATGAATGAACTTTCCCCCAATAGTAATGAATGAATGAATGAGCTTTCCCCCAATAGTAATGAATGAATGAATGAGCTTTCCCCCAATAGTAATGAATGAATGAATGAGCTTTCCCCCAATATTAATGAATGAATGAACTTTCCCCCATAGTAATGAATGAATGAACTTTCCCCCCAATATTAATGAATGAATGAATGAACTTTCCCCCATAGTAATGAATGAATAAATGAACTTTCCCCCATAGTAATGAATGAATGAACTTTCCCCCCAATATTAATGAATGAATGAACTTTCCCCCCAATATTAATGAATGAATGAACTTTCCCCCAATAGTAATGAATGAATGAACTTTCCCCAGTATGAATGAATGAACTTTCCAATAGCCAACACTAGAGTGGGTAGGTGAAGCCTCACCTAAAGTCCATGCGAAGTAGAACTTGGGTCTAGCAGCTTGTATAGAGAAGAAGGCATACGCCAGTCTGGTTAGGAAAGGTGCCTCGTTGACGAAATGGCTGTCAACGTTATATGTGATGGGGAACGCTTTGGTGAGGGTCAGGAACAAAACCATGCACACACCACAGATCAGCAGTTTACGTGTGACAGCAGCCTGAAAGCCAGAGGGAGAGAGTCAGATCCTTCATGGCCAACAGGGAAACTACTTTCTAATTGCCTGCATTCAGCCAGGTAAGTCATTTATTTTGCAATAAACACCTGATAATATGCTGCTATGTTGTTAGTGGTGTAATTACATTGTTATTATACACGTATAAGACAAACTTAATGGCAATATAGTTTCTGAAAGAAAGTACTTCTTTACTTTACATGACTCCACTTGTACCCATCCTTACCATAGGTGAGGGCTCTGGGACTAACACGACTCTACTTGTACCCATCCTTACCATAGGTGAGGGCTCTCGGACTAACGTGACTCTACTTGTACCCATCCTTACCATAGGTGAGGGCTCTCGGACTAACGTGACTCTACTTGTACCCATCCTTACCATAGGTGAGGGCTCTGGGACTAAAATGACTCTACTTGTACCCATCCTTACCATAGGTGAGGGCTCTGGGACTAACATGACTCTACTTGTACCCAGTCTTACCATAGGTGAAGGCTCTGGGACTAACATGACTCTACTTGTACCCAGTCTTACCATAGGTGAGGGCTCTGGGACTAACATGACTCTACTTGTACCCAGTCTTACCATAGGTGAGGGCTCTGGGACTAACATGACTCTACTTGTACCCAGTCTTACCATAGGTGAGGGCTCTGGGACTAAAATGACTCCACTTGTACCCAGTCTTACCATAGGTGAGGGCTCTGGGACTTTATCATATCCATTCTGTCCAGTGTTGGATCCTGACAGCCTCCTCTGAACGTGTCTCCCCTCTATAAAGTCTATGTAGTCTTTATAGTGACTGCAGGGTCCCACCAGGATACTGAGGAAGTTCAGATTGTAGCTCAGGTATTCTATCAGAGACGGCTTGGAGCTGGAGGTAGAAGAGAGGAAGAAAGAGACATTGGAGACTAATCTGAGGGAGAGAGAGACAGAGAGAGACAGAGAGAGACACAGAGAGACAGAGAGAGACACAGAGAGACAGAGAGAGAGACACAGAGACAGAGAGAGAGACAGAGAGCGAGACACAGAGACAGAGAGAGACAAGGTAAAAGTCGTTCTGCCCCTGAACAAGGCTGTTAACCCACTGTTCCTTGGTAGGCCGTCATTGTAAATAAGAATTTGTTCTTAACTGACTTGCCTAGTTAAATAAAGGTAAAATAAATAAAAAATAATTGTTTTCTCCTGACAATATCAATGTCATTCTAGGCTATCTTCTTTACTTTGAGTGAGAAGACTTGCACAGACAAGTAGTTAATATCAATGTAATTTGTGTACGGTAGATGTGAACGGTAGATGTGGAGGGTAGATGTGGACAGTAGATGTGGACGGTAGATGTGGACGGTAAATGTGGACGGTAGATGTGGGCGGTAGATGTGGACGGTAGATGTGGACGGTAGATGTGTACGGTAGATGTGTACGGTAGATGTGGAGGGTAGATGTGGAGGGTAGATGTGGAGGGTAGATGTGGAGGGTAGATGTGTACGGTAGATGTGGAGGGTAGATGTGGACGGTAGACGGTAGATGTGGACGGTAAATGTGGACGGTAGATGTGGACGGTAGACGGTAGATGTGGACGGTAGATGTGGACGCTAGATGTGGACGGTAGATGTGGACGGTAGATGTGGACGGTAGATGTGGACGGTAGACGGTAGATGTGGACGGTAGATGTGGACGGTAGATGTGGGCGGTAGATGTGGACGGTAGATGTGGACGGTAGATGTGGACGGTAGATGTGGACGGTAGATGTGGTGGGTAGATGTGGACGGTAGATGTGGACGGTAGATGTGGACGGTAGACGTGGACGGTAGATGTGGACGGTAGATGTGGACGGTAGATGTGGACGGTAGATGGACGGTAGATGTGTACGGTAGATGTGGACGGTAGATGTGGACGGTAGATGTGGACGGTAGATGTGGACGGTAGATGGACGGTAGATGTGTACGGTAGATGTGTACGGTAGATGTGGACGGTAGATGTGGACGGTAGATGTGTACGGTAGATGTGGACGGTAGACGTGGACGGTAGACGGTAGATGTGGACGGTAGATGTGGACGGTAGATGTGGACGGTAGATGTGGAGGGTAGATGTGGAGGGTAGATGTGGACGGTAGACGGTAGATGTGGACGGTAGATGTGGAGGGTAGATGTGGACGGTAGACGGTAGATGTGGACGGTAGATGTGGAGGGTAGATGTGGACGGTAGATGTGGACGGTAGACGGTAGATGTGGACGGTAGATGTGTACGGTAGATGTGGACGGTAGATGTGGACGGTAGATGTGGACGGTAGACGGTAGATGTGGACGGTAGATGTGGATGGTAGATGTGGACGGTAAATGTGGACGGTAAATGTGGACGGTAGATGTGGACGGTAGATGTGTACGGTAGATGTGGAGGGTAGATGTAGACGGTAGATGTGTACGGTAGATGTGGAGGGTAGATGTGTACGGTAGATGTGTACGGTAGATGTGTACGGTAGATGTGGACGGTAAATGTGGACGGTAAATGTGGGCGGTAGATGTGGACGGTAGATGTGGACGGTAGATGTGGACGGTAGATGTGGAGGGTAGATGTGTACGGTAGATGTGGACGGTAGACGGTAGATGTGGACGGTAGATGTGTACGGTAGATGTGGACGGTAGATGTGGACGGTAGATGTGGACGGTAGACGGTAGATGTGGACGGTAGATGTGGATGGTAGATGTGGACGGTAAATGTGGACGGTAGATGTGGGCGGTAGATGTGGACGGTAGATGTGGACGGTAGATGTGTACGGTAGATGTGTACGGTAGATGTGGAGGGTAGATGTGTACGGTAGATGTGGAGGGTAGATGTGTACGGTAGATGTGGAGGGTAGATGTGGACGGTAGATGTGGACGGTAGACGGTAGATGTGGACGGTAGATGTGTACGGTAGATGTGGACGGTAGATGTGGACGGTAGACGGTAGATGTGGACGGTAGACGGTAGATGTGGACGGTAGATGTGGACGGTAGATGTGGAGGGTAGATGTGGAGGGTAGATGTGGACGGTAGACGGTAGATGTGGAGGGTAGATGTGGACGGTAGATGTGGACGGTAGATGTGGACGGTAGACGGTAGATGTGGAGGGTAGATGTGGACGGTAGATGGGGACGGTAGACGTGGACGGTAGATGTGGACGGTAGATGTAGACGGTAGATGTGGAGGGTAGATGTGGACGGTAGACGGTAGATGTGGACGGTAAATGTGGACGGTAGATGTGGATGGTAGATGTGGACGGTAGACGGTAGATGTGGACGGTAGACGTGTACGGTAGATGTGGACGGTAGATGTGGACGGTAGATGTGGAGGGTAGATGTGGACGGTAGATGTGGACGGTAGACGGTAGATGTGGACGGTAGATGTGGACGGTAGATGTAGACGGTAGATGTAGACGGTAGATGTGGACGGTAGATGTGGACGGTAGACGGTAGATGTGGACGGTAGATGTGGACGGTAGACGGTAGATGTGGACGGTAGATGTGGACGGTAGATGTGGACGGTAGATGTGGACGGTAGACGGTAGATGTGGACGGTAGATGTGGACGGTAGATGTGGACGGTAGACGGTAGATGTGTACGGTAGATGTGGACGGTAGACGGTAGATGTGGACGGTAGATGTGGACGGTAGACGGTAGATGTGGACGGTAGATGTGGACGGTAGATGTGGACGGTAGATGTAGACGGTAGATGTGGACGGTAGACGGTAGATGTGGACGGTAGACGTGTACGGTAGATGTGGACGGTAGATGTGGACGGTAGATGTGGACGGTAGATGTGGAGGGTAGATGTGGACGGTAGATGTGGAGGGTAGATGTGGACGGTAGATGTGGACGGTAGATGTGGACGGTAGATGTGTACGGTAGATGTGGACGGTAGATGTGGACGGTAGACGGTAGATGTGGACGGTAGATGTGGACGGTAGATGTGGACGGTAGATTTCATGTCATGCTGTGGATTTCAGAAGTCTACATAACCTATTTTCCTGTCATCAACACTGAGCCAACGCACTGCAAGGCATGCATGTATATGGAAGATAAATGTATATACCGTAATGAATACATACTCTACAGCATGGAGCCTCTGATCAGCCGTGAGGTCCTCGCGCTTTTTACACATACCTGGAAACCGTGGAAACGTAAGCATAAGGGAGACATCGTTTTTTCAACCCAAACATCAAAAGAACAAAGACAAAGCATAGGTTCCCTTCCGATCCCCTGGACATTCCTTACCATCATGCACTTGAAAAGATAACATAGTGGTTTTCTGGGTAATTATCATCAACGGCCTGAAGGGAGGAAACACAATATTTAGTTTATAAAGTCGAACGCTCACTGAGGACATTAACAAGGACAGAAATGGAATGTGAACAGCATTTCATAAAGCCTAACCGTACATCAGGAATAAATTATCATTCATTCTTTGGTGCTTTTCATTCAGACGTTCACATAGAATAACCTCTTTGTTGGTGTGACACATGCAGGAACACACACCCTCTCTGTGTGAGAGCATGCCATGCACTTATAGAGAGTGTGTGTGTGTGTGTGTGTGTGTGTGTGTGTGTGTGTGTGTGTGTGTGCATGTCCATTGTATGGTTGTGTTACGTGAGCCGTAGTCAACAGACACTGATTGGCATTGTCAGGTCAAGAACGCTGGCATCAGAGAATGTGACACACAGACACACTATTAGAGAACGGCAATGAACCTACATAACAACACTACCATGCCGATCTTAAAATATATACATTTAACTAGGTGAGTCAGTTTAGAACAAACTATTTTTTTTAAATGACGGCCTACACAGGCCAAACCCTAACCAGGATGATGCTGGGCTAACTCCCGATCACGGCCAGTTGTGATACAGCCCGGGATCAAACCAGGGTCTGTAGTGGCGCCTCTAGCATTGTGATGCAAGTGCCTTAGACCGCTGCGCCACTCGGGAGCCAGAACTTGATTCTAGAACCCATCTAAAACAACCAGGTGTTTTACATGACATCACTACTATGCTGATTGATTCTAGAACCCATCTAAAACAACCAGGTGTTTTACATGACATCACTACTATGCTGATTGATTCTAGAACCCATCTAAAACAACCAGGTGTTTTACATGACATCACTACTATGCTGATTGATTCTAGAACCCATCTAAAACAACCAGGTGTTTTACATGACATCACTACTATGCTGATTGATTCTAGAACCCATCTAAAACAACCAGGTGTTTTACATGACATCACTACTATGCTGATTGATTCTAGAACCCATCTAAAACAACCAGGTGTTTTACATGACATCACTACTATGCTGATTGATTCTAGAACCCATCTAAAACAACCAGGTGTTTTACATGACATCACAATAGAATATCACAATGTGTTAACACTGTGCACCGTATTTCAAAGTGTATGAGATTGGATGTTATACTATAAGCAAGCACAGTGAGAAACAGGGCCGATAGTAGCCAGATGGACTGAGAAAAAGCAGAGCAACGGACGTGAATGGAGCATCAGATCCCAGTGATGGTGCTGTCTATCCAGTCAACAGCAGTACAGTGTGATTCAGCTCATTCACCATTCTGCCTGCCTGCAGTCTGCAGAGAAAGCACAGTTTGTTAGCGAAGGTTAGCATTGATTAGGGTTAGAAATAGCATCATTAGCATAGCATATAATAGCATAATTAGCATTAGCATTGGCAAAGAATTGCAATAGTATAGCAAGCATGGCAGCGGCAGGTACTGTTAAACTAACTGACAAAATGTTTTATCAGCTTTATTATTTGTTTAGGGCAGTGCTTCACAATCTCTGCAAGACCCAAGAAAACCTGCAGATAAGACAGAAACTAACCAGGCGGGAGTGGCAGATTCAACATGACGGCGAGAGAGAGAGAGAGAAAGTGTGCAAGAGAGAGGTGGGAACAAAGAAATGAATCTAGTAAGACATACAAATCTAGAAAAACAGAGGTTGAGGAAGGCTGAGACTGAGGAATAGTGAGAGAGATAGTGCTGTTGTCACTGTGCAGATAAAAGCAGTGAGTCAGCTGATTCAGTATGGACTGAGGAAGCTCTAATGTAGATCCTCATCTGTATTCTGTACCATGAAAAAACACATTCCATGAAAACCTCAATAAACACAAACTATTTCAGAATTCAGGTCACAGAAATATCTCTCATCATTACATAGTCCAGTAATCAGTGTTGTGTTCAAGATCAAAGACGGAGCCAATCGAGACCGAGTCAAGACTGAGACCGGGAGGGGGGACTAGGGGTCCGGGACCAAGTCAAGACCAGAACAATGAGAGTCCAATTCAAGACCATGATAGTAATTTGGTCAAATCGCCCCCATTATAAGAGTTGAAAATGTCCTGTATTTCTGTGTTCATATTTCAGAACAACATGTGGTTTTATACATTCAGTATGGTCAAAACAACAGCATTCTGAGGACAAATAATCACTAACCCAAACAGGTCTATAATAGATACAAAGACTGTTACAATTTACCCCGGTCTGCCCTACCAGCCAATCAATTTACCCCACTCTTCCCTACCAGCCAATCAATTTACCCCGGTCTGCCCTACCAGCCAATCAATTTACCCCACTCTTCCCTACCAGCCAATCAATTTACCCCGGTCTGCCCTACCAGCCAATCAATTTACCCCACTCTTCCCTACCAGCCAATCAATTTAGCCCGGTCTGCCCTACCAGCCAATCAATTTACCCCGGTCTGCCCTTACTAATAGTGAGCTCGCAACTTTCATACAATTTACCCCACTCTTCCCTACCAGCCAATCAATTTACCCCACTCTTCCCTACCAGCCAATCAATTTACCCCACTATTCCCTACCAGCCAATCAAGGAAACTCTGACATGTGCAACAAAGTTTGAGGATATTTTTCAACGAAAGTAAAGGACAGTATAACGTAAGGAGTAAAGTAAGAAGCCAGGTTTCAACATGCGATAAGATATTACTGTGTCATGAACAAGTGTATATACCTGGTGAAGTAGTTTTATGCGCCGACTGAATGGAAACTGATTATGAGTTTTTTTACTCCGTTGGTCTCGGAAAGAAATTACGAGTCCTCGTTGTCAGAGTCAAGACAGAGTAAAAATATATCCCACACCGAGACACTCAATATGTGGTCTGGAGACCGGTCTGGAGTACTGCCACTAAACCTGCCTTGATCTGGAACAACATGGCTACTTACCCAGAGAAGTCTGTTGAGAGGATCCCATAGTTATAGATGAAGACTCTGCTCACCTGACACACTGCGAGGTAGCTGATGGCCATGATCATAGTATACCTGGAGGAAACATTTAATTCAGACTGAGAACATGGCCATGATCATAGTATACCTGGAGGAAACATTTAATTCAGACTGAGAACATGGCCATGATCATAGTATACCTGGAGGAAACATTTAATTCAGACTGAGAACATGGCCATGATCATAGTATACCTGGAGGAAACATTTAATTCAGACTGAGAACATGGCCATGATCATAGTATACCTGGAGGAAACATTTAATTCAGACTGAGAACATGACCCTGATCATAGTATACCTGGAGGAAACATTTAATTCAGACTGAGAACATGGCCATGATCATAGTATACCTGGAGGAAACATTTAATTCAGACTGAGAACATGACCCTGATCATAGTATACCTGGAGGAAACATTTAATTCAGACTGAGAACATGACCCTGATCATAGTATACCTGCAGGAAACATTTAATTCAGACTGAGAACTTGTAGCCACAGAGTAACATCCTACATCCCTCCATTCTGTATACTTCTGGCCCTTCTTTGGACACTGTGTTAACTAACCTCTAGACGAGCTTCAATGCCATACAACTCTCCTTCCGTGGCCTCCAACTGCTCTTAAATACAAGTAAAACTAAATGCATGCTCTTCAACCGATCGCTGCCCGCACCCTCCCGCACATTCATCTTCTGCACATCTATCACTCCAGTGTTTAATTTCTAAATTGTAATTACTTCGCCACCATGGCCTATTTATTTCCTTACCTCATTTGCACTCACTGTATATAGACTTATATAGACCTTCTATTGTGTTATTGACTGTATGTTTGTTTATTCCATGTGTAACTCTGTGTTGTTGTTTTGTCACACTGCTTTGCTTTATCTTGTCCAGGTCGCAACTGTAAATGAGAACTTGTTCTCAACTGGCCTACCTGGTTAAATAAAATAAATACTAATATTTAATATGTAATTCAGATTGAGAACATGTAGCTACAGAGTAACATCCTACATCCCTCCATGCTAGAGGGCGTCAATGAATGAAACCTTTTTCATGTTTCGGTCTGGTAGTTCCTTATCTGCATATGGGAGAAAGATCAACTAGTAGGTGGAATGGGTCATGTTCATCTTAGCAATCACCTTCAAGTACAACTGGAGATGTACAGTACACACATGCTGGATGGTGAAACATGGTCTTTTACCACGCCGTAACCCACAACCCAATGACCCATCTTTCTTTAACTGGAGTAGGCGAGGCGATTGGCGATGGCACAGAGAACAATGCTGTCTCTATCTAGACTCCTACAAGGAATCCCTAATGTAAAACCTCATCAGTGTTACTGTTCTATTTTCTACCTACATTCATCACATTCCAGGACCTAAACACAGACAGACAGAGAGACAGAGAGACAGAGCAACAGAGACAGAGATCGAGAGACACAGAGCGACAGAGACATAGAGATCGAGAGACACTGAGAGAGACAGACAGACAGACAGACAGACAGACAGACAGACAGACAGACAGAGAAAAAGAGCGGGGACAGAGAGATAGAGAGACAGTCTGGTCCAGCTACCACTTCCTATCTAGCTTAACTTGTCATCAACATGTTAGCTAACAATGACCCATGTGGTTAAGATGTTATTACAAGTGTCTGTATGGGAGACATGGTGGTGTGTGTTTACCTGTGAATGTTGTGGATGTCAGCTGTGACCAGAATCCTGTAGCAAACCACCACCAAGATGGAGATATGGACTGCATACCTGCAGCGATGAAAACAACACAAAACAAATGCTAGGTGACTGGTAAAAACGGGGTGATAAGGACTAAACTGGGTCCATCTGTTAGTCTCCTCCATTCAACAAAGTATTCCGACTATGATTTAACCTGTATACCCTAACCTGTCTAGCGCACCCAAGTGTTCCTTACCAGCCAAAACAGAATATGACAAAGGAGAGGCCAAAGAGTGTGGCGACGGCATGGCGGACCACGGGGCTGGAAAAGTGAGGGCTGAGGTAAAAACGGAACCAGAAGGCTGCACCAAGGGCAAACACCTGACATGCCAAGAAGTTCACCTGCATAGAAGACATGACGCCCCCAGACATGAGATATTGACAAGATGTGTAGACTGTACATGCATCCAGTGTGTGTTATTGCCTTAGGACAACAGAATATTTATATTCTATTCTATTCTGTGTTGAGTTTGGATACAAGCAGAATGTCTCTAAATATACTTATGCAAATGTAATGTGTGTAAATGCGAAGTCAGGTGACCAGAATGTTGTCATATCATTCCAGGGTTATGGCAGGACAAGACACTTAAAACCATCATTTGACATTAAAATAACTGACTTTAAGCAAATCGATGTTTTTTTTTCCATCTCATTTTGGAAAAGTGTAGATTACCTGATCCAAAGGAAATCCAAAAAAATCGCTGACTGGAAGCAACCATTTGGAACCGGTAGTTTTAAACGAAGAGGTTGTCAACTCGTCCATTATGCATGGTAAAGGTTTGAAGTCGCTCCTCCGTAAAAATAATTATAATAAAGTGAAGAAATGTTTTACCAAAGAAAGAAATAAAGTGCTTCTACAATCTCATTGCTGTTCATTGATTGAAATACATCCCGAGCATTTATGCCGACTCAAGAAAAACTCGACGTCCTCTCTGTGCAGTCGTAGTTAACAACAATATGCTATTGTGACAGTTCGCAAATACACGAGAATTAGTGCTGACTGCTAATGTAGCCTGTAGTCTAGCAAGGCGTGGTACTGAGCTGTCAACCGTATCACGGACTGAAGCAGGAGCAATAGGAATAGTAGGTGGCGGATGGGATGGCCCCCTCCCCTCTAATAGCACACTCTGCCAACCCGGGTGTCTTAGCCGTGTCTGAATCCTGGCTTAGGAAAACGACCAAAAACCATGAAATCTCCATCGCAAACTATAACATTTTCTGCCAAGATATAACTGCCAAAGGGGGCGGTGTTGCAATCTACTGTAAAGACAGCCTGCAGAGTTCTGTATTACTATCCATGTCTGTACCCAAACAATTCGAGCTTCTACTTCTAAAAATTCACCTTTCCAGAAACAAGTCTCTCACTCCCTCTGCCCCCAGCTGTGCCCTCGATACCATATGTGAACTGATTGCCCCCCATCTATCTTCTGAGCTCATGCTGCTAGGTGACCTAAACTGGGACATGCTTACAGTTTTTCTCAATTGTTTACACACAAATACTGGTACTTGAGACACAATGACCACAACATGTAACTCCAGAACCAATTCTGCTAAACTACAAGCACAATTCCTGCTTTACACTCAAATTGCAGTTCTAAAACACACTTTTTTCAAAACACTACACACAATTCTTTGCATTTGGCACAATTTTCAAGCAGAAAATCTCATGTTTTCACAATGAACACACTGCCATTCAAATATGCACACTGACTCATCACATGGGCAAACACCCGTCACACAGTTTTACAATTAGCAATCAGAGCTTTAGCATAAAAGGGCAACAGGTGAGCTCTTCTGTTTTGGAGCAATGGATGCCAACGTTGGAAACAGAGGCAGAGCCAGGAGAGTGGAGAGTGAGAGTGAGAGTGAGAGTGAGAGTGAGAGTGGGAGTGGGAGTGGGAGTGGGAAGACGAAGGACCGTAATCTCTGATGAGATCCGAGCCACTTTGGTTGATCATGTGGTCAACCATGATCTAACAATGAGGGAGGCTGGGCAAAGAGTACAGCCAAATTAGAGCAGGTACACTGTAGCATCCATCATCCGGACATTCCGAAATGAGAATAGGTAAGAAATCTACTCTCACTAGAAAATTGCAGTACTGCATATCAATACAGTACTCAATGAGTACAGTATTGCCTGTGGACTGTTCTGTAGGACTGTAAAAAAGTATTTTTCAAGTATTTGGGAAATGTATTCCTACTTTGTATTTACAGTATTTGACTATTTGTTTGGCAGAACTGAAAGATTACCAACACAAGGTGGTCAGGAACGTGTTCTGTCTCCTGAACAGGAAACTGAAATCATGAACATGGTCCTAGAAAATAACGCCATAACATTACGGCAAATACAAAGAAAAATAATAGAAAACAATGAGATATTTCAAAATATTGATAGGGTAAGCTTATCAACACTGGACCGTGTCTTGCACAGAAATAATCTCAGGATGAAGCAGGTCTACAGGGTGCCATTTAAACGCAATTCAGAAAGTTAACGAATTGCGATATAACTATGTGCAAGTGAGTCCTATACAATCCCACAATTGATGCATACTCTCAACACTGTATAAATTATACATATTTCAGTATTGTAATCATAATGATTGTGCTTCACAATAGTGACCACTCCATGTCTATTTCTGATATTGTCATGTGTGTTTCAGAGAGTCCTTGAGCTAGAGGTGGCTGCAGTGGAGCACCAGTTCATCTTCATTGATGATGTTGGATTCGACCTCACAAAAAGACGAAAGAGGGGAAGGAATATCATCGGCCAGCGTGCCATTGTTCAAGTCCCTGGCCAGCTCGGAGGGAACATCACAATGTGTGCAGCGATTACCCACCACGGCGTCATCCATCACCATGCTACCCTTGGCCCCTACAACACCGCCCATCTGATCACATTCCTGGACACCCTACACAACACACTCATTCCACCAGATCAGGTAGATGGCCCAGAGCAGCTCAGGTACGTTGTCATTTGGGACAAGGTAAGTTTCCACAGGGCTGCTCTGGTTCGTAACTGGTTCACTGCCCAGCCACGCTTTGTAGTTGTTTATCTCCCTCCATATTCTCCATTCCTCAATCCTATTGAGGAATTGTTTTCTGCCTGGAGATGGAAAGTGTATGACCGAAATCCACAAACGCGTATACCTCTTCTCCAAGCTATGGAAGACGCATGTGGAGATATAGCAGCTGATGCTTTTCATGGCTGGAATCGCCATGCTAGGCGATATTTCCCCCGCTGCTTGGCCAGGGAAAACATTGCTTGTGATGTGGATGAGGTGATGTGGCCAGACCGCAACAGAAGAGAGGATGCAGCATAGTTTATTTTATTTTGTCTTTTTTTTTACTGTAACTGTATACATTAAATTCTTCTGTTTTGTATGTAGACCACTGTATGTGCAACTTTGTGTTGGTTTGGAATGGGATGTACACTGTGTACATTGTTTTTGTGGGAAAAATAAAATATATTTGTTACTGTGTATTTGTATGTTCTGAGTATAAAAACAATATTCTCAAATATTTTACACACTTATGTAGTAATGGCAACACTGAACCAAAAAATGCCTAAGTCATTATGATGATGATCATTATAATGAACCAGTATTCAACTGGTTCTTAAGTCTATTCATATGATGGTTTGTGTGTCATTTGAAAAGAAAATACCATTTTGATAAGAAATAACATTGTTTTGAATGTAACGTTTCATTTCGCTGAAGAATTGAGGGGTTTTGCCTATTGTGTTTTTTGATTTGTGTGTAGAGTTCTGAGAATATGAGGCATGCTTTCAGAAAATGTGTATAAACAATCGAGAAACTGTAACACCCCGGCCATCCTACAATCTAAGCTTGATGCCCTCAATCTCACACAAATGATCAATGAACCTACCAGGTACAACCCCAAATCCGTAAACAAGAGCACCCTCGTAGATGCCATCCTAACTAACTCGCCCTCCAAATACACCTCTGCTGTTTTCAATCAAGATCTCAGCAATCACTGCCTCATTGCCTGCATCCGTAATGGGTCTGCGACCAAACGACCTCCACTCATCACTGTCAAACGCTCCCTGAAACATTTCAGCGAGCAAGCCTTTCTAATCGACCTGGCCGGGGTATCCTGGAATGACATTGACCTCATCCCGTCAGTAGATGACGCCTGGCTATTCTTTACAAGTGCCTTCCTCACCATCTTAAGCATGCCCCACTCAAAATGTAGAACTAGGAATAGATATAGTCCTTGGTTCACTCCAGACCTGTCTTCCCTTGACCAGCACAAAAACATCCTGTGGTGTTCTGCATTAGCATCGAATAGCCCCCGTGATATGCAACTTTTCAGGGAAGTTAGAAACCAATATACACAGGCAGTTAGAAAAGCTAAGACTAGCCTTTTCAAACAGAAATTTGCATCCTGTAGTACTGTAACTCAAAAAGGTTCTGGTACACTAAAGTCCATGGAGAATAAGAGCACCTCCTCCCAGCTGCCCACTGCTCTGAAGCTAGGAAACACTGTCACCACCGATAAATCCACTATAATTGAGAATTTCAATAAGCATTTCTCTACGGCACCCTTCACAGCAACCCGCCAAAGCCCCCACCATTTCTCCTTCACCCAAATCCAGATAGCTGATGTTCTGAAAGAGCTGCAAAATCTGGACCCATACAAATCAGCCGGGCTAGACAATCTGGACCCTCTCTTTCTAAAATTATCTGCCGAAATTGTTGCAACCCCTATTACTAGCCTGTTCAACCTCTCTTTCGTATCGTCTGAGATTCCCAAAGATTGGAAAGCTGCCGCGGTTATCCCCCTCTTCAAAGGGGGGAACACTCTTGACCCAAACTGCTACAGACCTATATCTATCCTACCCTGTCTTTCTAAGGTCTTCGAAAGCCAAGTTAACAAACAGATTACCGACCATTTTGAATCCCACCGCACCTTCTCCGCTATGCAATCTGGTTTCAGAGCTGGTCATGGGTGCACCTCAGCCACGCTCAAGGTCCTAAACGACATCATAACCGCCATCGATAAGAGACCTTACTGTGCAGCCGTATTCATCGACCTGGCCAAGGCTTTCGACTCTGTCAATCACCGTATTCTTATCGGCAGACTCGACAGCCTTGGTTTCTCAAATGATTGCCTCGCCTGGTTTACCAACTACTTCTCAGACAGAGTACAGTTTGTCAAATCGGAGGGCCTGTTGTCCGGACCTCTGGCAGTCTCTGGTAGTCTCCACAGGGTTCAATTCTTGGGCCGACTTTCTTCTCTGTATACATCAATGATGTTGCTCTTGCTGCTGGTGATTCTCTGATCCACCTCTACGCAGACGACACCATTCTGTATACTTCTGGCCCTTCTTTGGACACTGTGTTAACTAACCTCCAGATGAGCTTCAATGCCATACAACTCTCCTTCCGTGGCCTCCAACTGCTCCTAAATACAAGTAAAACTAAATACATGCTCTTCAATCAATCACTGCCCGCACCTGCTCGCCCGTCCAGCATCACTACTCTGGACGGTTCTTACTTAGAATACATGGACAACTACAAATACCTGGGTGTCAGGTTAGACTGTAAACTCTCCTTCCAGACTTACATTAAGCATCTCCAATCCAAAATTAAATCTAGAATCGGCTTCCTATATCGCAACAAAGCATCCTTCACTCATGCTGCCAAACATACCCTCGTAAAACTGACCATCCTACCGATCCTCGACTTCGGTGTCATCTATAAAATAGCCTCCAACACTCTACTCAACAAATTGGATGCAGTCTATCACAGTGCCATCCGTTTTGTCACCAAAGCCCCATACACTACCCACCATTGCGACCTGTATGCTCTCGTTGGCTGGCCCTCGCTTCATACTCGTCGCCAAACCCACTGGCTACAGGTTATCTACAAGTCTCTGCTAGGTAAAGCCCCGCCTTATCTCAGCTCACTGGTCACCATAGCAGCACCCACTCGTAGCACGCGCTCCAGCAGGTATATCTCTCTGGTCACCCCCAAAGCCAATTCCTCCTTTGGTCGTCTCTCCTTCCAGTTCTCTGCTGCCAATGACTGGAACGAACTACAAAAATCTCTGAAGCTGGAGACTCATATCTCCCTCACTAGCTTTAAGCACCAGCTGTCAGAGCAGCTCACAGATCACTGCACCTGTACATAGCTCATCTGTAAATAGCCCATCTATCTACCTACCTCCTCCCCATACTGTATTTACTTATCTTGCTCCTTTGCACCCCAGTATCTCTACTTGCACATTCATCTTCTGCACAGCTACCATCCAGTGTTTCATTGCTATATTGTAATTACTTCGCCACCATGGCCTATTTATTGCCTTAACGTACCTCATTTGCACTCACTGTATATAGACTTTTTGTTTTCTTTTGTTCTACTGTATTAAATAAAGGTTACATTTAAAATATATATATTATAAATGGCTTTACTATTCTGATTTAGTGAAGGGCACCCCCTGCTGTAAAGTGAAGGCAGTGCACTACATTTCAAAATGACTAAAGTTAATTTATTATTTTACACCATCACTGGGACATGATAATACAGAATCCCCTCATTCTGTAAATACAGAAGTTTCATGTGCTATCAATAATTCGTTTAGATGTGGGGGGGTCAGACACTCCATGGGGTTAAAGCATTGGATGTGCTGTAAAGCAATAAAAAGTTTAGATGTGACACAGTCCTGGGGTTAAAGCATTGATGTGCTGTAAAGCATGGGGAAATTCCCTTGGCTTTTGTGCACAGCAATAGTCAACAGACCAACATTCTAGCAAAAATCCTATCATTAAGCCTGAGTGCCAGTCTGTGTTATTATGTATTGCAAACTCATTGTAACCTATCGCCATGTTTGGCTTGACAAGGACAGAAATGGAGTGGGCGAGAACATGATTGTATGCATGTCTAAAAGGCAATGAAAGTAGCAGCAGCAGTTTGTTGAACGATTCTAGTAAATGCACCAGCATTAGTGAATGGCATACTAGCTTTAGCTGCCATAAACTCACCAAGTACTAAACCCATCTAAAATATTAATAATAACAATAATAATAAAAATAATTCTACAAAATTCTGCATGGCTTATAAAAGTCAGTTTAGTTTACATCGTATGAAAAATTCAACCAGTTTGATTATTTTTTTCGCTAACATTATATGGACACGTTGGTTGCGTCTGACGTGTCCAGCTTCAACTGTCCAATGAACGCGTGCTGTCTTATCTTCTATACTGTCATTGGTCAATAAACTAGGAAACGTACATAAAATAGGTGGAGTTATGACTTAGTGTAACCAATCGTGTCACATATGCAAATATTGTTTGAAAATTTCCCGGGAAATCTGAGTTTCGCGGGAGGGTTCCTTCGCGCGTAAACGGTATCCCTTCATTCATTGTCAGCTTCCTGGAGCCATTTTTGAGCTGGCAGGGCTGAGACTCGCGCTAGTTTCTAATCCATTGCATCTGCCTAAATGTGCTCTCAATATACTTTTAAACATACATATATCGGCAAATAAGATCATAATCTACTCGTTCATATCAATATTTTTGAATTTGTCGCGGTGGATTAGCTGAAAAGGGGCTTTAAACTAAAGGGACAAAGGGTACCCGAGCCCACAAAGATGAGAAGAGGGATCTCATCAGCCCCGGATAAAGTAATAATAGCAGGGGTTGGAGGCTCTTTAGATAAAAATGCGGTATTGACAGCATTGTCCGACCGGTTAACCCCTCATTTTACAACTGCCACTTATATACAAATTATAACTCCACCGCCTTGCATTACACAGACTTCAAATGTCTGTTTGTCCGAACCTCCAGCTGGCAGTATATATTCCACTCCAAACGGAGCAACAAACGGAGCCGGACAACGACCTACATTAGGACGTCCACCGGTAAACTTGCTAATGTCATTTTCTGTTGTATTGCAGTGAAATGAAATGAACGAGAAACTGCTTGGTACGTTGGTAGCCTAGCGAGCTAACGTTAGCTAGTTCTGTCGCTCTCCTTGAGTCACCCAACAGACTCGAGGTTCGCTCAGTAGTTGGGTTTTACACTAGTCTGAGAGCAGTTATTTTTGTTCAAGCCGTAGTTAGCTACACCGTTACTTTTACAGGGGAAACTATATATAAATCTGTCATTTAGTTTGGGTAGCCTGTTGGCTAGCTAATAAAATATGCCTGCCATGTATTATCAATTGGTAAGGAAGGGGTCAGACCCGTATCGTAAAAGGTCAACAGCCAATACCGAAACAATTTGTCATCCGTTAGTCAAGTTGAGAGAATATTGGGGTTTAGTGTAGGGTTCAAGAGCAGCTCTAGCCTTGCAAGGTTCCGTGCATGTTTGACACACACAGTCGTGCTTCAGCTTGCTAGGCTAGCTGTACAATAATTACTTGTCAGAAATGAGTGGCTAGGCCCTGTTAGTGTTTTGGACTTGGGGGGGAAGGGAATTGGAAAGCGGGTTGACTGGCTCGCTCGGTAGGTAGCCTGCAAGCTAGCCAGCTAACTACAAACACAGGCCAACAGTCTTAGTCGAGCAACAGAAGAGCAATAGTCTTGTCTTTAGTTTTCCGCGTCATATTGAATATCGTTATAGCTGCTAACTAGCTACATTGTTATAATAGCTCGTAAGTTCGCGTGCTTCCTGTGTTTTTAACCATTAAATTGCGGAAATGCATTCCATATAGACCTGCTGATATAGATTAATTTCTGGCCATGTATGAAAAAGCCACAGCACAATAGCAGACGTGCTACTGTACCCTCTTTGACACTAGTCTACAGACATGACTAGTTCAGGATCCCCATTTGCTCACAGAGGAAGATAAATTAGGTGGGTGGGGGGAGGGAGGGTTGACTGGGGCATTGGTTTGGGGTGTGCAAAGATGGCAGCCATATTTAATATTTATCAACTGTCCCAGCAGCAAGGACTTTATTTGTTCCATCTCTAACTTCATGAAAATGCCTGTCAGAGCCATCTGATATTATGAAGAAGTTCATTTTCTCAAACAGCCCTAGGTTGGTGTTCTATATTTTGTCCACTGTACCTCATGAATGACTGGCCTCATGTTTTCCCTCATATTTTAGTTTTGACCCACTAGACACGCTAATGTCCGCATTGACCCGACTGACTCGATATGCTTTGCTCTACATATGAAACACCCATGGCAAGATGCTCAGCATTCCTGTTTTCATCACTCTTTCTCAGGCCTGTGATGTGTAAATAAAGTAGCACTCATGCCATGTTGGACAAAATGGCCGACATCTCAACTGACACTGAGTCATCTTCAGGTCATGGTCTTATGGCGTTGAGGGCCTTTTGGTTGATTTATCTTCCACAATATAGAACTAATCTTTATGAATATGATGTGGTTCTCACCAAGATACCTTTTTAAAGATGAATGCACAAACTGTAAGTTGCTCTTTAGAAGCGCGTCTGCTAAACGACTAATGTATTTGTAAGTCGTGTCTTCAAATGATTGAGGCACAGCTGTTGTACACTGACAAACCCACTTCTGTTCCTCGATGGGACGTGGCGCTAATGGAGCATTCTCAGTGTACAAAACAAGCATATTTTATAAATGAAGTAAAATGCTTTCTTTTCTATTGCCAATGTTAAAATTATTATACCATTTCAAGGTGTAGAAACTATTCTGCAGAGTAGGTTTGAATTTATAAAGCCTGTCACACAGTAATGCCGGAATGATACTGAAGAACATATTTTATCTGTTTTGTGAGAAGTGATCTGACTGAGGTGTTTACCTTCTGCAGGCCAAGCGGAGGTTGGCGTTGGATGAGTCGGACCACCAGTACCCCATCGAAGGAGCCAGGACCCCCAGGGGAAAGGCTGGAGGAGCCTCCGGGCCAGGGCTCAAGAGCCCCAAAAGTAAGACTGGGCCAGAGCAGATAGGCAAGTGAGGATTCTATGACTGTGTTATAAAGCCCATCATTCCTATAAAGTGGTCCTCCAGGGTATGCTAGGTTGTGCTCGATGGTCCAAATCTGTAATAACTCCTGATTTCACTAATTGGTTCTGTTGAGCAGCTAATCGGTAGTCCGGTGTGCTTGATTTGGGGTGAAATCCTGCAGGATTGTACCTGTCCAGGAGGATGTTTGGGCACCCTGCTAAACATGATCAATGTGGAAGTTGGATAAGGTGTACTGGGCTATGGCCCATGATGTGAACGGGTAAAAGCGGAGATGGAGGAGTGCCCTTCTGAAATGGAACAGTAATCTGCGCTGCTCGGGCACGTTGTCAACAAGGCAGCATAATGCATCGTTCAGAAACATACAACTATTTTCCATAAAATATATGTTGGAATTTTCAAACAAGTTTTCAGTGAGAAGGCAGATTAATCCCTTTTATCTAAAGAAATACTTTTTGTATGTGAAAACACAATCCTACTCATTATTCCACACTCTTTCAAAAAAAGAGAGAGAAAAAAAGCCGACTTTGCCGTCGACCAAAAGGCTGCACCAGACCGGACGCCTGGGAAGCAGCCTGGTTCCAAAACGAATGTAATCAACGCTGACCCGGGGTTTTAATAGAATCCCCTCACTCTGTAAAGATGCTTAGTTGCTCACTGCAGTGATAAGACTAACTTGTAATGTTATGTATTTTTAATAAAACACTCTCTCCCATCCAACTTTGAACATAGTAGTAAACTGGATCTCTCTCTGCCATCCAAGTTTGAACATAATACTAAACTGGATCTCTCTCTCTCTCTCTCTCTGCCATCCAACTTTGAACATAGTACTAAACTGGATCTCTCTCTCTCTCTGCCATCCAACTTTGAACATGGTACTAAACTGGATCTCTCCCATCCGTCTTCCTGTAGCTCCAAAGTCACCGGCAGAGAAGACGCGCTACGACACGTCGTTGGGTCTGCTAACGAAGAAGTTTGTTGAGCTGCTGGGCCAGTCGTCTGACGGCGTCATCGACCTCAATCAGGCTGCAGAGGTTCTCAAGGTGCAGAAGAGACGCCTCTATGACATCACCAACGTTCTGGAGGGGGTGCACCTCATCAAGAAGAAGTCTAAGAACAACATACAGTGGATGTAAGTGTCTCACAAGAACAATTTGATTCAGACAACTTTATCCCCTTAGGGACAATCACTAGACATCACCACTGACTTAATCTAACTGCATGAGGTAATGAAAATAGTTTTCAGGCTTGTGTCCTGTGTTAAACCCTCCCCACTCTCTCTCTCTCCCCCCCCAGGGGCTGTAACCTGTCGGAGGATGGGGGTATGTTGACCAGCAGCCAGAGTCTGAGCAGTGAGCTGTCTGACCTGGGTCAGGAGGAGAGGAGACTGGACGAGCTGATCCAGAGCTGTACCCTGGATGTCCAACAGATGACAGAGGCCTCGCACAGCCACAAATATCCTTATTATACACACACTGTTAACCACACTGTTCTAACAGGAAAGCAAGAAGAACCAGCCTCTCTTCGTAGGATACTATGAAGCCGTTATAACTGGTCACTGCTCAAAGCTGGTCAATATGTGACTTTTTCCCCCAAACACAGCGTTTTAGTTTTCTTTAACCCTCCTGGTCCACGTTTGCGTATGTGACATACCAAGACATCCGTCAGCTGCGCAACCTGAAGGACCAGACGGTCATCGTGGTGAAAGCTCCCTCTGAGACCAAGTTGGAGGTGCCAGACCCTCAGGAGGTAATCAGACTGTTAATCAATAGGACCGGAGACTGTCCTCTTCGTTAGTCTAGTGTACTTTCTACAACATGTTTGTGTACAAGGTACATGCAGTTATGGTTCTTCTCTTTCAATGTCAACTAACACCTAAAACTAACCATGTTGGATGACCGCTTACACTACAATCTCCCAATCAGTGTCTGACGAGGTACCGGTCAACAATATCCCAGGTACCAGTGCAGACCAGTCCATGTACTTGAGTTTGAGAATCACTAGTCTACCAATTGAATCAATACCTAATCAATGCACCATGCTCATGTCTGTCCACTGCAGTGTTTATACAAGGGATAGGAAAGTTATGGTTTTCCCCCCTTGGAGAACAGCTTCCATTTTAAAACAAACTTTTTTTAAGGACATCTCGTTGGAACTAAACTCAGCAAAAAAAGAAACGTCCTCTCACTGTCAACTGCGTTTATTTTCAGAAACTTAACATGTGTAAATGTTTCTATGAACAAAACAAGATGCAACAACTGAGACATAAACTGAACAAGTTCCACAGACATGTGACTAACAGAAATTGAATAATGTGTCCCTGAACAAAGGGGGGGTCGAAATCAAAAGTAAGTCAGTATCTGGTGTGGTCACCAGCTGCATTAAGTACTGCAGTGCATCTCCTCCTCATGAACTGCACCAGATTTGCCAGTTCTTGCTGTGAGATGTTACCCCACTCTTCCACCAAGGCACCTACAAGTTCCCGGACATTTCTGGGGGGAATGGCCCTAGCCCTCACCCTCCGATCCAACAGGTCCCAGACGTGCTCAATAGGAATGAGATCTGGGCTCTTCGCTGGCCATGGCAGAAACCTGACATTCCTGTCTTGCAGCAAATCACGCACAGAACGAGCAGTATGGCTGGTGGCATTGTCATGCTGGAGGGTCATGTCAGGATGAGCCTGCAGGAGGGTACCACATGAGGGAGGAGGATGTCTTCCCCGTAACGCACAGTTGAGATTGCCTGCTGACCCTACAGACCATGCTGACCCTACACCTCCAAATCGACCCCTCTCCAGAGTACAGGCCTCGGTTTAATGCTCATTCCTTCAACAATAAACGTGAATCCAACATCATCCCTGGTGAGACAAAACCGCGACTCGTCAGTGAAGAGCACTTTTTGCCAGTCCTGTCTGGTCCAGCGACCGTGGGTTTGTGCCCATAGGCGACGTTGTTGCCGGTGATGTCTGGTGAGGACAAAATTTGGACCCATACAAATCAGCCGGGCTAGACAATCTGTACCCTCTTTCTAAAATTATCTGCCGAAATTGTTGCAACCCCCATGACTAGCCTGTTCAACCTCTTTCGTATCGTCTGAGATTCCCAAAGATTGGAAAGCTGCCACGGTTATCCCCCTCTTCAAAGGGGGAGACACTCTAGACCCAAACTGCTACAGACCTATATCTATCCTACCCTGTCTTTCTAAGGTCTTCCAAAGCCAAGTTAATAGATTACCGACTATTTAGAATCCCACCGTACCTTCTCCGCTATGCAATCTGGTTTCAGAGCTGGTCATGGGTGCACCTCAGCCACGCTCAAGGTCCTAAACGACATCATAACCGCCATCGATAAGAGACATTACTGTGCAGCCGTATTCATTGACCTGGCCAAGGCTTTCGACTGTGTCAATGACCACATTCTTATCGGCAGACTCAACAACCTTGGTTTCTCAAATGATTGCCTCGCCTGGTTTACCAACTACTTCTCTAATAGAGTTCAGTGTGTCAAATCGGAGGGCCTGTTGTCCGGACCTCTGGCAGTCTCTATGGGTGTGCCACAGGGTTCAATTCTTGGGCCGACTCTCTTCTCTGTGTACATCAATGATGTTGCTCTTGCTGCTGGTGATTCTCTGATCCACCTCTACGCAGACGACACCATTCTGTATACTTCTGGCCCTTCTTTGGACACTGTGTTAACTAACCTCCAGATGAGCTTCAATGCCATACAACTCTCCTTCCGTGACCTCCAACTGCTCTTAAACGCAGGTAAAACTAAATGCATGCTCTTCAATCGATCACTGCCTGCACCTGCCCGCCCATCCAGCATCACTACTCTGGACGGTTCTGACTTAGAATATGTGGACAACTACAAATACCTAGGTGTCTGGTTAGACTGTAAGCTCTCCTTCCAGACTCACATTAAGCATCTCCAATCCAAAATTAAATCTAGAATCGGCTTCTTATTTCGCAACAAAGCATCTTTCACTCATGTTGCCAAACATACCCTCGTAAAACTGACCATCCTACCGATCCTCGACTTCGGCGATGTCATTTACAAAATAGCCTCCAACACTCTACTCAACAAACTGGATGCAGTCTATCACAGTGCCATCAGTTTTGTCCCCAAAGCCCCATATACTACCCACCACTGCGACCTGTACGCTCTCGTTGGCTGGCCCTCGCTTCATACTCGTCGCCAAACCTACTGGCTCCAGGTCATCTACAAGTCTCTGCTAGGTAAAGCCCCGCCTTATCTCAGCTCACTGGTCACCATAGCAGCACCCACTCGTAACACGCGCTCCAGCAGGTATATCTCACTGGTCACCCCCAAAGCCAATTCCTCCTTTGGCTGCCTTTCCTTCCAGTTCTCTGCTGCTAATGACTGGAATGAACTGCAAAAATCTCTGAAGCTGGAGACTCATATCTCCCTCACTAGCTTTAAGCACCAGCTGTCAGAGCAGCTCACAGATCACTGCACCTGTACATAGCCCATCTGTAAACAGTCTATCTACCTACCTCATCCCCATACTCTATTTATTTATCTTTCTCCTTTGCACCCCGGTATCTCTACTTGCACATTCATCTTCTGCATATCTACCATTCCATTGTTTAATTGCTATATTGTAATTACTTCGCCACCATGGCCTATTTATTGCCTTATCTTACCTCATTTGGACTCACTGTATATAGACTTTTTGTTTTCTTTTGTTCTACTGTATTATTGACTATGTTTTGTTTACTCCATGTGTAACTCTGTTGTATGTGTCGAATTGCTTTGCTTTATCTTGGCCAGGTCACAGTTGCAAATGAGAACTTGTTCTCAACTAGCCTGCCTGGTTAAATAAAGGTGAAATAAAATTTTGAAAAAAGGACCTGCCTTACAACAGGCCATCAAGCCCTCAGTCCAGCCTCTCTCAGCCTATTGAGGACCATCTGAATACTGATGGAGGGATTGTGCGTTCCTGGTGTAACTCGGGCAGTTGTTGTTGCCATCCTGTACCTGTCCCGCAGGTGTGATGTTCGGATGTACCGATCCTGTGCAGGTGTTGTTACATGTGATCTGCCACGGCGAGGACGATCAGCTGTCCGTCCTGTCTCCCTGTCTTAGGCGTCTCACAGTACGGACATTGCAATTTATTGCCCTGGCCACATCTGCAGTCCTCATGCCTCCTTGCAACATGCCTAAGGCACGTTCACGCAGATGAGCAGAGACCCTGGGCATCTTTCTTTTGGTGTTTTTCAGAGTCAGTAGAAAGGCCTCTTTAGTGTCCTAAGTTTTCATAACTGTGACCTTAATTGCCTACCGTCTGTAAGCTGTTAGTGTCTTAATGACCGTTCCACATGTGCATGTTCATGAATTGTTTATGGTTCATTGAACAAGCATGGGTAACGGTGTTTAAACCCTTTACAATGAAGATCTGTGAAGTTATTTTACGAATTATCTTTGAAATTATCCTGAAAACGGACGTTTCTTTCTTTTTTTGCTGAGTTTAGAATTGACTAATACTGTAGGTGTCAGGCAGCTATTAGTTACTAGTCAGTGACGTCCTAGTAACCACCCAGCTAACAATTCTAGGATGAGAGAACGTTTTTGTAATGCTACCTGTCCATGTTCCCCAGATGTTTGGGTGTCCAGTGTTCCATAAGTTAAGGGAACATTCTATGCATGTTAGGTTCGCAGGTTTTTGCTATTTAGCATTGGAGTTAGGAGCATTAGTTTGGGGAACATTCCCTTAATATCAAACATAACTTACCCTGAACCGTAGTTACATGTTCTCCAGACTTTTCAATATTAATGTTCTAGACGTGTTTCATGGGAACGTTGCTAGAACGTTCTTGTGTCCAGTTCTCTGTGGGGTAGGAGAATATTCCATCAACGTCCCACCAAACATACACAGAACATGGTTGCCATGAATGTTCCTTGGAAACAGCACTTGCACGTCGCTGCAACATTCCTATGAAAACATTAGGTAATGACCTAATACACTCTTCAAGGGAATGTTCTCTAAAGTTGCGAGAACGTTTGTTAGCTGGGCAGTTTGGGTCCGTGTCACTGAGGTTGAGACATAACTGTTCTATACCTAATCAGTGGATCTTGTTTGTTTACCAGGGCCTGTCTGTCCTCCTCACCAGCACCAAGGGGCCTATTGAGGTGTTCCTCTGTCCGGAGGAGAACAACGCCAGTAGTCCTGTGAAGAACGGCAGCCCGGATGTCCAAGGAAACTCCTCACCTTTCCTCAAAGTGTCAGCAGGTACCTTTCCCGTCAGAATGTGCACACTCTTTAGAATGATTATTTTAGGCCTGATCAAATTTCCTTGCATCCATCAATCAACATTTTGTGTTTTATTTGTAGTCTCTCACATCCTGTCTCCTTTCCCACACAGAGAGTGCAACAGGCGGCAGCAGTAAGGACTATGTCGCTCCAGCTCCCCCTGCAGTGATGGTGACCAACCTGTCCCCCATCACCTCTCCTTTCACCAGCCTGCTGCTGCAAACAGAGGACCAGATCCCCTCCTCCCTGTCTGGGCTCCTGGAGGGCCACGGGGCCGGGCCCTTCGTCAACCTGTCCCCCCCTCTCCTCAACGAGGACTACATGCTGAGCTTAGACGACAATGAGGGAATCAGCGATCTGTTCGACACCTACGACTTTGACAAGCTGCCCCTGGAAGAACTCATGTGTCCCTCTATGTAAGAGGGAGGGGTGGAAGAACTCATGTGTCCCTCTATGTAAGAGGGAGGGGTGGAAGAACTCATGTGTCCCTCTATGTAAGAGGGAGGGGTGGAAGAACTCATGTGTCCCTCTATGTAAGAGGGAGGGGTGGAAGAACTCATGTGTCCCTCTATGTAAGAGGGAGGGGTGGAAGACGGATGTCTTGTCCCCCCCCTCCTTATTACTGAATAGAGGAAGACAGGGGACACTTGTCTCTTCTGTGTTCACATGTACCAGGAGAGACGGGGAAACGTCTGGTGTGTTCATATGTAACTGTCATGGAGGAGCAGAGAGGGATCAGCCGGTAGAGAGAGACTGCACCATACGGAGAGCTCCTTGGCAGCCCTATCCCTCTGTTTAAAGAGGATTAGGTACACGGGGCATGCTGGATAAAAGATCTCTTTCTTTCTCTCCCTGTGCCTGCCTGTTTGTCGTGGCAGTACACTGGGCCAGGTGGGTGAAAGATCCCCCCCACCTGGCGTCTTTCTCTCCCTGTGCCTGCCTGTTTGTCGAGGCACTGTAGACTGCCTTAAAACTGGGTCGTGTTCAGTAGGAACAAAAATGGATAAAGTCATTGAAAGTGAAACAGAGTTTTCATTTTCAGTTGCAAAAGGTTTTGCTACGCTGTGGCCTAATGAAAACGACCCTGACCAACTCTCCTCTCACTTGTCAGACCTTCCTGATTACTGAGAGCTGCCTTTATCCAGCCTGGCGCTAGTCGGACCCCTCCATAACGGGCTGTGTGTTTTAGACGGTTGCTCATGTGTTCCTGTGGATGTTTCTCTGCCTTGTCAGGTGGCCAGCTTCACCCTACGCTGATCAAGGAATCTATGTTTGTGCCGATGAGTTCTATGCTTTTGTCATCGTACATAGAATATGGCAGTGACGGTGTGATGATGGTTTTGCGCCAACAACAAAAAAAATCATTGAGTTTGTCTTTGAAACTTTTAGGAAATACTTTAGAGCAACACTTATTGGGGAGGTACTGTATCATAAAGTACAAGTTGACCGCTTAGTATTGATTGGGACTTGATATTATCTCCTACTTAACTGACATTCATCTTAACCGTCTAATGACTGACAAGTCATATTTAGCTTTTTTGCTTCGGGCAAATATTGTGTTTACTAACGTCGGCAAATTCAACTCAACAAGTCATGGTTTAATTGGAAACCCAAGTTGTCCTGTCCCAGTCTGTATCGATTTCAATGGATATTTCCAAGAACAACAAAGTTAAAAAGCAACGTTTTGTTATTGCTCTGAAGGAATACCTCAAATGATCTTAGAGAGTCTGGCTCTGTGCGGATTAGACTTGGGCGCTATATCGTATACTGGGGGGTTTAGGAGTATCCATATGATTTTATTAGTTTTCTTTTGGGGGGGGGGGGGTTGTGTGCTGTATAACTAAAGGTTAAGTATGACTATAAGGGAATCTAAGATGTGTGAATTGATCTCGGCTCAGTGCTCTAGCTATGCATTTGGTTTGCTAACTTGCTAGCTAAGTAGCTAGATGTTCAGAACAAGCTTCTTGTTTACAGATATTCAACCCCTTCCTGGATTAAAATCCCTGTTGCCTAAATTGTTTTGTGCCTCAAAACATTCAGTAATACCATATACCCCTTACAGATTTACCCTTTAGTCAGCTTGGGTGCACATTCAGTAATACCGTATACCCCTTACAGATTTACCCTTTAGTCAGCTTGGGTGCACATTCAGTAATACCGTATACCCCTTACAGATTTACCCTTTAGTCAGCTTGGGTGCACATTCAGTAATACCGTATACCCCTTACAGATTTACCCTTTAGTCAGCTTGGGTGCACATTCAGTAATACCGTATACCCCTTACAGATTTACCCTTTAGTCAGCTTGGGTGCACATTCAGTAATACCGTATACCCCTTACAGATTTACCCTTTAGTCAGCGAGCAATGCTATTGTAGATGCACTTTACGCTTGCTTACGGTGCTCATCTGAATATTTGAACAGCCACCCCCCCATTATATAATCACGTGCTCATGAATGGAAAGATGATCTTTTTCCAAAAACAAGCGGGTGTGGGACTTCTCCCTCTGTCTTAAAGGGAAGTGTGTTTTTGACTGACATCAGCATTTCTTTTTGTGTGGAGAATAAAAGGAATGAACGTTTCACCAAGCAGAACAAGTGGACTACTTGGTTGATTTGAATGCTGAAAGAACTCTAAATGATTTCACTTGTATGTTCATTCTGCTAGTGGGGGGGGGATGGGGGATGGGGGGTGGCCTAGATTTCATTGTATCATTTCTGTTCACGTCACAGTGAAGAAGAGACAGGATGGTCCTAAATTAGCCCTAGATCATAATTGAATGCTTGTTGCCTTGCTGACTGGATGTTGGTATAAGCTGGGGGTTGGTGCCCTGAAGTCTAGAAACCATTTTATTTTTTATATATAGATGAAGGTACAATTTTGATCACTCACTAGGTACTGTAGACTACCTCTGGCTCTGTTTTATTACTATAATGATGCTTGTTTATTTTGGTGGGTTTTATGTTAGTCAGCTAGGTGCCATGTTAGCAGATGATCTGATTTCTAGAACTGTAGTCACGGTGACAGACTGTTTGGCTTACCTGCTGTATCTGAGTTCAGAGATCTAGGACGGTTTCGTGGTAACTTGATGGTCAGGCAGGCACGTGGATGTGTTATGTTGATAGAATAATGCATATATGAATCGATATTCTGATATAAGGGCTTGGTTTCCATTAGTGTGTGTGTGTTTTAGCCAGGTAATGTGTGTGTTGTGTGTAAATGGTTTTGCGTAGTGAGTGTGTTCCTTCTTGGTGATGGTAATGAAATGGAACTCTTCACATTTGAGTTCATGTAACCAGGGTTGGATTCACTTACAATGGTGTTTCTCATTGAGAAGCATTGAGGAGATTTGGAATTTCAATTTATTTCTTCAATTTACTGAACTAAATATTACAGTAATATTGTTGCCATCATTGAATTATCCCATTTCTCCATGTCATTTGGGATTACAATTTTTGCCACTGTTAGCGACTCTAATATGCTTTTGTGGTTATAAAAGGAATGGAAAATGTAGAAAGAATCTCCCCCAAGTGCACAGAACATTTTGTTAATATTTTCCTCTCGTTCTTTAATTTCATATTTATATCAATGTGAATATGTATTTATAAACTCAACTTGAATTTTTTTCTTATACTAATTAGATTTTCATTCTATATAAGAATTTATAGAAAAAGGAATTCCCTACAATTTTATAGCCTGGTTGAACCAGATTGAAAGCTGCGTTGCATTCACCAACCAGAATCCAGTCGGGTTTAACCAGCCTAACCATTCTCTCTTGTTGACCAGAATCTGGTCACAAATTCCTCTCCGATGTTCAACAATTTGAAGTGATTAGGAAAGCCCGTCTTTCCATGCTTATTATAACACATAGGATGCGTCCCAAATGGCACCGTATTTCCTATGTAGTGCCAGAGCCCTAGTACACTATATAAGGAATAGGATGCCGTTTGAGACGTAACCGTAGATTACACACTGCTTATTCAAAAAAAAAAATCCTTTTTTTTTTTTATATGAATGCATGGAAGAGTATGTTATGTGAATATTTTGAAAATACAGATTTAATTTTCAGTTTTATTGTAACATGGCTTTTTAAAACATGTATGTTCGATATGAAAGCTTTGATATAAATTGTGTATATATAAATATATAATGCAACTGAACAACCAACCTGTTGGGTTGGTGCCATTTGAGGAAATGTTTTATATTCTGGAAGTTTGACATTCACCTAAACTTGAATAAAAGCAATATAAATATGGCAGTTGTAACTTCACTGGAAATGTATTTAATTATTGGTTCTAAGACTATATTTCTAGGTGGGTAGACATGTTGTTTTCTCAGCTAATATCCTGCAATTTCGTTATTGTAAATAAGAATTTGTTCTTAACTGACTTGCTTGTAAACCCCCCCCCCCCCCCCAAAAAAAAAAAAAAAACAGTTTTAGCTGGATTAGAGCATCATTTGGGTGGGCAACATTACATTTTGGGTGGGAAGATCCCTACCCTGCACGCCCCCCACCCTGCACGCCCCCCCATTAAGTGCAGAAAGAGTACTAAAAATAAACCGCGATTAGGGTCATTTCAGGTAACCGACAACGGATTTCGCTTGTCACGAGGCAAGAAGTTTGTCCCTCACTCCCTTCCATCGTTCCACGTGGTCATCAAAATGCGCCCAGCAAGTATGCCAGACAGAGAGAAAGAGGCAAAGCGAGAGGCTTTACTCCACCCAAAGTCGTCCCACGAAAAATAAGCCCACGAAGTGAGGAGTTTTTGTATGGAGGTCGGTGAATGTCGAATTTGGTCTACAAAACATTTAATTGCTAATTTGCTACGTGAGGCTTATTTGATCGAACATACGTTTTGTAATGGGTAGGTTGTTAGTAATACACTGGTTTATAAGGACGCACGTGGCAATTCCGCAACTTAGAAAAAAAACGACTATTTGAGTTGTCTGTCTTCAAGATAGATGTATATTACCTATTTTAACATGGACATTGCCATTGAGGGCTTCCACCGTTTTAAAGTAGATTGCTGGGTGCAATCGGCCAATTAAGAAAATTGACTACTTTAAAATGGAGACAGCCCCAATTCGCAAAATACAAAGATGAGTTGTCTGTCTCTATGGCCTGTCAACACGGGTATCTGCCCCCTGATTGGCTAGAATGGTCCCGCCTGATCTAGCCTCTTCCTGCCTGACTTCCATCTTTGCGGACATGTATTTCCATTGTTAGAGCGGTTAATCGACTCTCTTGTCAATATAATAGACACTCTTTGTGTCAGTGCTGATCATAACAACAAGCTTCCAGCTAGCAGCTTTTAGTTAGTCTTCCGTTTGAGACGTTTATTAAGGACGTGTTAACGAGTGAAGTAATAACAGGATAAAACACAGCGGAGGAACCGGAACACGGATTTGAACGCACGTGCCATTCCAAAACAGAAACACGTGGCTCGTTGTGCTCTGTTACTGTTCGCTGGCAGAAAGGCACGTTTTAAAGACACAATATAGGTATAAACGGGCTGTGTGCGGTATATATTGTGTTATTATTATGCCTAAATGTAGCTACAAAGCCCAGTTATTGAATATAAAAGCTAACATTGGCTAACTGTTAGCTAGACCAGGCTTCTGTCGCAGTTATTTGACATACTATTTTGACACCACTTTTGGAAATCATACTATTTATCTGTACGGTTAATATTAAAGTTGTCAAACAGCCAGTGAAGCTATAACTAGAAACGTCCCTGCTGAGGCTGATCTTAGCTAAGTAGCCTAGCTAGTTGTGTAACGAAGTTAGCTGGACTCAGGCGGGCCGAGGACTGGGTTCCCGTCCAACAACAGCGTGTGGCTGGTTCGGCTGTGGATGACCCAGGACACAGCGAGCTATGAGACATACTGTATTATCATTGACTACACTACTCTGAGAGGTCCACAATGTGGCTTTTAACTCAGTCTTTTGTATGGTCAAGTTAATGTATCATTGTGGACTGACACATTTTGAAATACATTTTGTGTTTTTCTACCAGATCGTCATTATGTCTTCTACTTGTGACTCCCTGATCGATGACATTGAGGACATGGTGTCAGCTGACGACCCGACTCCACAGGAGAGGCAGTATGCCAGGAAGAGCATCATCCCCAGAGCCAGGAAGAGAAACACCCAGCAGACTACAGAGGTGCTGCATGCAGACAGGTATGGTTAAATCAATGCAGTGGGCAATGCACACTTGTTTTGATAAAGAGTGACCCTTGCCTGAGAGCTGAAGACTTGAGTTGTCTTCCTGAGCTAATGTCTTGAGGCTGTAGTTCAGGGGGCTGTAGTTCAGGGGGCTGTCTCAGTATTGTGACGTGCAGGAAACCCGGGGTTCAGTCCTAGTCATTTTAAAGCATGCTTACACAAACTGGGAGGATGGCTCCTTCACATCTCTGTGCTGCTACTACTTATCTCTATTTTATGGCTCTTTCTCAATAGTGTTTCCCTCCATTCCTCACAACCTCTGTCCTCCTCAACACTTTCCTCCCCTCTAACCACCTCCAATCAGAAGGAGGGGTGAACAGAGGACGTAAAGAAACAGAGAGAATGTTGACATTCAACTCGTGCGTCAGCGAGATGACCATGCCGTGTTGAAGGTGGCCCTACTGTTGCCACTAGCCAGGGACCAAATCAGTACTTCTCGGCCACTTCAATGTAATTGTAGAGTAACACTGCCATATAGTGGTTCATTATAGAATGCAAGCTGCGAGCTTCATCGACCCCCCCCAATTACTTCATTTCATTATCAGCTTCGAGACTATGACTCTTCCTCTCCCCTTCAGATTGTGTTTCTTGCTTATCTACATATTCTTTGTAGTATAGCAACAGTTTGAAAAGGGTACTAAAAGCCAACAGTCCCTTCCCATAGTATGAAAGAGCCCAGCATTCATTGTATGTAATTGATACCTCCTCCTCTCTGTAGCGTGATCCCTGGCATGCAGAAGATATGGATGAGAACTTGGGGCTGCTCCCACAACAACTCAGACGGGGAATACATGGCTGGACAGCTGGCAGCGAGCGGATACAAGATGACAGGTAGGAACCACTGGGCTGTTCAAATAGTTGGCCTCGAAAACAACAACAAGTGTAATGTGGCCAGTGTGATGGGTGCGTTGGCTACGAGGTGATGGGGAGCGTTGGTTATGGGCTGGTAGGGTTAGGTGATGGGGGTCCTGGGGTGGTAGGGTTAGGTGATGGGGTGGTAGGGTTAGGTGATGGGGTGGTAGGGTTAGGTGATGGGGTGGTAGGGTTAGGTGTTGGGGTCCTGTGGTGGTAGGGTTATGTGATGGGGGTCCTGGGGTGGTAGGGTTAGGTGTTGGGGGGTCCTGGGGTGGTAGGGTTAGGTGTTGGGGGGTCCTGGGGTGGTAGGGTTAGGTGTTGGGGGGTCCTGGGGTGGTAGGGTTAGGTGTTGGGGTCCTGGGTGGTAGGGTTAGGTGTTGGGGTCCTGGGTGGTAGGGTTAGGTGATGGGGTCCTGGGGTGGTAAGGTTAGGTGTTGGGGTCCTGGGGTGGTAGGGTTAGGTGTTGGGGTCCTGGGGTGGTAGGGTTAGGTGTTGGGGTCCTGGGGTGGTAGGGTTAGGTGTTGGGGTCCTGGGGTGGTAGGGTTAGGTGTTGGGGTGGTAGGGTTAGGTGTTGGGGTCCTGGGGTGGTAGGGTTAGGTGTTGGGGTCCTGGGGTGGTAGGGTTAGGTGATGGGGTCCTGGGGTGGTAGGGTTAGGTGTTGGGGTCCTGGGGTGGTAGGGTTAGGTGATGGGGTCCTGGGGTGGTAGGGTTAGGTGTTGGGGTCCTGGGGTGGTAGGGTTAGGTGTTGGGGTCCTGGGGTGGTAGGGTTAGGTGTTGGGGTCCTGGGGTGGTAGGGTTAGGTGATGGGGTCCTGGGGTGGTAGGGTTAGGTGTTGGGGTGGTAGGGTGGTAGGGTTAGGTGTTGGGGTCCTGGGGTGGTAGGGTTAGGTGTTGGGGTCCTGTGGGGGTAGGGTTAGGTGTTGGGGTCCTGTGGGTGTAGGGGTAGGTGATGGGGTCCTGTGGTGGTAGGGTTAGGGGATGAGGTGGAAGGGTTAGTGATGGGGGTCACGGGGTGGAAGGGTTAGGGGATGAGGGTCACGGGGTGGTCATGGGGTAGAAGGGTGTTGTTGATTACAGGTAGGTCAACAGGCCAATGGCAAGCTGTGAAATTGGTGTGAATGTGTCTAGTGGTTTAGTGGCAGCGCTGTCTACTGTGGACTACACATCCTCCATCTTGGTCCTGACTGTCTGTTGGCCTCACTGTGGATCCATCTTTGTCCTGCATCCTCCATCTTGGTCCTGACTGTCTGTTGGCCTCACTGTGGATCCATCTTTGTCCTGCATCCTCCTGTCTTGGTCCTGACTGTCTGTTGGCCTCACTGTGGATCCATCTTTGTCCTGCATCCTCCTGTCTTGGTCCTGACTGTCTGTTGGCCTCACTGTGGATCCATCTTTGTTCCCTACTGGCCTATATGGGTTTGGGGGTTTTGTGCTGAAGTGGTCTGCTTCGGTTTGTCTCAAATGGACCAAGGTCTACACAACTAACCACAAGGTGTCAGTCTTGCTCCATGATAAAGTCCATAACCATTTGTTCTGTTCTGAAGGGAATGGAACCTGTTACTGCAGACATAATAAAGAGCTGATTTGCCTGTTTGGCTTTAGTCTGGTTGGTAGTAGGCTGTAGTTTAATGCTTAGCTGGTGCGTTTGTAAGTCTTTGAAAAGCACTTAAACAGGCTGTGTGGTGGAGCAGCTAGACGCTGTGGGGGGGTCTGTGTGGAGCAGCTAGATGCTGTGGGGGGGTCTGTGTGGAGCAGCTAGACGCTGTGGGGGGGTCTGTGTGGAGCAGCTAGACGCTGTGGGGGGGTCTGTGTGGAGCAGCTAGACGCTGTGGGGGGGTCTGTGTGGAGCAGCTAGACGCTTTGGGGGGGTCTGTGTGGAGCAGCTAGATGCTGTGGGGGGGTCTGTGTGGAGCAGCTAGATGCTGTGGGAGGGGGTCTGTGTGGAGCAGCTAGATGCTGTGGGGGGGTCTGTGTGGAGCAGCTAGATGCTGTGGGGGGGGTCTGTGTGGAGCAGCTAGATGCTGTGGGGGGGTCTGTGTGGAGCAGCTAGATGCTGTGGGGGGGTCTGTGTGGAGCAGCTAGATGCTGTGGGGGGGTCTGTGTGGAGCAGCTAGATGCTGTGGGGGGGTCTGTGTGGAGCAGCTAGATGCTGTGGGGGGGTCTGTGTGGAGCAGCTAGATGCTGTGGGGGGGGGGGGGGTCTGTGTGGAGCAGCTAGATGCTGTGGGGGGGGTCTGTGTGGAGCAGCTAGATGCTGGGGGGGGGTCTGTGTGGAGCAGCTAGATGCTGTGGGGGGGTCTGTGTGGAGCAGCTAGATGCTCCACACAGCAGCTAGATGCTGGGGGGGGGGGGGTCTGTGTGGAGCAGCTAGATGCTGTGGGGGGGTCTGTGTGGAGCAGCTAGATGCAGTGGGGGGGTCTGTGTGGAGCAGCTAGATGCTGTGGGGGGGGTCTGTGTGGAGCAGCTAGATGCTGTGGGGGGGTCTGTGTGGAGCAGCTAGATGCTGTGGGGGGGTCTGTGTGGAGCAGCTAGATGCTGTGGGGGGGTCTGTGTGGAGCAGCTAGATGCTGTGGGGGGGTCTGTGTGGAGCAGCTAGATGCTGTGGGGGGGTCTGTGTGGAGCAGCTAGATGCTGTGGGGGGGTCTGTGTGGAGCAGCTAGATGCTGTGGGGGGGTCTGTGTGGAGCAGCTAGATGCTGTGGGGGGGTCTGTGTGGAGCAGCTAGATGCTGTGGGGGGGTCTGTGTGGAGCAGCTAGATGCTGTGGGGGGGTCTGTGTGGAGCAGCTAGATGCTGTGGGGGGGTCTGTGTGGAGCAGCTAGATGCTGTGGGGGGGGGGTCTGTGTGGAGCAGCTAGATGCTGTGGGGGGGGGGTCTGTGTGGAGCAGCTAGATGCTGTGGGGGGGGGGTCTGTGTGGAGCAGCTAGATGCTGGGGGGGGGGTCTGTGTGGAGCAGCTAGATGCTGTGGGGGGGTCTGTGTGGAGCAGCTAGATGCTGTGGGGGGGTCTGTGTGGAGCAGCTAGATGCTGTGGGGGGGTCTGTGTGGAGCAGCTAGATGCTGTGGGGGGGTCTGTGTGGAGCAGCTAGATGCTGTGGGGGGGGTCTGTGTGGAGCAGCTAGATGCTGTGGGGGGGTCTGTGTGGAGCAGCTAGATGCTGTGGGGGGGTCTGTGTGGAGCAGCTAGATGCTGTGGGGGGGTCTGTGTGGAGCAGCTAGATGCTGTGGGGGGGTCTGTGTGGAGCAGCTAGATGCTGTGGGGGGGTCTGTGTGGAGCAGCTAGATGCTGTGGGGGGGGGTCTGTGTGGAGCAGCTAGATGCTGTGGGGGGGTCTGTGTGGAGCAGCTAGATGCTGTGGGGGGGTCTGTGTGGAGCAGCTAGATGCTGTGGGGGGGGGTCTGTGTGGAGCAGCTAGATGCTGTGGGGGGGGGTCTGTGTGGAGCAGCTAGATGCTGTGGGGGGGGTCTGTGTGGAGCAGCTAGATGCTGTGGGGGGGGTCTGTGTGGAGCAGCTAGATGCTGTGGGGGGGGGTCTGTGTGGAGCAGCTAGATGCTGTGGGGGGGTCTGTGTGGAGCAGCTAGATGCTGTGGGGGGGTCTGTGTGGAGCAGCTAGATGCTGTGGGGGGGTCTGTGTGGAGCAGCTAGATGCTGTGGGGGGGGTCTGTGTGGAGCAGCTAGATGCTGTGGGGGGGGGTCTGTGTGGAGCAGCTAGATGCTGTGGGGGGGGGTCTGTGTGGAGCAGCTAGATGCTGTGGGGGGGGGTCTGTGTGGAGCAGCTAGATGCTGTGGGGGGGGGTCTGTGTGGAGCAGCTAGATGCTGTGGGGGGGGGGTCTGTGTGGAGCAGCTAGATGCTGTGGGGGGGGGTCTGTGTGGAGCAGCTAGATGCTGTGGGGGGGGGTCTGTGTGGAGCAGCTAGATGCTGTGGGGGGGTCTGTGTGGAGCAGCTAGATGCTGTGGGGGGGTCTGTGTGGAGCAGCTAGATGCTGTGGGGGGGTCTGTGTGGAGCAGCTAGATGCTGTGGGGGGGGTCTGTGTGGAGCAGCTAGATGCTGTGGGGGGGTCTGTGTGGAGCAGCTAGATGCTGTGGGGGGGTCTGTGTGGAGCAGCTAGATGCTGTGGGGGGGTCTGTGTGGAGCAGCTAGATGCTGTGGGGGGGTCTGTGTGGAGCAGCTAGATGCTGTGGGGGGGTCTGTGTGGAGCAGCTAGATGCTGTGGGGGGGTCTGTGTGGAGCAGCTAGATGCTGTGGGGGGGTCTGTGTGGAGCAGCTAGATGCTGTGGGGGGGTCTGTGTGGAGCAGCTAGATGCTGTGGGGGGGTCTGTGTGGAGCAGCTAGATGCTGTGGGGGGGGTCTGTGTGGAGCAGCTAGATGCTGTGGGGGGGGGTCTGTGTGGAGCAGCTAGATGCTGTGGGGGGGGGTCTGTGTGGAGCAGCTAGATGTGTCTGTGTGTGTGTTAAGCAGTTTACCATCTGTCTCTCTTTTTCCTAGTTGCATCTACATAGTTGTCATTGACTCAGTACTGGTAGCCCTTGTAAATAGCCAAGTTATCATTAAATAAATAAAGTAACATTTTATTTAACTAGGCAAGTCAGTTAAGAGAAAATTCTTATTTAAAATGACGGCCTAACCTGGACGACACTGGGCCAATTGTGCGCCGCCCTATGGGACTCCCAATAACGGCTGGTTGTGATACAGCCTGGAATCGAACCAGGGTCTGTAGTGACGCCTCTATTCCCTTAGACTGCTGCGCCAAGTTATCGTTACTCATTGTGTATATAACCAAGTTAGCGTTACTCATTGTGTATATAACCAAGTTAGCGTTAGTCCATTGTGTATATAACCAAGTTAGCGTTACTCATTGTGTATATAACCAAGTTAGCGTTACTCATTGTGTATATAACCAAGTTAGCGTTACTCATTGTGCATATAACCAAGTTAGCGTTACTCATTGTGTATATAACCAAGTTAGCGTTAATCATTGTGTATATAACCAAGTTAGCGTTAGTCATTGTGTATATAACCAAGTTAGCGTTACTCATTGTGTATATAACCAAGTTAGCGTTACTCATTGTGTATATAACCAAGTTAGCGTTACTCATTGTGTATATAACCAAGTTAGCGTTACTCATTGTGTATATAACCAAGTTAGCGTTACTCATTGTGTATATAACCAAGTTAGCGTTACTCATTGTGTATATAACCAAGTTAGCGTTACTCATTGTGCATATAACCAAGTTAGCGTTACTCATTGTGTATATAACCAAGTTAGCGTTAATCATTGTGTATATAACCAAGTTAGCGTTAGTCATTGTGTATATAACCAAGTAGCGTTACTCATTGTGTATATAGCCAAGTTAGCGTTACTCATTGTGTATATAACCAAGTTAGCGTTACTCATTGTGATATAGCCAAGTTAGCGTTACTCATTGTGTATATAACCAAGTTAGCGTTACTCATTGTGTATATACCCAAGTTAGCGTTACTCATTGTGTATATAACCAAGTTAGCGTTACTCATTGTGTATATAACCAAGTTATCATTGTGTATTTATTATAACTTGTATTATTTCTCTATGTTCTCTCTGTGTTGATGGGAACGACCCATCAGGAATCATTTCACTGTTAGTCTACACCCGTTGTTTACCAAGCATGTGACCAATAACATTTGATTAGGCCTCTGAGTTGACAAGGAGTTAATGAACACTCCGAGGCCTGCCCTGTCCTGGCCTGCCCTGTCCTGGCCTGCCCTGTCCTGGCCTGGCCTGTCCTGCCCTGTCCTGTCCTGGCCTGGCCTGTCCTGTCCTGGCCTGCGCAGGGAAACACAACAGACCCCTTGTCCCTCTCCTCACCCTCACAGCCCCTCTAACCCCCCCTCCCCAGCCTCACTGACCCCTCTAAACCCCCCTCCCCAGCCTCACTGACCCCTCTCACAGCCCCTCCCCTGCCTCATCGCCCCTCTACCCCCCCCCCCCCCAGCCTCACTGACCCCTCTCTCAGCCCCTCTAACCCCCCCTCCCCAGCCTCACTGACCCCTCTCTCAGCCCCTCTAACCCCCCGTCCCCAGCCTCACTGACCCCTCTCTCAGCCCCTCTAACCCCCCCCTCCCCAGCCTCACTGACCCCTCTCTCAACCCCTCTAACCCCCCCTCCCCAGCCTCACTGACCCCTCTCTCAGCCCCTCTAACCCCCCCTCCCCAGCCTCACTGACCCCTCTCTCAGCCCCAGTCCAGCCAGGCATCTGGTTGTTATCAGGGCGGCCGATGGCTGGAAACTAATAGTTAATCAGCCGTCTAGGGGTCCCAATCAGACAACGTACTGGTCCTAATCAGACAACGTGCTGGTCCTAATCAGACAACATACTGGTCCTAATCAGACAAGGTACTGGTCCTAATCAGACAAGGTACTGGTCCTAATCAGACAAGGTACTGGTCCTAATCAGACAAGGTACTGGTCCTAATCAGACAAGGTACTGGTCCTAATCAGACAACGTACTGGTCCTAATCAGACAACATACTGGTCCTAATCAGACAACGTACTGGTCCTAATCAGACAACGTACTGGTCCTAATCAGACAACGTACTGGTCCTAATCAGACAACATACTGGTCCTAATCGGACAACGTACTGGTCCCAATCGGACAACGTACTGGTCCCAATCGGACAACGTACTGGTCCCAATCGGACAACGTACTGGTCCCAATCGGACAACGTACTGGTCCCAATCGGACAACGTACTGGTCCCAATCGGACAACGTACTGGTCCCAATCGGACAACGTACTGGTCCTAATCAGACAACATACTGGTCCTAATCGACAACGTACTGGTCCTAATCGGACAACGTACTGGTCCTAATCGGACAACGTACTGGTCCTAATCGGACAACGTACTGGTCCTAATCGGACAACGTACTGGTCCTAATCAGACAACGTACTGGTCCTAATCAGACAACGTACTGGTCCTAATCAGACAACGTGCTGGTCCTAATCGGACATTTGATACACTGGAGGGATTCAGAGATACAACTGGACCAACCAGGGAAATACAAGCATTGTAGGTGTACCGCAACCAAGTGTAGATACAGAGATGCCAACCAACCAACCAAGTGTAGATACAGAGATGCCAACCAACCAACCAAGTGTAGATACAGAGATGCCAACCAACCAACCAACCAAGTGTAGATACAGAGATGCCAACCAACCAACCAAGTGTAGATACAGAGATGCCAACCAACCAACCAAGTGTAGATACAGAGATGCCAACCAACCAACCAAGTGTAGATACAGAGATGCCAACCAACCAACCAAGTGTAGATACAGAGATGCCAACCAACCAACCAAGTGTAGATACAGAGATGCCAACCAACCAACCAAGTGTAGATACAGAGATGCCAACCAACCAAGTGTAGATACAGAGATGCAACCAACCAACCAAGTGTAGATACAGAGATGCCAACCAACCAAGTGTAGATACAGAGATGCCAACCAACCAAGTGTAGATACAGAGATGCCAACCAACCAAGTGTAGATTCAGAGATGCCAACCAACCAACCAAGTGTAGAGGTGGTGTTTTCTCTTCTATGAGCCACAGCCCCCCACAGAGATACCACCCACAGAGTTATAGCAGGAATCCAGCTCATTCTATTCCATCCCATAATGATGACGTCATTCTCTCCCTCCACCATGAACCACCAAATGACTCCTCTCTCTGTCCGTCACTCTCAGATATCTTTGTCCGTGTCCCGATATACTTTTAGAGCTCTGATAGGTTTCTCCTGTCAGTCAGGAGATGGCATGTAGGCTAGACTCTTCTCTCCCCCTGCCTCCCTCGCTCTCTCTCTCCCCTGCCTCCCTCGCTCTCTCTCTCCCCCTGCCTCCCTCGCTCTCTCTCTCCCCCTGCCTCCCTCGCTCTCTCTCTCCCCCTGCCTCCCTCGCTCTCTCTCTCCCCCTGCCTCCCTCGCTCTCTCTCTCCCCTGCCTCCCTCGCTCTCTCTCTCCCCCTGCCTCCCTCGCTCTCTGTCCCCCCTGCCTCCCTCGCTCTCTGTCCCCCCTGCCTCCCTCGCTCTCTCTCTCCCCCCTGCGTCCCTCGCTCTCTCTCGCTCTCTCTCTCCCCCTGCCTGCCTCGCTCTCTCTCTCCCCCCTGCCTCCCTCGCTCTCTCTCCCCCCCCTGCCTCCCTCGCTCTCTATCCCCCGCCTGCCTCCCTCGCTCTCTCTCCCCCGCCTGCCTCCCTCGCTCTCTCTCCCCCGCCTGCCTCCCTCGCTCTCTCTCGCTCTCTCTCTCCCCCTGCCTGTCCTGCCTCTCTCTCTCTCTCTCGCCTGCCTCTCTCTCTCGCCTGCCTCTATCTCCCCCTGCCTGCCTGCCTGCCTCTCTCTCCCCTCCCTCCCTCGCTCTCTCTCTCCCCCTGCCTGCCTGCCTCTCTCTCCCCTCCCTCCCTGCCTCTCTCTCCCCCTGCCTGTAGGTTCAGATTACAAGGTGTCAGCCTGGGGTTTTTAGGAGAGCTCCATTGGGGCCCCTCTGCATTGTGAAGTGTCTTGTTGCCTTGATGAATACACTCCTGTTTATTTCTCTCTAATGTTGTCATACATTTTTAATTTAACAGGAAGTGGAAATGTGCTAAATACCTTATTTTTTTAGTTTCCACAGCCTTGTTAGCTATTTGAAATGGTTTATCTGTTGTGTGAGTGCTGGTTGTTATTTCAATGGTGCAGTAGTGGAGTGATACTCTAGAAAAAGGCCCAGACATCTGAAATGTAAATACGAGTCTATCTTGTAGCACTTAAACTACGGCTGGTTTGTTTTCCTCCTAAATCCCTGACAGTCTGGATCTAGTCCTCTGCTACTCTCTCTCTGCCTGGGAACGTTGACAGTCTGGGAACGTTGACAGACTGGATCTAGTCCTCTGCTGCTCTCTCTCTGCCTGGGAACGTTGACAGACTGGATCTAGTCCTCTGCTGCTCACTCTGTCTGGGAACGTTGACAGTCTGGCTCTAGTCCTCTGCTGCTCTCTCTCTGCCTGGGAACGTTGACAGACTGGATCTAGTCCTCTGCTGCTCTCTCTCTGTCTGGGAACGTTGACAGACTGGATCTAGTCCTCTGCTGCTCTCTCTCTGCCTGGGAACGTTGACAGTCTGGCTCTAGTCCTCTGCTGCTCTCTCTCTGCCTGGGAACGTTGACAGACTGGATCTAGTCCTCTGCTGCTCTCTCTGCCTGGGAATGTTGACAGACTGGATCTAGTCCTCTGCTGCTCTCTCTCTGCCTGGGAACGTTGACAGACTGGATCTAGTCCTCTGCTGCTCTCTCTCTGCCTGGGAACGTTGACAGTCTGGCTCTAGTCCTCTGCTGCTCTCTCTCTGCCTGGGAACGTTGACAGTCTGGATCTAGTCCTCTGCTGCTCTCTCTGCCTGGGAACGTTGACAGACTGGATCTAGTCCTCTGCTGCTCTCTCTGCCTGGGAACGTTGACAGACTGGATCTAGTCCTCTGCTGCTCTCTCTCTGCCTGGGAACGTTGACAGACTGGATCTAGTCCTCTGCTGCTCTCTCTCTGCCTGGGAATGTTGACAGACTGGATCTAGTCCTCTGCTGCTCTCTCTCTGCCTGGGAACGTTGACAGTCTGGATCTAGTCCTCTGCTGCTCTCTCTCTGCCTGGGAACGTTGACAGTCTGGATCTAGTCCTCTGCTGCTCTCTCTCTCTGCCTGGGAACGTTGACAGACTGGATCTAGTCCTCTGCTGCTCTCTCTCTGCCTGGGAACGTTGACAGACTGGATCTAGTCCTCTGCTGCTCTCTCTCTGCCTGGGAACGTTGACAGACTGGATCTAGTCCTCTGCTGCTCTCTCTCTGCCTGGGAACGTTGACAGTCTGGATCTAGTCCTTTGCTGCTCTCTCTCTGTCTGGGAATGTTGACAGACTGGATCTAGTCCTCTGCTGCTCTCTCTCTGCCTGGGAACGTTGACAGTCTGGATCTAGTCCTTTGCTGCTCTCTCTCTGTCTGGGAATGTTGACAGACTGGATCTAGTCCTCTGCTGCTCTCTCTCTCTGCCTGGGAACGTTGACAGACTGGATCTAGTCCTCTGCTACTCTCTCTCTGCCTGGGAACGTTGACAGACTGGATCTAGTCCTCTGCTACTCTCTCTCTGCCTGGGAACGTTGACAGTCTGGATCTAGTCCTCTGCTACTCTTTCTCTGCCTGGGAACGTTAACAGACTGGATCTAGTCCTCTGCTACTCTCTCTCTGCCTGGGAACGTTGACAGACTGGATCTAGTCCTCTGCTGCTCTCTCTCTGCCTGGGAACGTTGACAGTCTGGATCTAGTCCTCTGCTGCTCTCTCTCTGCCTGGGAACGTTGACAGACTGGATCTAGTCATCTGCTGCTCTCTCTCTCTGCCTGGGAACGTTGACAGACTGGATCTAGTCATCTGCTGCTCTCTCTCTCTGCCTGGGAACGTTGACAGACTGGATCTAGTCCTCTGCTACTCTCTCTCTGCCTGGGAACGTTGACAGTCTGGATCTAGTCCTCTGCTACTCTCTCTCTGCCTGGGAACGTTGACAGACTGGATCTAGTCCTCTGCTACTCTCTCTCTGCCTGGGAACGTTGACAGACTGGATCTAGTCCTCTGCTGCTCTCTCTCTGCCTGGGAACGTTGACAGACTGGATCTAGTCCTCTGCTGCTCTCTCTCTGCCTGGGAACGTTGACAGTCTGGATCTAGTCCTCTGCTGCTCTCTCTCTGCCTGGGAACGTTGACAGACTGGATCTAGTCATCTGCTGCTCTCTCTCTCTGCCTGGGAACGTTGACAGTCTGGATCTAGTCCTCTGCTGCTCTCTCTCTGCCTGGGAACGTTGACAGACTGGATCTAGTCATCTGCTGCTCTCTCTCTCTGTCTGGGAACGTTGACAGACTGGATCTAGTCCTCTGCTGCTCTCTCTCTGCCTGGGAACGTTGACAGTCTGGCTCTAGTCCTCTGCTGCTCTCTCTCTGCCTGGGAACGTTGACAGTCTGGATCTAGTCCTCTGCTGCTCTCTCTGCCTGGGAACGTTGACAGACTGGATCTAGTCCTCTGCTGCTCTCTCTGCCTGGGAACGTTGACAGACTGGATCTAGTCCTCTGCTGCTCTCTCTCTGCCTGGGAACGTTGACAGACTGGATCTAGTCCTCTGCTGCTCTCTCTCTGCCTGGGAATGTTGACAGACTGGATCTAGTCCTCTGCTGCTCTCTCTCTGCCTGGGAACGTTGACAGTCTGGATCTAGTCCTCTGCTGCTCTCTCTCTGCCTGGGAACGTTGACAGTCTGGATCTAGTCCTCTGCTGCTCTCTCTCTCTGCCTGGGAACGTTGACAGACTGGATCTAGTCCTCTGCTGCTCTCTCTCTGCCTGGGAACGTTGACAGACTGGATCTAGTCCTCTGCTGCTCTCTCTCTGCCTGGGAACGTTGACAGACTGGATCTAGTCCTCTGCTGCTCTCTCTCTGCCTGGGAACGTTGACAGTCTGGATCTAGTCCTTTGCTGCTCTCTCTCTGTCTGGGAATGTTGACAGACTGGATCTAGTCCTCTGCTGCTCTCTCTCTGCCTGGGAACGTTGACAGACTGGATCTAGTCCTCTGCTACTCTCTCTGCCTGGGAACGTTGACAGACTGGATCTAGTCCTCTGCTGCTCTCTCTCTGCCTGGGAACGTTGACAGACTGGATCTAGTCCTCTGCTGCTCTCTCTCTGCCTGGGAACGTTGACAGTCTGGATCTAGTCCTTTGCTGCTCTCTCTCTGTCTGGGAACGTTGACAGACTGGATCTAGTCCTCTGCTGCTCTCTCTCTGCCTGGGAACGTTGACAGTCTGGCTCTAGTCCTCTGCTGCTCTCTCTCTGCCTGGGAACGTTGACAGACTGGATCTAGTCCTCTGCTGCTCTCTCTGCCTGGGAACGTTGACAGACTGGATCTAGTCCTCTGCTGCTCTCTCTCTGCCTGGGAACGTTGACAGACTGGATCTAGTCCTCTGCTGCTCTCTCTCTGCCTGGGAACGTTGACAGTCTGGCTCTAGTCCTCTGCTGCTCTCTCTCTGCCTGGGAACGTTGACAGTCTGGATCTAGTCCTCTGCTGCTCTCTCTGCCTGGGAACGTTGACAGACTGGATCTAGTCCTCTGCTGCTCTCTCTGCCTGGGAACGTTGACAGACTGGATCTAGTCCTCTGCTGCTCTCTCTCTGCCTGGGAACGTTGACAGACTGGATCTAGTCCTCTGCTGCTCTCTCTCTGCCTGGGAATGTTGACAGACTGGATCTAGTCCTCTGCTGCTCTCTCTCTGCCTGGGAACGTTGACAGTCTGGATCTAGTCCTCTGCTGCTCTCTCTCTGCCTGGGAACGTTGACAGTCTGGATCTAGTCCTCTGCTGCTCTCTCTCTCTGCCTGGGAACGTTGACAGACTGGATCTAGTCCTCTGCTGCTCTCTCTCTGCCTGGGAACGTTGACAGACTGGATCTAGTCCTCTGCTGCTCTCTCTCTGCCTGGGAACGTTGACAGACTGGATCTAGTCCTCTGCTGCTCTCTCTCTGCCTGGGAACGTTGACAGTCTGGATCTAGTCCTTTGCTGCTCTCTCTCTGTCTGGGAATGTTGACAGACTGGATCTAGTCCTCTGCTGCTCTCTCTCTGCCTGGGAACGTTGACAGTCTGGATCTAGTCCTTTGCTGCTCTCTCTCTGTCTGGGAATGTTGACAGACTGGATCTAGTCCTCTGCTGCTCTCTCTCTCTGCCTGGGAACGTTGACAGACTGGATCTAGTCCTCTGCTACTCTCTCTCTGCCTGGGAACGTTGACAGACTGGATCTAGTCCTCTGCTACTCTCTCTCTGCCTGGGAACGTTGACAGTCTGGATCTAGTCCTCTGCTACTCTTTCTCTGCCTGGGAACGTTAACAGACTGGATCTAGTCCTCTGCTACTCTCTCTCTGCCTGGGAACGTTGACAGACTGGATCTAGTCCTCTGCTGCTCTCTCTCTGCCTGGGAACATTGACAGTCTGGATCTAGTCCTCTGCTGCTCTCTCTCTGCCTGGGAACGTTGACAGACTGGATCTAGTCATCTGCTGCTCTCTCTCTCTGCCTGGGAACGTTGACAGACTGGATCTAGTCATCTGCTGCTCTCTCTCTCTGCCTGGGAACGTTGACAGACTGGATCTAGTCCTGCTGCTACTCTCTCTCTGCCTGGGAACGTTGACAGTCTGGATCTAGTCCTCTGCTACTCTCTCTCTGCCTGGGAACGTTGACAGACTGGATCTAGTCCTCTGCTACTCTCTCTCTGCCTGGGAACGTTGACAGACTGGATCTAGTCCTCTGCTGCTCTCTCTCTGCCTGGGAACGTTGACAGACTGGATCTAGTCCTCTGCTGCTCTCTCTCTGCCTGGGAACGTTGACAGTCTGGATCTAGTCCTCTGCTGCTCTCTCTCTGCCTGGGAACGTTGACAGACTGGATCTAGTCATCTGCTGCTCTCTCTCTCTGCCTGGGAACGTTGACAGTCTGGATCTAGTCCTCTGCTGCTCTCTCTCTGCCTGGGAACGTTGACAGACTGGATCTAGTCATCTGCTGCTCTCTCTCTCTGTCTGGGAACGTTGACAGACTGGATCTAGTCCTCTGCTGCTCTCTCTCTGCCTGGGAACGTTGACAGTCTGGCTCTAGTCCTCTGCTGCTCTCTCTCTGCCTGGGAACGTTGACAGTCTGGATCTAGTCCTCTGCTGCTCTCTCTGCCTGGGAACGTTGACCGACTGGATCTAGTCCTCTGCTGCTCTCTCTGCCTGGGAACGTTGACAGACTGGATCTAGTCCTCTGCTGCTCTCTCTCTGCCTGGGAACGTTGACAGACTGGATCTAGTCCTCTGCTGCTCTCTCTCTGCCTGGGAACGTTGACAGACTGGATCTAGTCCTCTGCTGCTCTCTCTCTGCCTGGGAACGTTGACAGTCTGGATCTAGTCCTCTGCTGCTCTCTCTCTGCCTGGGAACGTTGACAGACTGGATCTAGTCCTCTGCTGCTCTCTCTCTCTGCCTGGGAACGTTGACAGACTGGATCTAGTCCTCTGCTGCTCTCTCTCTGCCTGGGAACGTTGACAGACTGGATCTAGTCCTCTGCTGCTCTCTCTCTGCCTGGGAACGTTGACAGACTGGATCTAGTCCTCTGCTGCTCTCTCTCTGCCTGGGAACGTTGACAGACTGGATCTAGTCCTCTGCTACGCTCTCTCTCTCTGCCTGGGAACGTTGACAGACTGGATCTAGTCATCTGCTGCTCTCTCTCTCTGTCTGGGAACGTTGACAGACTGGATCTAGTCCTCTGCTGCTCTCTCTCTGCCTGGGAACGTTGACAGTCTGGCTCTAGTCCTCTGCTGCTCTCTCTCTGCCTGGGAACGTTGACAGTCTGGATCTAGTCCTCTGCTGCTCTCTCCTGCCTGGGAACGTTGACCGACTGGATCTAGTCCTCTGCTGCTCTCCTCTGCCTGGGAACGTTGACAGACTGGATCTAGTCCTCTGCTGCTCTCTCTCTGCCTGGGAACGTTGACAGACTGGATCTAGTCCTCTGCTGCTCTCTCTCTGCCTGGGAATGTTGACAGACTGGATCTAGTCCTCTGCTGCTCTCTCTCTGCCTGGGAACGTTGACAGTCTGGATCTAGTCCTCTGCTGCTCTCTCTCTGCCTGGGAACGTTGACAGTCTGGATCTAGTCCTCTGCTGCTCTCTCTCTCTGCCTGGGAACGTTGACAGACTGGATCTAGTCCTCTGCTGCTCTCTCTCTGCCTGGGAACGTTGACAGACTGGATCTAGTCCTCTGCTGCTCTCTCTCTGCCTGGGAACGTTGACAGTCTGGATCTAGTCCTCTGCTGCTCTCTCTCTGCCTGGGAACGTTGACAGACTGGATCTAGTCCTCTGCTCTCTCTCTCTCTGCCTGGGAACGTTGACAGTCTGGATCTAGTCCTCTGCTGCCTCTCTCTCTGCCTGGGAACGTTGACAGACTGGATCTAGTCTCTGCTGCTCTCTCTCTCTGCCTGGGAACGTTGACAGACTGGATCTAGTCCTCTGCGGCTCTCTCTCTCTGCCTGGGAACGTTGACAGTCTGGATCTAGTCCTCTGCTGCTCTCTCTCTGCCTGGGAACGTTGACAGACTGGATCTAGTCCTCTGCTGCTCTCTCTCTCTGTCTGGGAACGTTGACAGACTGGATCTAGTCCTCTGCTGCTCTCTCTCTGTCTGGGAACGTTGAGACTGGATCTAGTCCTTCCTGGTTTTGCATGTGATTTGCATGTTGTCCAGACATCCAGAGATGATGAGACAGGTTATTTATTTAACTTTTTATTTAACCAGGCAAGTCAGTTTAAGAACAAGTTCTTATTTACAATGACGGCCTACCCCGGGTTACTAGGAGGCTTTCTTCATAGCTGAGGGAAGAGTGAGAGAGTGTGTGTGTGTGTGTGTGGAGATGGAGCCTGTTTGCTGGGCTGTGAATAGTAGCCCTCTGGGCATCTCTCTCATCAGGGAGCAGAGAGGGGGAGAACTTTCTACTTCAGGTGCGTCCCAAATGGCTCCCTATTCCCTACGCAGTGCACTACTTTAGACCAGGGCCCATAGGGAAAGGGATGCCATTTGGGACACAATGTGTTCTACCACAGCTGCAGAGGGACATTAATCACATGCTTCAAACATGCAAATTCCCTCCCTGCATGCAGAGCCTGTGAAATGGGTTCTAATTGTCCTGGTGATCTGGTCTGTTCCATTAGGAGCCCAGGAAGGCAAACAGGAAGTCAGGCAGACGGGTGGGCAAATGGGCAGGAGGGCAGACGGGCTGGACACACTTTCTTTATTCTGTCCTTCTGTCTCTCAGTCTGCATGTCTGGTCTATACTTATCTCCCTCCCTCCCTCCCTCCCTCCCTCCCTCCCTCCCTCCCTCCCTCCCTCCCTCCCTCCCTCCCCTGGCCCAGACAGTGTGAGGAGAGAGAGTGTTTATCCACACAGAGGAAGTGGGATGTTTGAAGACTAACTGCGTTGCTGTTGGTTTGTTTGTGGTCCTGCAATTTGGGAGAAATTGCTGTAATTGTACAACAGGAAATGTGGTTGTATTTAACCTGTGTTTTTCTCAAGGTTCATTCCCCTCTTTCTGATTGCTGCAGCGGCAGGTTGACTGAGGGACACTGGAAGACATTAAAACATGGATAACATTTTTTTATTTTTTTAAATTAATTTTTATAATATGCATGTCATTATGTTACGCTTCAAATCTCTTAAGTAAAGAGAAATTAAAACATATTTATTCGTAACAAACACGGCGCTTGAATAAAATAGAATCACACCTTCATCCATATTTTCAGTTTAGTCACACATGAATACAGAGACGGTGTGTGTCTTTAATACCTGTGTAATTAGCTACCAATAAACCCTGGTGTTGTGGACCATAACCACCGTTCACTCACCACTCACTGGTTCCATTCCTCAACGGTCTGAATGGCTCAGTATGCACATGGTGGGTATATGGTGTCCTAGTACTGTGCTATGTATTTCATATATATCTGTACATGTGGGATAATTATTCCTCATAACTCCTCCTGTAATGCATCTCAAATAAGGATTTGTGTCCCAAATGGCACCCTATTCCATATAGGGCGATTCCACGATAACGGAATTAAGTGGAGATGCCGATTTTAATAAAAAAAAAAAATAATAATAATATCTTCAAATTGTATGCCAAACAAAACCCGATGGTTTAGTAATTCATAGAACTCTATGCATAATGAATACTTTGCATAATTTACACAGTAAAATAATGGAAAACTGTGCAGTTAACAACATTTATCTGCACAGTTCTTCCTGTAAAATGTGTTTTTGTAAAATCTGTAGTGGAAATGAAAGTACTGTAGTTCTTGTGTATATAGTTGTATGATTTTGTTAAACTTTGTAATCAACAGTTTTTGTTATGCGCTGGGCCAGTAACCGAAAGGTCGCTGGTTCGAATCCCAGAGCCGACTAGTTGAAGAATCTCTGTGTCCTTGAGCAATGCACTTAACCCTCATTTCTCTTGTAAGTCACTCTTAAAAAAAATCTAATGTAATTGTTAAATGTATACCATTTTTAACGTGACAAATCTGAGTCTCTGCGTAATTCTGTTACCATGGAATGGCCCTTTTTACAGTGTACTACATTTAACCAGGGCACTATATAGGGAGAAGGGTGCCTTTTGGGACACAGGCATATGGTTATTCATAGTTTAATGAGACTATTGTAGTGAGAAGAGATGCTTTCTGCCAGAGGCATGAATATAATAGTCACTCAGCAGCCAGCATTATTCACTGGAGGTGTCCGTCTCTCTCCCCACACACACACACACACACACACACACACACACACACACACACACACACACACACGAGTATGTAACTTGTATCAGAGTTATAGTGCTGTATGAAACGTGGTTATGACTGTGAGGTTACCGTTTGAGATTAGTAGGTCATAGGCCTCTGGTCAACAGTAGTGCACTATATACGGACTGGGGGACCATTTGTAGGGCGACTGATAGTGCTGTTAGTCATGGTTAATGTTAAACACATCTAGGCTGTTTTGGTAAGCACATGGGGTCTCCCGAGTGGCACAGCGGTCTAAGGCACTGCATCTCAGTGCTAGAGGTGTCACTACAGACACACTGGTTCGATTCCAGGCTGTATTACAACCGGCCGTGATTGGGAGTCCCATAGGGCGGGGCACAATTGGCCCAGCGTCGTCGGGGTTTGGCCGTCATTGTAAATAAGAATTTGTTCTTAACTGACTTGCCTAGTTAAATAAAGGTTACATAAAATAAATGTATGGTATTGACTGGCTGTGGGTCTGGGGTCCGGTTCTCCAGGCTGAGGCACAGACATAATAATAATAATTATTATTATTAAAGCAATACCAAAGCTCTGTCTGGCTCTGTGAACTGAAGGTGGTTTCACACAGTGCTTTAGATGGTTTCTCTGTAGGCTGTGCCATGACACCTTACACACACACACTAGCTATCCTGGGGGCTTGGTTGAAGGCCGTTGTGTGACCGTGTTGTCACTCTGACCAATGGCAGGTAACAGGGTGTGACATTGCCACTTTCCCTCCCTCCCTCCCTCCCTCCCTCCCTCCCTCCCTCCCTCCCTCCCTCCCTCCCTCCCTCCCTCCCTCCCTCCCTCCCTCCGACTTCATCAGCTCTGAGATGAGAGGGAGGCTGGGGGGGGGGGGGAATTGCAGGTGGTGTGTTAGGTCCTTATTCAGACCCAGGGTGATGGACAGGCACTGGGGGGTCCAGGCCGTGTGTGTGTGTCCCCGTCTTCCTGACGGACAGTGGGGATTGGGAAAGGTGAGACTGTCACGGCCAAATCGGTGGAGATTAAACTGGGAATGGCCTGTAATGGTGTGTGTGTGTGTGTGTGTGTGTGTGTGTGTGTGTGTGTGTGTGTGTGTGTTAGGCCCAGGCTTGCCTCCCAGCTGGCTCTCATCACAAGGCTTTGCTGGACAGGCCGCTCTGAGCTTCAGGGAAGGCTTAAGGCTTAATGGTAATGGCTGTTCTGTTCAGACTGGGCCTCCAAAATGCCACCCTGCTTCCCCATAGGGTTCTGGTCAAAAGTAGTGCACTATTTAGGGAATAGGGTTTAATTTGGGAGTCTCTCACACTGTCTGTATGGAGAGCTGCACCTGGGGGTGGAGATGCTCTCTGCTGTTTTTAAAGCAACAAATAACTCGTGCTTTTTAATGACTCCTGTAAAGACAGACCGTTATCTCTGCTGTTTTTTATCAGTAACTGTAGAATCTACAACTAAAGCAGGCAACAACAAAAGAATTGGGGCTTAAGTTAAGTGTGTATGTCCTCCAAGACCTGGTAATATTGAAGTGGTCATTTCCCCTGTCCACCACCAGAGGGCAGTGTTGCCCCACAGTAAAGAGACACCATTGTTCTGTCTGGCATATCTCCACAGCACTACAAGCACTTCAACGTTTCCTCCGATGAATTTACTGCTCTCCCAGAAAGCATGATGTCAGACTTGATTTGTGAAAACTCATGTTAAACAGCGAGTAACTTTTGTCAGTATCGATAAGTGAGCAGCATGCACTATTAAAGATTAATAATGATTCACTCCTATTAAACATGCATAATGATTCACTCTTATTAAATATGCATAATGATTCACTCTTATTAAACATGCATAATGATTCACTCTTATTAAACATGCATAATGATTCAATTAAGATTCAAAAGTTTTGGGCTAATTACGGAAGACACATTTCAGTTGAATGCATTCAGCTGTGTAACTGACTAGATATCCCCTTTCCCTTTCCTTTAATGATTCACTCCTGTTGAACCTCCATGATTCACTCCTGTTGAACCTCCACCATGATTCACTCCTGTTGAACCTCCATGATTCACTCCTGTTGAACCTCCATGATTCACTCCTGTTGAACCTCCACCATGATTCACTCCTGTTGAACCTCCACCATGATTCACTCCTGTTGAACCTCCACCATGATTCACTCCTGTTGAACCTCCACCATGATTCACTCCTGTTGAACCTCCACCATGATTCACTCCTGTTGAACCTCCACCATGATTCACTCCTGTTGAACCTCCACCATGATTCACTCCTGTTGAACCTCCACCATGATTCACTCCTGTTGAACCTCCACCATGATTCACTCCTGTTGAACCTCCATGATTCACTCCTGTTGAACCTCCACCATGATTCACTCCTGTTGAACCTCCACCATGATTCACTCCTGTTGAACCTCCACCATGATTCACTCCTGTTGAACCTCCACCATGATTCACTCCTGTTGAACCTCCACCATGATTCACTCCTGTTGAACCTCCACCATGATTCACTCCTGTTGAACCTCCACCATGATTCACTCCTGTTGAACCTCCACCATGATTCACTCCTGTTGAACCTCCACCATGATTCACTCCTGTTGAACCTCCACCATGATTCACTCCTGTTGAACCTCCACCATGATTCACTCCTGTTGAACCTCCACCATGATTCACTCCTGTTGAACCTCCACCATGATTCACTCCTGTTGAACCTCCACCATGATTCACTCCTGTTGAACCTCCACCATGATTCACTCCTGTTGAACCTCCACCATGATTCACTCCTGTTGAACCTCCCACATTGATTCACTCCTGTTGAACCTCCACCATGATTCACTCCTGTTGAAACCACCATGATTCACTCCTGTTGAACCTCCACCATGATTCACTCCTGTTGAACCTCCACCATGATTCACTCCTGTTGAACCTCCCACATTGATTCACTCCTGTTGAACCTCCCACATTGATTCACTCCTGTTGAACCTCCCACATTGATTCACTCCTGTTGAACCTCCATCATGATTCACTCCTGTTGAACCTCCACCATTGATTCACTCCTGTTGAACCTCCCACATTGATTCACTCCTGTTGAACCTCCCACATTGATTCACTCCTGTTGAACCTCCACCATGATTCACTCCTGTTGAACCTCCACCATGATTCACTCCTGTTGAACCTGGTTCAGTGTCACGATGCTGGGCACCTCTCTGACCGAACTCTTCTCTGAGTGCCGTTTGACTCCTGTTTAACCGTTATGACGATAAGGTTACTAGTGACTGTCGTACTCTTACTTTGTAGGACGTAACGCTGTGGGAAGAAACCCAACCTAGATCCATTGTTACAATGCTTGCTGTCACATGTGAAACCGTTTTCTCCAGGCCTGCAGTTTACCCTCATCCTCCTTTACACTGTGCTAGACAATTTTTGTTGTTGTCATGCTGTTACGTCATATGTAGTGTAATATTTTTTAAATGATTAACACCAATGTAGATCCGTTGTTAAATTATAGGCACATGGTGAACCTATGAGAGATTCTAAAAAATAAAAATAAAAAGATATAGATGTACTATTGTAAAGTGGTTGTTCCACTGGATATCATAAGGTGAATGCACCAATTTGTAAGTCGCTCTGGATAAGAGCGTCTGCTAAATGACGTAAATGTAAATGTTCCTTTTGTCTTCTCCTACCCATAGATGGCACTGTTTACCTAGTATAGAAACAGACTGAACTTGTCTTCTCCTACCCATAGATGGCACTGTTTACCTGGTATAGAAACAGACTGAACTTGTCTTCTCCTACCCATAGATGGCACTGTTTACCTGGTATAGAAACAGACTGAACTTGTCTTCTCCTACCCATAGATGGCACTGTTTACCTGGTATAGAAACAGACTGAACTTGTCTTCTCCTACCCATAGATGGCACTGTTTACCTGGTATAGAAACAGACTGAACTTGTCTTCTCCTACCCATAGATGGCACTGTTTACCTGGTATAGAAACAGACTGAACTTGTCTTCTCCTACCCATAGATGGCACTGTTTACCTGGTATAGAAACAGACTGAACTTGTCTTCTCCTACCCATAGATGGCACTGTTTACCTGGTATAGAAACAGACTGAACTTGTCTTCTCCTACCCATAGATGGCACTGTTTACCTGGTATAGAAACAGACTGAACTTGTCTTCTCCTACCCATAGATGGCACTGTTTACCTGGTATAGAAACAGACTGAACTTGTCTTCTCCTACCCATAGATGGCACTGTTTACCTGGTATAGAAACAGACTGAACTTGTCTTCTCCTACCCATAGATGGCACTGTTTACCTGGTATAGAAACAGACTGAACTTGTCTTCTCCTACCCATAGATGGCACTGTTTACCTAGTATAGAAACAGACTGAACTTGTCTTCTCCTACCCATAGATGGCACTGTTTACCTGGTATAGAAACAGACTGAACTTGTCTTCTCCTACCCATAGATGGCACTGTTTACCTGGTATAGAAACAGACTGAACTTGTCTTCTCCTACCCATAGATGGCACTGTTTACCTGGTATAGAAACAGACTGAACTTGTCTTCTCCTACCCATAGATGGCACTGTTTACCTGGTATAGAAACAGACTGAACTTGTCTTCTCCTACCCATAGATGGCACTGTTTACCTGGTATAGAAACAGACTGAACTTGGCTCCTCCTACCCATAGATGGCACTGTTTACCTGGTATAGAAACAGACTGAACTTGTCTTCTCCTACCCATAGATGGCACTGTTTACCTGGTATAGAAACAGACTGAACTTGTCTTCTCCTACCCATAGATGGCACTGTTTACCTGGTATAGAAACAGACTGAACTTGGCTCCTCCAGCTGTCTGCTGGCCAGGCAGGACTGACTTCATAGAAAGCCAATGGGTTTTACTCTACTGGTGTTCTCTCCCAATGTAACGACTCGCACACTGACACAAAGCAGTTAGGATTTGCATACTGATTAGACTACGGCTACTTCCCAAATAGCACCATATTCCCTATTTAGTGCACTACTTTTGACCAGGACCCTATGGGTAAAGCCCTATGGGCCCTGGTCAGAAGTAGTACACTTACACAGGGCTTCCCAGTAAAGCATTAACAGTCAAATGAGGTTAAATGTATGCTGGTCCACAGCAGTTTGAAGGATGTGTGTTTTAACCGTGTTTTTGGATGTCAGTCTAGAGCTGTTGATAACAGATGTGCAGACTGTTGCATTTCTATCTTAATAAACCCAACTGCTGTTCCAAATCAAACCTGATTATTATTATGATTGACATTAATACAGTTGGAGTTGGAATAGGTTTTAGTTGTGCGTTGTGTATTTCCTTTTCACGCTGCCCAGCATCTTGATGTGAGACGTTTGACTGAGCCGATACTGGGTTCACATTTAATGACTTATTCCAACAGACAGTTTGAGTGAGCAGGGTGTGTGTTATGAGAGGGTAGTATTTTACTGTGTGTGTGTGTGTGTGTGTGTGTACACACCGTGCGTCCGATCCATTCTCACGCTCATCCATAAAACAGAGGGATGCTTTAGGGATGCGTTGTGAGTGGCTGAAAGGCGGGGCTACGCAACGTTATGCGCCGTGTCTCCCACGGCCAATAGGAATCAGTCTCAGCCTCCTGGTGGTGCTGGGTACAGTAGAGTATGCTGTGTGTGTGTGTGCCTAACTCTCCACACGCTGCGCTCGGTGTGATGCCACAGATTCTGCTATAACCATACTGTTAGTTTGTGTGGACTTCACAGGATCCGCCAGTCTTCCTCTGTCCGTACGGTGGCGTTTTTTCACACAGCCCAGGAGGGCGGAGATTCAGAGATGGGGGGAACGAGCGGTGGAGAGGGTGAGAGGAGATGGAGGGAACGAGCGGTGGAGAGGGTGAGAGGAGATGGAGGGAACGAGCGGTGGAGAGGGTGAGAGGAGATGGAGGGAACGAGCGGTGGAGAGGGTGAGAGGAGATGGAGGGAACGAGCGGTGGAGAGGGTGAGAGGAGATGGAGGGAACGAGCGGTGGAGAGGGTGAGAGGAGATGGAGGGAACGAGCGGTGGAGAGGGTGAGAGGAGATGGAGGGAACGAGCGGTGGAGAGGGTGAGAGGAGATGGAGGGAACGAGCGGTGGAGAGGGTGAGAGGAGATGGAGGGAACGAGCGGTGGAGAGGGTGAGAGGAGATGGAGGGAACGAGCGGTGGAGAGGGTGAGAGGAGATGGAGGGAACGAGCGGTGGAGAGGGTGAGAGGAGATGGAGGGAACGAGCGGTGGAGAGGGTGAGAGGAAATGGAGGGAACGAGCGGTGGAGAGGGTGAGAGGAGATGGAGGGAACGAGCGGTGGAGAGGGTGAGAGGAGATGGAGGGAACGAGCGGTGGAGAGGGTGAGAGGAGATGGAGGGAACGAGCGGTGGAGAGGGTGAGAGGAGATGGAGGGAACGAGCGGTGGAGAGGGTGAGAGGAGATGGAGGGAACGAGCGGTGGAGAGGGTGAGAGGAAATGGAGGGTGAGAGGAGATGGAGGGAACGAGCGGTGGAGAGGGTGAGAGGAGATGGAGGGAACGAGCGGTGGAGAGGGTGAGAGGAGATGGAGGGAACGAGCGGTGGAGAGGGTGAGAGGAGATGGAGGGAACGAGCGGTGGAGAGGGTGAGAGGAGATGGAGGGAACGAGCGGTGGAGAGGGTGAGAGGAGATGGAGGGAACGAGCGGTGGAGAGGGTGAGAGAGGAGATGGAGGGTGAGAGAGGAGATGCAGGGTGAGAGAGGAGATGCAGGGTGAGAGAGGAGATGCAGGGTGAGAGAGGAGATGCAGGGTGAGAGAGGAGATGCAGGGTGAGAGAGGAGCTGCAGGGTGAGAGAGGAGATGCAGGGTGAGAGAGGAGATGCAGGGTGAGAGAGCAGGGGAGAGATGCAGGGTGAGAGAGGAGGGGAGAGATGCAGGGTGAGAGATGCAGGGTGAGAGATGCAGGGTGAGAGATGCAGGGTGAGAGAGGAGAAGGAGAGATGCAGGGTGAGAGATGCAGGGTGAGAGAGGAGAAGGAGAGATGCAGGGTGAGAGATGCAGGGTGAGAGAGGAGAAGGAGAGATGCAGGGTGAGAGATGCAGGGTGAGAGAGGAGAAGGAGAGATGCAGGGTGAGAGATGCAGGGTGAGAGAGGAGAAGGAGAGATGCAGGGTGAGAGATGCAGGGTGAGAGAGGAGAAGGAGAGATGCAGGGTGAGAGAGGAGAAGGAGAGATGCAGGGTGAGAGATGCAGGGTGAGAGAGGACCAGTAGCTGGAGGCTGTCCAAGCCAGAACTACGTGGCTGCTGAAATGAAATGGTCCTGCCTTTCTGGCGGCGGTGCGCTAACCGCTGAGCGTTTTCTCTGACGGGCAGGACAGAGGAGGACCCTGTCTGGATGGACCTGGAGGACTAGGGCATGTTTAGTATCGCCAGGAAAAACAGGAAGTACTACATCCTCAAATAGTTATTTAAACGAAAGTGCACTTTTTGTTGTTGTTTCAAAATGGTTTGTTATGTTGAGCCCTTCTGTCCTCCACACAGCCCTTCTGTCCTCCACACAGCCCTTCTGTCCTCCACACAGCCCTTCTGTCCTCCACACAGCCCTTCTGTCCTCCACACAGCCCTTCTGTCCTCCACACAGCCCTTCTGTCCTCCACACAGCCCTTCTGTCCTCCACACAGCCCTTCTGTCCTCCACACAGCCCTTCTGTCCTCCACACAGCCCTTCTGTCCTCCACACAGCCCTTCTGTCCTCCACACAGCCCTTCTGTCCTCCACACAGCCCTTCTGTCCTCCACACAGCCCTTCTGTCCTCCACACAGCCCTTCTGTCCTCCACACAGCCCTTCTGTCCTCCACACAGCCCTTCTGTCCTCCACACAGCCCTTCTGTCCTCCACACAGCCCTTCTGTCCTCCACACAGCCCTTCTGTCCTCCACACAGCCCTTCTGTCCTCCACACAGCCCTCCTGTCCTCCACACAGCCCTCCTGTCCTCCACACAGCCCTCCTGTCCTCCACACAGCCCTCCTGTCCTCCACACAGCCCTCCTGTCCTCCACACAGCCCTCCTGTCCTCCACACAGCCCTCCTGTCCTCCACACAGCCCTTCTGTCCTCCACACAGCCCTTCTGTACTACACACAGCCCTCCTGTCCGTCCTCCACACAGCCCTCCTGTCCGTCCTCCACACAGCCCTCCTGTCCGTCCTCCACACAGCCCTCCTGTCCGTCCTCCACACAGCCCTCCTGTCCGTCCTCCACACAGCCCTCCTGTCCTCCACACAGCCCTCCTGTCCTCCACACAGCCCTCCTGTCCTCCACACAGCCCTTCTGTACTCCACACAGCCTGCAGAGCTGTGCTCTCCTCCACACAGCCCTTCTGTACTCCACACAGCCTGCAGAGCTGTGCTCTCCTCCACACAGCCCTTCTGTACTCCACACAGCCTGCAGAGCTGTGTGCTGCTCCAGACTAAACCCCACGGTCCTCTTTTCAGCCATGTGCTCTCAGCCAGCCACTCAGTCCTGCTGTGTAGGTTCAGTTAAAACCTCTGTCAGTCCTTACTGTTACAGATCACAGCCTCCACACAGGTTGCCCTGGGACGACATGAAACACTCTGTTTAATGACAGCCTTAAAACTTACTCTGGTCATGAACGCTAAATTGAATGCGTTTTGGGGGGGGTGAAGCAGACGTGGAATCACACAGAGAGAGAGGAGAGAGAACCATTAGACAGGGCTGGAGAGGGTGAGACACACAGAGAGAGGAGAGAGAACCATTAGACAGGGCTGGAGAGGGTGAGACACACAGAGAGAGGAGAGAGAACCATTAGACAGGGCTGGAGAGGGTGAGACACACAGAGAGAGGAGAGAGAACCATTAGACAGGGCTGGAGAGGGTGAGACACACAGAGAGAGGAGAGAGAACCATTAGACAGGGTTGTAGAGGGTGAGACACACAGAGAGAGGAGAGAGAACCATTAGACAGGGCTGGAGAGGGTGAGACACACAGAGAGAGGAGAGAGAACCATTAGACAGGGCTGGAGAGGGTGAGACACAGAGAGAGGAGAGAACCATTAGACAGGGCTGGAGAGGGTGAGACACACAGAGGAGAGAGAACCATTAGACAGGGCTGGAGAGGGTGAGACACACAGAGAGAGGAGAGAGAACCATTAGACAGGGCTGGAGAGGGTGAGACACACAGAGAGAGGAGAGAGAACCATTAGACAGGGTTGTAGAGGGTGAGACACACAGAGAGAGGAGAGAGAACCATTAGACAGGGCTGGAGAGGGTGAGACACACACAGAGAGGAGAGAGAACCATTAGACAGGGCTGGAGAGGGTGAGACACACAGAGGAGAGAGAACCATTAGACAGGGCTGGAGAGGGTGAGACACACAGAGAGAGGAGAGAGAACCATTAGACAGGGTTGTAGAGGGTGAGACACACAGAGAGAGGAGAGAGAACCATTAGACAGGGCTGGAGAGGGTGAGACACACACAGAGAGGAGAGAGAACCATTAGACAGGGCTGGAGAGGGTGAGACACACAGAGAGAGGAGAGAGAACCATTAGACAGGGTTGTAGAGGGTGAGACACACAGAGAGAGGAGAGAGAACCATTAGACAGGGCTGGAGAGGGTGAGACACACAGAGAGAGGAGAGAGAACCATTAGACAGGGCTGGAGAGGGTGAGACACACAGAGAGAGGAGAGAGAACCATTAGACAGGGCTGGAGAGGGTGAGACAGAGAGAGGAGAACCATTAGACAGGGCTGGAGAGGGTGAGACACACACAGAGAGGAGAGAGAACCATTAGACAGGGCTGGAGAGGGTGAGACACACAGAGGAGAGAGAACCATTAGACAGGGCTGGAGAGGGTGAGACACACAGAGAGAGGAGAGAGAACCATTAGACAGGGTTGTAGAGGGTGAGACACACAGAGAGAGGAGAGAGAACCATTAGACAGGGCTGGAGAGGGTGAGACACACAGAGGAGAGAGAACCATTAGACAGGGCTGGAGAGGGTGAGACACACAGAGAGAGGAGAGAGAACCATTAGACAGGGTTGTAGAGGGTGAGACACACAGAGAGAGGAGAGAGAACCATTAGACAGGGCTGGAGAGGGTGAGACACACAGAGAGAGGAGAGAGAACCATTAGACAGGGCTGGAGAGGGTGAGACACACAGAGAGAGGAGAGAGAACCATTAGACAGGGCTGGAGAGGGTGAGACACACAGAGAGAGGAGAGAGAACCATTAGACAGGGTTGTAGAGGGTGAGACACACAGAGAGAGGAGAGAGAACCATTAGACAGGGCTGGAGAGGGTGAGACACACAGAGAGAGGAGAGAGAACCATTAGACAGGGCTGGAGAGGGTGAGACACACAGAGAGAGGAGAGAGAACCATTAGACAGGGTTGTAGAGGGTGAGACACACAGAGAGAGGAGAGAGAACCATTAGACAGGGCTGGAGAGGGTGAGACACACAGAGAGAGGAGAGAGAACCATTAGACAGGGCTGGAGAGGGTGAGACAGAGAGAGGAGAACCACTAGACAGGGCTGGAGAGGGTGAGACACACAGAGAGAGGAGAGAGAACCATTAGACAGGGCTGGAGAGGGTGAGACACACAGAGGAGAGAGAACCATTAGACAGGGCTGGAGAGGGTGAGACACACAGAGAGAGGAGAGAGAACCATTAGACAGGGTTGTAGAGGGTGAGACACACAGAGAGAGGAGAGAGAACCATTAGACAGGGCTGGAGAGGGTGAGACACACAGAGAGAGGAGAGAGAACCATTAGACAGGGTTGTAGAGGGTGAGACACACAGAGAGAGGAGAGAGAACCATTAGACAGGGCTGGAGAGGGTGAGACACACAGAGAGAGGAGAGAGAACCATTAGACAGGGCTGGAGAGGGTGAGACACACAGAGAGAGGAGAGAGAACCATTAGACAGGGCTGGAGAGGGTGAGACACACACAGAGAGAGGAGAGAGAACCATTAGACAGGGCTGGAGAGGGTGAGACACACAGAGAGAGGAGAGAGAACCATTAGACAGGGCTGGAGAGGGTGAGACAGAGAGAGGAGAACCATTAGACAGGGCTGGAGAGGGTGAGACACACACAGAGAGGAGAGAGAACCATTAGACAGGGCTGGAGAGGGTGAGACACACAGAGGAGAGAGAACCATTAGACAGGGCTGGAGAGGGTGAGACACACAGAGAGAGGAGAGAGAACCATTAGACAGGGCTGGAGAGGGTGAGACACACAGAGAGAGGAGAGAGAACCATTAGACAGGGCTGGAGAGGGTGAGACACACAGAGAGAGGAGAGAGAACCATTAGACAGGGCTGGAGAGGGTGAGACACACAGAGAGAGGAGAGAGAACCATTAGACAGGGCTGGAGAGGGTGAGACACACAGAGAGAGGAGAGAGAACCATTAGACAGGGCTGGAGAGGGTGAGACACACAGAGAGAGGAGAGAGAACCATTAGACAGGGCTGGAGAGGGTGAGACACACACAGAGAGAGGAGAGAGAACCATTAGACAGGGCTGGAGAGGGTGAGACACACAGAGAGAGGAGAGAGAACCATTAGACAGGGCTGGAGAGGGTGAGACAGAGAGAGGAGAACCATTAGACAGGGCTGGAGAGGGTGAGACACACAGAGAGAGGAGAGAGAACCATTAGACAGGGTTGTAGAGGGTGAGACACACAGAGAGGAGAGAGAACCATTAGACAGGGCTGGAGAGGGTGAGACACACAGAGAGAGGAGAGAGAACCATTAGACAGGGCTGGAGAGGGTGAGACACACAGAGAGAGGAGAGAGAACCATTAGACAGGGTTGTAGAGGGTGAGACACACAGAGAGAGGAGAGAGAACCATTAGACAGGGCTGGAGAGGGTGAGACACACAGAGAGAGGAGAGAGAACCATTAGACAGGGCTGGAGAGGGTGAGACACACAGAGAGAGGAGAGAGAACCATTAGACAGGGCTGGAGAGGGTGAGACACACAGAGAGAGGAGAGAGAACCATTAGACAGGGTTGTAGAGGGTGAGACACACAGAGAGAGGAGAGAGAACCATTAGACAGGGCTGGAGAGGGTGAGACACACAGAGAGAGGAGAGAGAACCATTAGACAGGGCTGGAGAGGGTGAGACACACACAGAGAGAGGAGAGAGAACCATTAGACAGGGCTGGAGAGGGTGAGACACACAGAGAGAGGAGAGAGAACCATTAGACAGGGCTGGAGAGGGTGAGACACACAGAGAGAGGAGAGAGAACCATTAGACAGGGCTGGAGAGGGTGAGACACAGAGAGGAGAGAGAACCATTAGACAGGGCTGGAGAGGGTGAGACACACAGAGAGAGGAGAGAGAACCATTAGACAGGGCTGGAGAGGGTGAGACACACAGAGAGAGGAGAGAGAACCATTAGACAGGGTTGTAGAGGGTGAGACACACAGCAGCCCAGCTCAGCCCAGCCCTATTGAACCCCAGCCCTATATCCCAGACTGAACACAATCCCTTTTCTCCAGCCCCAAACTTATACCCAACCCAGATCTTTGCACCAGAAAAGAGTGAAGAGGCCACAGCACCAGAAGTATTAGGGGCTCGCAGCACAGGAAGTATCGGGGCCCCACAGAGGCTCACAGCACAGGAAGTATCGGGGCCCCACAGAGGCTCACAGCACAGGAAGTATCAGGGACCCACAGAGGCTCACAGCACAGGAAGTATCGGGGACCCACAGAGGCTCACAGCACAGGAAGTATCGGGGACCCACAGAGGCTCACAGCACAGGAAGTATCAGGGACCCACAGAGGCTCACAGCACAGGAAGTATCGGGGACCCACAGAGGCTCACAGCACAGGAAGTATCGGGGACCCACAGAGGCCACAGCACCAGAAGTATTAGGGGCTCACAGCACAGGAAGTATCGGGGACCCACAGAGGCTCACAGCACAGGAAGTATCGGGGACCCACAGAGGCTCACAGCTTCAGAATTCCCAGGCAGGAATCTGGGAACACTGCTAGCTACAGTCCCTCCTACAGTCCCCTGATCCCAGAATTCCAGTCTCCCATAATGAGATGTGGAATATGTATAAAACTGCAGTCTGGATGAGGAAGAGAGAACAGAAGGAGATGTACCTGTTCACACCGTACAGGTTGTGGTTGGTTACAGCAGGGCACAGTGCTCCACTATCCTGTCTGTTTCCCTCTTTACTAGCTACCCGTCTAGTGACCTGTCCTCCCCTACACTGCATTCTACACCAGCATCTGTCTCCAGACCAAGTCTGTGGTGCTATATGCTCCTGTCTGAGATACAGCTAGCTATATGCTCCTGTCTGAGATACAGCTAGCTGTATGCTCCTGTCTGAGATACAGCTAGCTGTATGCTCCTGTCTGAGATACAGCTAGCTGTATGCTCCTGTCTGAGATACAGCTAGCTGTATGCTCCTGTCTGGGATACAGCTAGCTGTATGCTCCTGTCTGTCTGGGATACAGCTAGCTGTATGCTCCTGTCTGTCTGGGATACAGCTAGCTGTATGCTCCTGTCTGTCTGGGATACAGCTAGCTGTATGCTCCTGTCTGTCTGAGATACAGCTAGCTGTATGCTCCTGTCTGTCTGAGATACAGCTAGCTGTATGCTCCTGTCTGTCTGAGATACAGCTAGCTGTATGCTCCTGTCTGTCTGAGATACAGCTAGCTGTATGCTCCTGTCTGTCTGAGATACAGCTAGCTGTATGCTCCTGTCTGTCTGAGATACAGCTAGCTGTATGCTCCTGTCTGTCTGAGATACAGCTAGCTGTATGCTCCTGTCTGTCTGGGATACAGCTAGCTGTATGCTCCTGTCTGTCTGGGATACAGCTAGCTGTATGCTCCTGTCTGTCTGGGATACAGCTAGCTGTATGCTCCTGTCTGTCTGGGATACAGCTAGCTGTATGCTCCTGTCTGTCTGGGATACAGCTAGCTGTATGCTCCTGTCTGTCTGGGATGCAGCTAACTGTATGCTCCTGTCTGTCTGGGATGCAGCTAACGGTATGCTCCTGTCTGTCTGCGATACAGCTAACGGTATGCTCCTGTCTGCGATACAGCTAGCTGTATGCTCCTGTCTGCGATACAGCTAGCTGTATGCTCCTGTCTGCGATACAGCTAGCTGTATGCTCCTGTCTGCGATACAGCTAGCTGTATGCTCCTGTCTGCGATACAGCTAGCTGTATGCTCCTGTCTGCGATACAGCTAGCTGTATGCTCCTGTCTGCGATACAGCTAGCTGTATGCTCCTGTCTGCGATACAGCTAGCTGTATGCTCCTGTCTGTCTGGGATACAGCTAGCTGTATGCTCCTGTCTGTCTGGGATACAGCTAGCTGTATGCTCCTGTCTGTCTGGGATACAGCTAGCTGTATGCTCCTGTCTGTCTGGGATACAGCTAGCTGTATGCTCCTGTCTGTCTGGGATACAGCTAGCTGTATGCTCCTGTCTGTCTGGGATACAGCTAGCTGTATGCTCCTGTCTGTCTGGGATACAGCTAGCGGTATGCTCCTGTCTGTCTGGGATACAGCTAGCGGTATGCTCCTGTCTGTCTGGGATACAGCTAACGGTATGCTCCTGTCTGTCTGGGATACAGCTAGCTGTATGCTCCTGTCTGTCTGGGATACAGCTAGCTGTATGCTCCTGTCTGCGATACAGCTAGCTGTATGCTCTTGTCTGCGATACAGCTAGCTGTATGCTCCTGTCTGCGATACAGCTAGCTGTATGCTCCTGTCTGCGATACAGCTAGCTGTATGCTCCTGTCTGGGATACAGCTAGCTGTATGCTCCTGTCTGGGATACAGCTAGCTGTATGCTCCTGTCTGCGATACAGCTAGCTGTATGCTCCTGTCTGCGATACAGCTAGCTGCCTCTGCCTGTCTGTCTGCCTGGAGGTCTGCCTGCCGTGAAGAGAAAGGAGCCATTTAATCAATCCTCAGGTTCCTGCGTTGAGCGTGAGGTGAACTGAGGATGAGTTGATTGGTGGGTCAGGCCAGATAGTCACCTTCTCACCACCAGACCCTCTCTGTCCTCCTAATTTGGATGTGACTGGTCATGTGACCGCTGCATGTACTTGGAATTCTGCATGGCAGCTGTTCCTTAGACCGTGTCTGACTCGAGGCTCCTCAGTCACCCGACAAAGTAAAGTTATCTGAAAAGGGTGATGTTCACCTCTCTCTCTCTCTCTCTCTCTCTCTCTCTCTCTCTCTCCTCTCTCTCTCTCTCTCCTCTCTCTCTCTCTCTCTCCTCTCTCTCTCTCTCTCTCCTCCCCCCTCCCCCTCTGTGGGAGTCCATGTTTGATGAGCAGCTCATTGACCCTGGCTACTCTGTGTGCTCTGCTGTCTGGATTCCTGCTTCTTTCCCTGGGTGGTCTGGTCTCCTTGACCCTACGTTCCTCCCCAGACCAGGAGGGCGTCCCAAATGACACCCTATTCCCTATATAGTGCACGACTTTTAACCTGAGCCCTATGTTCCCTGGTAAAAAGTAGTGTACTATATAGGGTGTAATTTGGTATGCCATCCAGCACCCAGCAGAGTGGCTACCTGCTATTAAGTTGTAAATGTAGCTAGACCCGTAATGGACTGGCTGCTCATCACGACCTCCTAGTGAAGGGTCTTGTCTCCCCTCCCATCTCCTCTCCCTCCAGAGGAAACATGACTTTCTCTACAGTGTTGACCTCTGGGAGGTAGCAAGGCTGCCTGTAGAGTGTTATGTACGGTGCACTTTAACGTTCCCATTCTTCTCGTAGTGTTTGCTGGCCTGGACCGGACAGGAGAATGTAGCAATGTAACAAAGGGTCATTTTCCTGACAGGAGAGTGATGTTTTCTAGCGAGGTTTCTTCCTGTAAAAATGAGTCTGAACGGCTGTGGGACAGATTTCCACAACAGATCCACACAGACTCACCTCCTGCTTCCAGCCCAGTCTTAAACACTATGGGGTTTAATGTCACTCGTGACCAGGTCCCTGCTTGATGAACCCCCTTCCTCTCTTTCACCGTCACAACAACCATGTAAACCTCAGTCCACTAAGACCAGACCCTCCTCTCTAAAAGACAGGGAGGACTCCTCAGCTCTCCTTTTCTCATCTCTCTATTTAATGGACAAAGCCGGGAAGGTGGAGATGGGGGGGAAAATTAAATAAGCTGGAATTGGACGTCTCCTGTCTGTCTGTCTCTGTCTCTCTCTCTGTCTGTCTGTCTGTCTGTCTGTCTGTCTGTCTGTCTGTCTGTCTGTCTGTCTGTCTGTCTCTCTCTCTGTCTCTCTCTCTCTCTCTCTCTGTCTGTCTGTCTCTCTCTCTCTGTCTGTCTGTCTCTCTCTGTGCACACGTCCATTACCTATAGAAAGACCCCCCTCCCTTGGATTTCTTCACATTTTCTTACAAAGTGGGATTAAAATGGATTGAATTGTAATTTTTTGGGTCAACGATCTACACAAAATACTCTGTCAAAGTGGAAGAAAGATTTAAACATTTTTTTAAAAGATGAATGAAAAATAAACTTTTGGTGAGATAAGTATTCAACCTCCTGAGTCAATACGTGTTAGAATCACCTTTGACAGCGATTCCAGCTGTGAGTCTTTCTGGGTAAGTCTCTAAGAGCTTTCCACACCTGTATTTTTCCCATTATTCTTTTCAAAATTCTTGAAGCTCTCAAGGTGTTGACAGAGATTGTCAAGTCTTGACATAGATTTTCATGCAGATTGAAGTCAAAACTGTAACTTGGCCACTCAGGAACATTCACTGTCTTCTTGGTAAGCAACTCCAGTGTAGACTTGGCTTTGTGTTGTAGGTTATTGTCCTGTTGAGGTGAATTCCTCCCCCAGTGTCTGGTCTAAAGGCAGACTGAGGCAGGTTTTCCTCTAGGATTCTGCCTGTGCTTAGTTAGCTGCATCCCATTTCCTTTTCATCCTGAAAAACTCTCCAGTCTTTGCCCGATGACAAGCATACCCATACCAGGATGCAGCCGCCACCTTTCTGAACAACAGGCAGGCAGTTACACGTTGTTGTGTTAGATTTCCCCCAAACATAAGGCTTTGCATTTAGGCCAAAAAGTTTGTTCCTTTGCTGTGTTGTTGTTGTTGCTGCAGTATTACTTCAGTATCTTGTTGCCTAAATATGCATAAAAATTCCTGTATATTTTGTATTCTTTCACCTCTGTCATTTAGGTCATTACAGTGTTGTTGATCCAGCCTCCGTTTTCTCCAATCACAGCCATCGAACTTTGTAGCTGTGTTTTTAAATCACTGATGGTGACATCCCTGAGCTGTCTCCTTCCTGTCCTGAACTCAGTTCAGAAGGACGACTAGCATCATTATTAACTTGACCAAGATATATTCAATGTCTGATTTATTGTTGCCCGTCGACCAATCACTGCCCTTCTTTTATGAGGCTTTTGAAGAAAAGCTCCCTGGTCTTTATAGTTGAATCTGTTCTTCAAATTCAATACTTGACTGAAGGACCTTACAGATCAATGACTACAGAGGAAGGGGAAGTCACTCAGCCCCTATTATGTCCATATACTGTAATTTATGTGATTGGTTAAGACTTTATTTTCCCCCAATTTCCTGGTATACAAGTGGTAGTTAGTCTTGTCTCATCGCTGCAACTCCCCTACAGACTCGGGAGAGGCGAAGGTTGAGAGCCGTGTGTCCTCCGAAACACAACCCAACCAAGCCGCACTGCTTCTTGACCCAATGCCCACTTAACCCGGAAGCCAGCCGCACCAATGTGTCAGAGGAAACACCGTACACCTGGCGACCGTGCACCAAACCAGACGAAGCTGGGCCCCCCCCTCCCCCCACCAAACCAGACGAAGCTGGGCCCCCTCCCTCCCCCCACCAAACCAGACGAAGCTGGGCCCCCCCTCCCCCCACCAAACCAGACGAAGCTGGGCCCCCTCCCTCCCTCCCCCCACCAAACCAGACGAAGCTGGGCCCCCCCCTCCCCCCACCAAACCAGACGAAGCTGGGGCCCCCCCCCACCCCCCCACCAAACCAGACGAAGCTGGGGCCCCCCTCCCCCCACCAAACCAGACAAAGCTGGGCGCCCCCTCCCCCCACCAAACCAGACGAAGCTGGGGCCCCCCTCCCCCCACCAAACCAGACAAAGCTGGGCCCCCCCCCACCAAACCAGACGAAGCTGGGGCCCCCCCCACCCCCCCACCAAACCAGACGAAGCTGGGGCCCCCCCCCACCAAACCAGACGAAGCTGGGCCCCCCTCCCCCCACCAAACCAGACAAAGCTGGGGCCCCCCTCCCCCCACCAAGCCAGACGAAGCTGGGAGCCCCCCCCTCCCCCCACCAACCCGGACGAAGCTGGGCCCCCCCCTCCCCCCACCAAACCAGACGAAGCTGGGGGTCCCCCCCCTCCCCCCACCAAACCAGATGAAGCTGGGCCGCCCCCCCCCCCCAGTGTGTCGTGTGTGTTTGTCATGTCTGTATCTCTGTGTGTCCTGTGGTGCTGAATCTGGTTACTGGTTACCATCAGGACAAGGCTGTTACGGCTCCGGGGCCATTTTATACAGTTCCTGTGTGTAGCTGTCAGACGCGGTCACCTTCGACGTCACCTTAATAATCCTGGAGCTCTGGCGTGGGCTGTGCTGAGCCACGGGTTGCCAAGATTGAATTTATTTCCTGGTTGTGGGGGGTGGGATTGGATAGATGGGATTGAACCAGCCAAGCGACCCTCCTGGTATCAGGTACTACCTCAGCTGATGTATGATATGAGGGACACATTGAATTTATTTCCTGGTTGTGGGGGGTGGGATTGGATAGATGGGATTGAACCAGCCAAGCGACCCTCCTGGTATCAGGTACTACCTCAGCTGATGTATGATATGAGGGACACATTGAATTTATTTCCTGGTTGTGGGGGGTGGGATTGGATAGATGGGATTGAACCAGCCAAGCGACCCTCCTGGTATCAGGTACTACCTCAGCTGATGTATGATATGAGGGACACATTGAATTTATTTCCTGGTTGTGGGGGGTGGGATTGGATAGATGGGATTGAACCAGCCAAGCGACCCTCCTGGTATCAGGTACTACCTCAGCTGATGTATGATATGAGGGACACATTGAATTTGAGCTCCATCTCTCTCGCACGCTCTTACTCTCCTCCGTCTGTCTCTCGCTCTCCTCCAGCTCCACTGTCACACCTCCGTGTGTTCGGTATGTCATATTCTGAGGCCGACTACTGACAGGCCACACCACCAGACAGGCCACGCCACCGGGCAGGGCAGGCCACGCCGTCAGACAGACAACGCCGTCAGGCAGGCCACGCCACCAGGCAGGCAGGCCACGCCACCAGGCAGGCAGGCCACGCCACCAGGCAGGCAGGCCACGCCACCAGGCAGGCCACGGCCACGCCACCAGGCAGGCAGGCCACGCCACCAGGCAGGCCACGCCATCAGACAGACAACAAGTAGCATTTGAGATCTCCTCAGGAGTTGTGGGATTGAATGACACCATGAGGATAATTTCATTCCACGGTGGTGATAAATGAAGATTCTGGGTAGAGGTAAAGGGGTTCGGGTGTGTAGAAGAGATTCTGGGTAGAGGTAAAGGGGTTCGGGTGTGTAGAAGAGATTCTGGGTAGAGGTAAAGGGGTTTGGGTGTGTAGTAGAGATTCTGGGTAGAGGTAAAGGGGTTCGGGTGTGTAGTAGAGATTCTGGGTAGAGGTAAAGGGGTTCGGGTGTGTAGAAGAGATTCTGGGTAGAGGTAAAGGGGTTCGGGTGTGTAGAAGAGATTCTGGGTAGAGGTAAAGGGGTTCGGGTGTGTAGAAGAGATTCTGGGTAGAGGTAAAGGGGTTCGGGTGTGTAGAAGAGATTCTGGGTAGAGGTAAAGGGGTTCGGGTGTGTAGAAGAGATTCTGGGTAGAGGTAAAGGGGTTCGGGTGTGTAGAAGAGATTCTGGGTAGAGGTAAAGGGGTTCGGGTGTGTAGAAGAGATTCTGGGTAGAGGTAAAGGGGTTCGGGTGTGTAGAAGAGATTCTGGGTAGAGGTAAAGGGGTTCGGGTGTGTAGAAGAGATTCTGGGTAGAGGTAAAGGGGTTCGGTGTGTAGAAGAGATTCTGGGTAGAGGTAAAGGGGTTCGGGTGTGTAGTAGAGATTCTGGGTAGAGGTAAAGGGGTTCGGGTGTGTAGTAGAGATTCTGGGTAGAGGTAAAGGGGTTCGGGTGTGTAGAAGAGATTCTGGGTAGAGGTAAAGGGGTTCGGGTGTGTAGAAGAGATTCTGGGTAGAGGTAAAGGGGTTCGGGTGTGTAGAAGAGATTCTGGGTAGAGGTAAAGGGGTTCGGGTGTGTAGAAGAGATTCTGGGTAGAGGTAAAGGGGTTCGGGTGTGTAGAAGAGATTCTGGGTAGAGGTAAAGGGGTTCGGGTGTGTAGAAGAGATTCTGGGTAGAGGTAAAGGGGTTCGGGTGTGTAGAAGAGATTCTGGGTAGAGGTAAAGGGGTTCGGGTGTGTAGAAGAGATTCTGGGTAGAGGTAAAGGGGTTCGGGTGTGTAGAAGAGATTCTGGGTAGAGGTAAAGGGGTTCGGGTGTGTAGAAGAGATTCTGGGTAGAGGTAAAGGGGTTCGGTGTGTAGAAGAGATTCTGGGTAGAGGTAAAGGGGTTCGGGTGTGTAGAAGAGATTCTGGGTAGAGGTAAAGGGGTTCGGGTGTGTAGAAGAGATTCTGGGTAGAGGTAAAGGGGTTCGGGTGTGTAGAAGAGATTCTGGGTAGAGGTAAAGGGGTTCGGGTGTGTAGAAGAGATTCTGGGTAGAGGTAAAGGGGTTCGGGTGTGTAGAAGAGATTCTGGGTAGAGGTAAAGGGGTTCGGGTGTGTAGATTTATGGGACCCACCATGCTGAAGCAGGAAAGGGCCATCCCCAAACTGTTGCCACAAAGTTGGAAGCACATAATCATCTAGAATGTCTTTGTATGCTGTAGCGTTAAATGTTCCTTCACTGGAACTAAGGGGCCGAGCCTGAACCATGAAAAACAGCCCCAGACCACATACTTCTGACCATGCAGTGTATTTGCCTACTTTTAGGAATGTGATTTCTGTATTTCCAAGCCACTGTAATGGACTTGATGAAATCAGCATCAGTGCTGATTTGATAATGCACTGAGTAAAATACTCAGTAGGGCATCAGTCCTGAAACTAATGTTCAAAACAATATTGTGATTTAAATGTGCAGCCAATGAATAGTATTCCCTTTTATTGTGCATTACTATGACCCAGAGCCCCTAAAAGGGTAATGGTGCCATTTTGGATGCACACAGGGCTGTCAGGACTCCACAACAGCAGGCGGCCTTGAGAGAAAGGCTATAGTTATTATTTATCATTCTTGGATATGAATGAAAAGGGAAAATAAAGCTTTTTACTCTGGTGGTACAAAGGAGAGACAGTAATTACAAAGTTGTGGATGAGACGAGGCCGTTGTCATGGGCGGGGGAGAATGACAGAGTTAATGGACTTGTTTTGGAAGGGCAACTGAGAATGAGAGACCAGATTGGAAAATGACTTTTCAAGGCTCTGTCTCTGTGTCTCTGTCTCTGCTCCTCTCTGTCTCTCGCTCTCTCTCTCTCTCTCTGTCTCTCTGCTCCTCTCTATCTCTCTCTCTGTCTCTCTGCTCCTCTCTGTCTCTCTCTGCTCCTCTCCAGATCAGTTTTTTCCTTTCTAAAAGATGACCCACTGACTTAGAGTATTTTATTTACTTATCCATTTTACTCACTAGGATTAATACTCCCTGTCTAGACTCACACACACACACAACACATGTTTTTACTATCCTTGTGGGGACCTAAAATGTATTTCCATTCAAATTCCTATTTTCTATAACTCCTGACCCTAAACCGAATCCCAAAGCTTAAAATAGCCTTTTGTCCTCGTGGGGACATTTCCCAAGTCCCCACGAGGGATCATTTTCCTTGTTTTTGTATATTACCATCCTGGTGGGTCCCATAAATCCACAAGGATAAGTAATACACACACAAGCCTATTCCCTTTTTCATAAGGGACTGCTCTGCTAAATACAAATGAATTTGTCAATCGGGGGCCATTGCCTTTAAGAAGAAAAAACGAGTACGTTTTTTTAAAGTCGATTTGAAGATATCAGACAGGCAATTTGCATCCAACGTATTATCCTGTTTGATGTAGCAGAGGAGCTGACTGGTAGCAAATGAGAAGACACTGACCTTTTGGTGCTTAGTGAAAAATGGGGAATAATTCACTCAGATGTGTTTTGTGTGACGTGTGTTTTACATTTCCATGTTAGTCATTTAGCAGACGCTCTTATCCAGAGCCACAAACAGAAACACATAGGCTTAACTGCCTTGCTCAAGGGTATATCGCCAGAATTCTTCACCTGATCTGCTCAGGATTCGAACCAGCGACCTTTTGGTTACTGGAAAAGTCTTTGGAATAATTACGTGGCGTTAGATTGTAAACTGTCATGGTCAAAACATATAGATCCAATGGTTGTAAAGATGGGGGGAGGTCTGTCCGTAATAGATGCTCTGCTTTTTTAACACCACATTCCAAAGCATGTTCTGGAGGCTCCAGTTTCATCTTGATTATTGTCCAGTGCTGCTAGGAAATACCTAGTTCAGCTGCAGCTGGCCCAGAACAGAGCTGCATGTCTTGCTCTTCATTGTAATCAGAGGGCTGATATAAATACTATGCATGCCAGTCTCTCTTGGTTAAGAGTTGAGGAGAGACTGACTGCATCACTTCTTCTTTTTATAAAAAAACTGTTGGAAAATCCCAAATTGTTTGCGTAGTTAATTTACACACAGCTCTGACACACACACACACATTTACCCCACCAGACATGCCACCAGGGGTCTTTCCACAGTCCCCAAATTCAACACCAGGGGTCTTTTCACAGTCCCCAAATTCAAGAAAGTGTATAGTATTATATATTCATTATTGCATGGAACTTCCATCTCCTACTGTGCAAATAAACAGCAAACATGGGTTCAAAAAACAGAAAGCAACACCTTCCCTACTAGACCTAGATAGTGTGTATGTATTGATATGCAGGCTACTAGACCTAGATAGTGTGTGTGTGTGTATTGATATGTAGGCTACTAGACCTAGATAGTGTGTGTATATTGATATGTAGGCTACTAGACCTAGATAGTGTGTGTATATTGATATGTAGGCTACTAGACCTAGATAGTGTGTGTATATTGATATGTAGGCTACTAGACCTAGATAGTGTGTGTGTATTGATATGTAGGCTACTAGACCTAGATAGTGTGTGTGTATTGATATGTAGGCTACTAGACCTAGATAGTGTGTGTGTATTGATATGTAGGCTACTAGACCTAGATAGTGTGTGTGTATTGATATGTAGGCTACTAGACCTAGATAGGTGTGTGTGTATTGATATGTAGGCTACTAGACCTAGATAGTGTGTGTGTGTATTGATATGTAGGCTACTAGACCTAGATAGTGTGTGTGTGTATTGATATGTAGGCTACTAGACCTAGATAGTGTGTGTGTGTTGATATGTAGGCTACTAGACCTAGATAGTGTGTGTGTGTTGATATGTAGGCTACTAGACCTAGATAGTGTGTGTGTATTGATATGTAGGCTACTAGACCTAGATAGTGTGTGTGTGTATTGATATGTAGGCTACTAGACCTAGATAGTGTGTGTGTATTGATATGTAGGCTACTAGACCTAGATAGTGTGTGTGTATTGATATGTAGGCTACTAGACCTAGATAGTGTGTGTATATTGATATGTAGGCTACTAGACCTAGATAGTGTGTGTGTGTGTATTGATATGTAGGCTACTAGACCTAGATAGTGTGTGTGTGTGTGTATTGATATGTAGGCTACTAGACCTAGATAGTGTGTGTGTGTGTGTGTGTGTGTGTGTATTGATATGCAGGCTACTAGACCTAGATAGTGTGTATGTATTGATATGTCGGCTACTAGACCTAGATAGTGTGTGTATGTATTGATATGTCGGCTACTAGACCTAGATAGTGTGTGTGTGTATTGATATGTAGGCTACTAGACCTAGATAGTGTGTATGTATTGATATGTAGGCTACTAGACCTAGATTGTGTGTGTGTGTGTGTGTGTGTGTGTGTGTATTGATGTGTAGGCTACTAGACCTAGATAGTGTGTGTGTGTATTGATATGTAGGCTACTAGACCTAGATAGTGTGTGTGTATATTGATATGCAGGCTACTAGACCTAGATAGTGTGTGTGTATATTGATATGTAGGCTACTAGACCTAGATAGTGTGTGTATATATTGATATGCAGGCTACTAGACCTAGATAGTGTGTGTGTATATTGATATGTAGGCTACTAGACCTAGATAGTGTGTGTGTGTGTATTGATATGTAGGCTACTAGACCTAGATAGTGTGTGTATATTGATATGTAGGCTACTAGACCTAGATAGTGTGTGTGTATTGATATGTCGGCTACTAGACCTAGATAGTGTGTGTGTATTGATATGTAGGCTACTAGACCTAGATAGTGTGTGTATTGATATGTAGGCTACTAGACCTAGATAGTGTGTGTGTATGTATTGATATGTAGGCTACTAGACCTAGATAGTGTGTGTATGTATTGATATGTAGGCTACTAGACCTAGATAGTGTGTGTGTGTATTGATATGTAGGCTACTAGACCTAGATAGTGTGTGTATTGATATGTAGGCTACTAGACCTAGATAGTGTGTGTGTATGTATTGATATGTAGGCTACTAGACCTAGATAGTGTGTGTATGTATTGATATGTAGGCTACTAGACCTAGATAGTGTGTGTATGTATTGATATGTAGGCTACTAGACCTAGATAGTGTGTGTATGTATTGATATGTAGGCTACTAGACCTAGATAGTGTGTGTATGTATTGATATGTAGGCTACTAGACCTAGATAGTGTGTGTATGTATTGATATGTAGGCTACTAGACCTAGATAGGTGTGTGTGTGTATTGATATGTAGGCTACTAGACCTAGATAGTGTGTGTGTGTATTGATATGTAGGCTACTAGACCTAGATAGTGTGTATGTATTGATATGTCGGCTACTTGTGCCTTTTTAAAGAGATATATGTATGTAGTTATGTTCTTGTCTATTAATGTTGTGTATTATGTCATGTTCTGTGTGGACCCCAGGAAGAGGAGCTGCTGCTTTTGTAACAGCTAATGGGGATCCTAGTAAAATACCAAATACTGGCCCAGTGCTGTGTGTGCTGGACTAAAGTGCCTATCCAGACAGGCGGGGCGCAGCGTCTGGGAAGAACAGGCGGGGGGGGGTGGCGCCCGGGACGGACAGGCGGGGGGGAGGGGGCGTGGCCTCTGGGACGGACAGGCAGGGACAGGCAGGGGCGTGGCCTCGGACGGACAGGCAGGGGGGGCGTGGCCTCGGACGGACAGGCGGGGGGGGCGTGGCCGCTGGGACGGACAGGCGGGGGGGGGGGGCGTGGCCTCTGGGACGGACATGTGGGGGGGCGTGGCCTCTGGGACTGCGGACAGGCGGGGGGGCGTGGCCTCTGGGACGGCGGACAGGCGGGGGGGGGGGCGTGGCCTCTGGGACGGCGGACAGGCGGGGGGGGGGGCGTGGCCTCTGGGACGGCGGACAGGCGGGGGGGGGGGGGGCGTGGCCTCTGGGACGGCGGACAGGCAGGGGGGCGCGGCCTCTGGGACGACGGACAGGCAGGGGGGCGCGGCCTCTGGGACGGACCCCTCTTCAGTCCACTTTCCTCCTTTCCCTAATTCACTCACTGTCCCATCTCCCAAGCTGAATGTGTTTCCATTAACAGGCCATATAGATTACTGTCTGCATATTGGAAAAAGTTAACTAAATAAATATTGTATTTTGGTTTGAGGGAGATGCATAGCTCAATATTGATTAAGCGTTAACTGAGTTAGGTCTGTTCGCTGTGTGGGTGGTGTGTGTGTGTGTGTGGTGTGTGTGTGTGTGTGTGTGTGGTGAGGGAGGTTCGATGTTGAAGTGTCCTCCACCCTAGTGTCCTCCACGGTAGTGTCCTTGAGTGTGGTCTATTTATATGACTCCATGGTGACTGCATTAATATTCCATGTAGTGTTGTCACGGAACCAACATTTCACCACCGATATGATACCAGGCCAAGTATCACCATACTGAATAGTATACTGTATCATTAGTGTTGTCACGGAACCAACATTTCACCACCGATATGATACCAGGCCAAGTATCATCATACCAAGTAGTATACTGTATCATTAGTGTTGTCACGGAACCAACATTTCACCACCGATATGATACCAGGCCAAGTATCATCATACCGAGTAGTATACTGTATCATTAGTGTTGTCACGGAACCAACATTTCACCACCGATATGATACCAGGCCAAGTATCACCATACCGAGTAGTATACTGTATCATTAGTGTTGTCACGGAACCAACATTTCACCACCGATATGATACCAGGCCAAGTATCACCATACCGAGTAGTATACTGTATCATTAGTGTTGTCACGGAACCAACATTTCACCACCGATATGATACCAGGCCAAGTATCATCATACCGAGTAGTATACTGTATCATTAGTGTTGTCACGGAACCAACATTTCACCACCGATATGATACCAGGCCAAGTATCACCATACCGAGTAGTATACTGTATCATTAGTGAAGTGTTGGTATGGTAACAGCACTACTAGCTATGGGACAGGGGATGTTACTGCTGTCAACACACTGAGTACCCCTGTCAGCCTGTCAGCCATGTTACTGCTGTCAACACACTGAGTACTCCTGTCAGCCATGTTACTGCTGTCAACACACTGAGTACTCCTGTCAGCCATGTTACTGCTGTCAACACACTGAGTACTCCTGTCAGCCATGTTACTGCTGTCAACACACTGAGTACTCCTGTCAGCCATATAAATGCATCCCCAATAACACCTGTTTCCTATATAGTGCACTACTTTTCACGGGAGCCCCGTTGGGAGCCCCGTTGGGAGCCCCGTTGGGAGCCCCGTTGGGAGCCCCGTTGGGAGCCCCGTTGGGAGCCCCGTTGGGTGCCCCGGTCAACAGTAGTAGACATTGAATGTAATTTCACAGTGTTCAGTGTTTAATAGAATGGCTGATTTTGCTCATATTTGCTGTGATTTGATTGGAGGAATGGGAGGAAGGAATACACTTACCTGCATAATGATCTGTATGTCATTGTGGCAGTAAGGAGGGAACACCTCCCTTCCTCACACACTGCTCCCAACATTTAAAACGTTAGGCACCAAACAGAATTTAAGAATTTCTTCCTGGGCCAATAAAATTTGCCTAAACCGTACTGTCATGTTAGCAGGTTGTTAGCTAGCTAGGCAACATGACAGAACAACGTTTATCAAAACAATAAGTAGCGACCCGGGATTAGTTTAAAACGATCTGCGACATGGTTTGTGAAATTATATGTAAAGGGGGGGAAAGCTATCTCTGGTATTATGAGTCAGATATATGTTTTAATGTTCCCATTCAGGCTAGAGACGAGCTGTTTTCTCTGCTGGAAAGATGCATGCCTGTCATTGAGCTCTGCTCAATTTCCCCTCTGGCAATCAGAGGCTGCGTGACAGTGAACTTACGCTCTGCTCAGACTGGCCCGCGTCCATGGTTATAACAGGCCACGAAATTACTTGGGGCGTTGCTCCAATGTAGCAAATGTACAAATCTAACAGAGGACTCATCATGGTCTGCCCACCCCCCCACCACAGATAAATTATAGTTTAAAAACATGACGGAGGAATATTGTGCATGAAGAGAGGACTGAGAGGAACAGGTGAGTGAAGGAGGGTCACATGACATCGATGTGGATATTATTGGACCGACTCATACTAGTGGCTGTTGCTTAAATTCAACCCAATTTCTGAACGATAAACGGACTTTGTAGACATTTTGTAGGAGGCGCCAGCAGGTTCTTTTAGATGGGCAGAACAGTTTGGTAGTAGGAAATGGTGCTATGGGATTCTAAACTGTTGGTATCATGACATTTCAGTACCGTGATATTACTGTGGTACCTGTAAACCATGCAACACTACTAGCTAGCCAATGACTCAGTAGGAGAGCAGCGACGTCCCCGGTCCTTTAGCTAGCCAATGACTCAGTAGGAGAGCAGCCACGTCCCCGGTCCTTTAGCTAGCCAATGACTCAGTAGGAGAGCAGCGACGTCCCCGGTCCTTTAGCTAGCCAATGACTCAGTAGGAGAGCAGCCACGTCCCCGGTCCTTTAGCTAGCCAATGACTCAGTAGGAGAGCAGCCACGTCCCCGGTCCTTTAGCTAGCCAATGACTCAGTAGGAGAGCAGCCACGTCCCCGGTCCTTTAGCTAGCCAGTGACTCGATAGGAGAGCAGCGACGTCCCCGGTCCTTTAGCTAGCCAATGACTCAGTAGGAGAGCAGCCACGTCCCCGGTCCTTTAGCTAGCCAATGACTCAATAGGAGAGCAGCCACGTCCCCGGTCCTTTAGCTAGCCAATGACTCGATAGGAGAGCAGCGACGTCCCCGGTCCTTTAGCTAGCCAATGACTCAGTAGGAGAGCAGCGACGTCCCCGGTCCTTTGCTAGCCAATGACTCAGTAGGAGAGCAGCGACGTCCCCGGTCCTTTAGCTAGCCAATGACTCAGTAGGAGAGCAGCGACGTCCCCGGTCCTTTGCTAGCCAATGACTCAGTAGGAGAGTAGTGACGTCCCCGGTCCTTTAGCTAGCCAATGACTCAGTAGGAGAGCAGCCACGTCCCCGGTCCTTTAGCTAGCCAATGACTCAGTAGGAGAGCAGCGACGTCCCCGGTCCTTTAGCTAGCCAATGACTCAGTAGGAGAGCAGCCACGTCCCCGGTCCTTTAGCTAGCCAATGACTCAGTAGAAGAGCAGCCACGTCCCTGGTCCTTTAGCTAGCCAATGACTCAATAGGAGAGTAGTGACATTCCCGGTCCTTTGGCTAGAAACATTTTGTCAATACTTCCCAGAAAGGCTGCTGGTCGATGAGAATGTGTCCGACTAGGAGAGAAATGCTTGCTTTAACTAATTGTGTGCATCCATCCCTCTTTCTCTGCCATTCCTTCTTCCCCCGGATAACCGGATCTCTCTCACACACACACACACACACACACACCTCTCAGAGGAAATATCACTAATGATAGTCAGCACATCCATCATTGTCAGAGAGGCGGTCCCAGAGGTAAAGGCTTCACGGCGACAGTAACCATGATGCTACGGGGTGTGTGTGTGTGTGTGTGTGTGTGTGTGTGTGTGTCTGGTTCACCAGCTAGCCAGGCAGCCGAACTGCAGCACAGCACAGCATCCCAAATTGCACCCTTTTGTTCCATAGGGCTCTGGTCTGTAGTAGTGCACTATATAGGGAATAGGGCTCTGGTCTGTAGTAGTGCACTATATAGGGAATAGGGCTCCATTTGGGACGCAGATAGTAGCTAATATAAACCAGACCGACAGGGAGGGAGAGAGGGGAGATGCATCTGTCTGGATCCAAGCTGGCAGATGGAGGTGGAAGTGATGTTGGCACAACGCTGGGATGTTTTATCATCCACACTGAGATGGGATCCTCACCCTCTGTCCCAGCAGGCCTCCCTACTGGGGGGAAGCACTGAGATGGGATCCTCACCCTCTGTCCCAGCAGGCCTCCCTACTGGGGGAAGCACTGAGATGGGATCCTCACCCTCTGTCCCAGCAGGCCTCCCTACTGGGGGAAGCACTGAGATGGGATCCTCACCCTCTGTCCCAGCAGGCCTCCCTACTGGGGGAAGCACTGAGATGGGATCCTCACCCTCTGTCCCAGCAGGCCTCCCTACTGGGGGAAGCACTGAGATGGGATCCTCACCCTCTGTCCCAGCAGGCCTCCCTACTGGGGGAAGCACTGAGATGGGATCCTCACCCTCTGTCCCAGCAGGCCTCCCTACTGGGGGAAGCACTGAGATGGGATCCTCACCCTCTGTCCCAGCAGGCCTCCCTACTGGGGGAAGCACTGAGATGGGATCCTCACCCTCTGTCCCAGCAGGCCTCCCTACTGGGGGAAGCACTGAGATGGGATCCTCACCCTCTGTCCCAGCAGGCCTCCCTACTGGGGGAAGCACTGAGATGGGATCCTCACCCTCTGTCCCAGCAGGCCTCCCTACTGGGGGAAGCACTGAGATGGGATCCTCACCCTCTGTCCCAGCAGGCCTCCCTACTGGGGGAAGCACTGAGATGGGATCCTCACCCTCTGTCCCAGCAGGCCTCCCTACTGGGGGAAGCACTGAGATGGGATCCTCACCCTCTGTCCCAGCAGGCCTCCCTACTGGGGGAAGCACTGAGATGGGATCCTCACCCTCTGTCCCAGCAGGCCTCCCTACTGGGGGAAGCACTGAGATGGGATCCTCACCCTCTGTCCCAGCAGGCCTCCCTACTGGGGGAAGCACTGAGATGGGATCCTCACCCTCTGTCCCAGCAGGCCTCCCTACTGGGGGAAGCACTGAGATGGGATCCTCACCCTCTGTCCCAGCAGGCCTCCCTACTGGGGGAAGCACTGAGATGGGATCCTCACCCTCTGTCCCAGCAGGCCTCCCTACTGGGGGAAGCACTGAGATGGGATCCTCACCCTCTGTCCCAGCAGGCCTCCCTACTGGGGGAAGCACTGAGATGGGATCCTCACCCTCTGTCCCAGCAGGCCTCCCTACTGGGGGAAGCACTGAGATGGGATCCTCACCCTCTGTCCCAGCAGGCCTCCCTACTGGGGGAAGCACTGAGATGGGATCCTCACCCTCTGTCCCAGCAGGCCTCCCTACTGGGGGAAGCACTGAGATGGGATCCTCACCCTCTGTCCCAGCAGGCCTCCCTACTGGGGGAAGCACTGAGATGGGATCCTCACCCTCTGTCCCAGCAGGCCTCCCTACTGGGGGGAAGCACTGAGATGGGATCCTCACCCTCTGTCCCAGCAGGCCTCCCTACTGGGGGAAGCACTGAGATGGGATCCTCACCCTCTGTCCCAGCAGGCCTCCCTACTGGGGGAAGCACAGTGCTTTGCCCTACCTGTCTCTGTGGAAGAAACAAGGCTCCTGCGTACTGTGAAAGGAGGCTGATCTGTGAAATCAAAGCCGCTCTCTGTGTGTTTATGTGCTGTGTTACTGATAGAAGAGCTAGAGTCAGCTAGCTAGTAAAACACACTGCAGCCTCCTCTGAAACATTTATATTACCACTGTCTTGTTAATCCTCACCCTGTCGGACGTCCTTTTATCTCACACACACACACACACTTCTCTGTCAGCCAGTCAGAAGTAGCAGCGCTATGGAAACCCCTTTAGACAGTGTGGAGTGTCAGGGCAGTAGCCTTGAAGCAGCCACCAGTCATTTCTGCTTTGAGCTTGATCCGTTTTTGAATTAATGATGAGCATTTAAGTGGGATGAATAGAAAGATGGTGAGTGTGACTTTATGGTTGGTGCATTTCACCTCTCTCTCTGTGTGTGTGTGTGTGTGTGTGAGAGAGCAATGTCAGCAGAATCTAGAGTGTTGTTGGTGGGGAAACGGGCAGCTGCTCTGTGCTGTAAACCTTGAGGTTTGTACAACGTTGATCTAACGTTGAGGTCCTTGATTTTCATTTGGCTGAATTAAGAAGTCAGGTTTCTGACCTTAGTGTGTTTGTTCCCTCTGACAGTGGAGCGGAGTGTACTGTCCTCTGTACCCCTACACACACACACACACCAGTTAGTATTGTCAGGTTTCAGTCCGTCCTTATCAGTAAATTAGTGCTGTTGATTTCCCTTCTCTAACGAGGAGGGCAGAGTGTTTGTGCCAACGAGTGATGTCATCTTTTAGCCATCTGCTGTCTTCCTGAGGTCTTTACAGCGTGATGGAGCGGTAAACATCCATCGGGCTCGCGGGTCAGGCTCGGCGGTTGGAGAGTGGACTGGACCTGGACAGGGCTGGGGATAAGGGGCTGGAGAGTGGACTGGACTGGACAGGGCTGGGGATAAGGGGTTGGAGAGTGGAGTAGCCTAGCTGCTGGTTTGGGTTGGGGAGAGTTCACAGTGACTGGGTTAGATTGATGTTAGGGGGAGAGTACACAGTGACTGGGTTAGGTTGATGTTAGGGGGAGAGTACACAGTGACTGGGTTAGGTTGATGTTAGGGGGAGAGTACACAGTGACTGGGTTAGATTGATGTTAGGGGGAGAGTACACAGTGACTGGGTTAGATTGATGTTAGGGGGAGAGTTCACAGTGACTGGGTTAGATTGATGTTAGGGGGAGAGTACACAGTGACTGGGTTAGATTGATGTTAGGGGGAGAGTACACAGTGACTGGGTTAGGTTGATGTTAGGGGGAGAGTACACAGTGACTGGGTTAGGTTGATGTTAGGGGGAGAGTACACAGTGACTGGGTTAGGTTGATGTTAGGGGGAGAGTACACAGTGACTGGGTTAGATTGATGTTAGGGGGAGAGTACACAGTGACTGGGTTAGGTGATGTTAGGGGGAGGTCACAGGACTGGGTTAGGTGATGTTAGGGGGAGAGTACACAGTGACTGGGTTAGGTGATGTTAGGGGGAGGTCACAGGACTGGGTTAGGTGATGTTAGGGGGAGAGTCACAGTGACTGGGTTAGTGATGTTAGGGGGAGGTCACAGGACTGGGTTAGGTTGATGTTAGGGGGAGAGTACACAGTGACTGGGTTAGGTGATGTTAGGGGGAGGTACACAGTGACTGGGTTAGTGATGTTAGGGGGAGCGTCACAGTGACTGGGTTAGATTGATGTTAGGGGGAGAGTTCATATTGACTGGGTTAGGGTGATGTTAGGGAGGATACCTGCTGTGGCTGTCTAAACAGGGACTGGGTTAGGGTGATGTTAGGGAGGATACCTGCTGTGGCTGTCTGAACAGGGACTGAAGCATCATTGGTGTGTATAAGGCTGCCAGTGTTCCTGTTCCTCCATCAGCACAGCCTCACCACCCACCAACCAGCTAACCCAGACCTGGAGACACGCATGGGATCACACAGGGACACTCACTCTCAAACACTCTCTCTCTGTCTCGCTCTCCCATTCTCTGTCCCCCATTCTCTCTCCCCCTGGCCTCTCTCTCTCTCGCTCTCTCTCTCGCTCTACCATTCTCTCTCCCCCTCCCCTTCTCTGTCTCTCGCTCTCCCTTTCTCTCTCCCCCTCCCATTCTCTCTCTCTCTCTCTCCTTGTTCCTTTGTGGGAGACATGTAGTATCAGAATAAGGGTTTTGCTGTGTATCTGAGGTGTATTATTGATAACCATCCACGTAACATGTAGAATCTTAATGTTTATCTCTGTGTGGGCAGACATTTTGTTCTGTTTCTGAGCTAATATCCTGCAATTTCACAGTTTAGCATCTCTGTAACATAATCGTTTGGCGAGGGGCAACATGACGTTTTGGTTTGTCCCGCGCTCCCGTCAGTCGTTCCACTTGGTCATCAAAAGGTGCCCAGAAAGTACGCCGGACAGAGAGGCAAAGCGACAGTCTTTACTCCGCCTAAAATAAGCCTACGAAATGAGGAATTTTTGTATGGAGGTCAGTAAATGTTGTATTTGGCCAACAAAAATAGAATTGCTCATTTGCTACGTGCGGCTTATTTGATCGACTATAAGTTTTGTTATGGGTGGGTGTGTGTGTCTGTTCGTGTGTGTGTGTGGTGTGTGTGTGTGTGTGTCTGTTCGTGTGTGTGTGTGTGTGTCTGTTCGTGTGTGTGTGTGTGTGTCTGTTCGTGTGTGTGTGTGTGTGTCTGTTCGTGTGTGTGTGTGTGTGCTGTTCGTGTGCTGTTCGTGTGTGTGTGTGTGTCTGTTCGTGGTGTGTGTGTGTGTCTGTTCGTGTGTGTGTGTGTGTCTGTTCGTGTGTGGTGTGTCTGTTCGTGTGTGTGTGTGTGTCTGTTCGTGTGTGTGTGTCTGTTCGTGTGTGTGTGTGTCTGTTCGTGTGTGTGTGTGTGTGTGTGTGTGTGTGTGTGTGTCTGTTCGTGTGTGTGTGTGTGTGTCTGTTCGTGGTGTGTGTGTGTGTGTGTGTGTGTGTCTGTTCGTGAGCCCGCGTCTCTCTCTCAAGCCTCGGCTGACACACGATCAGGAAGATAAACTGTTGAGGGAAGTTGGACCTGATCCACCACAGCAGACATTAGAAATGAATGATTCTTCATGATGAACATCACTAGACATGGGACTGTGTTTATTCATTATGAGTTAAACTAGATTATACTGGGATTTGGCTTGTTATTTTCCTCTTCTCCCTCCTGACTCGTACTAAACGCCCCCGGCTGCTTCTGTTAGAAAACCACTTTTTAACAAGTCTACAATCAGGATTAACCTCCTGAGGTCCAACTGCATTTTTCATTTCTTTTTATAAATCTGAGAGGGGGGGGGTTCGGGGAGAGAGGGGGGGGTTGGGGGAGAGAGAGGAGGGAGAGAGAGGGGGGTTCGGGGAGAGAGGGGGGGGTTCGGGGAGAGGGGGGGGGGGGGGAGGAAGAGAAAGAGAGAAGGGAGAGAGAGAGGGGGGGGTTGGGGGAGAGAGAGAGAGAAGGGAGAGAGAGGGGGGGGTTGGGGGAGAGAGAGAGAGAGGGGGGGGTTGGGGGAGAGAGAGAGAGAGAAGGGAGAGAGGGGGGGGGTTGGGGGAGAGAGAACGAGAGGTTGAGAGGTTGTTTAAGAGGTCTGGTTTGTAGTTGGTGGAAATCACTCTGATATAAGGAAGTGCTGGGAAGTCTGTTTTTGCCCAATTATCACCTGAAACAAGACTCGGGCAAAATTGTCAAACGTTTTATGGCAAAGTGTGTTCTGATGAAGATATTTCCCCTCTGCAGAATTCCAAAAAGCGGTCCAACATCTTTTCCCTTAATGTCTCTCACTGTTTCTCCAAAAGCAGAGGAGGCAATTCATTCCATCAATCAGCTCTCACTTCCCTCCAAGTCTGCAGTATTTATTCTAGTACTTTCTTCTCTCCCAAGATGAGGCTTGTGAATGTTCTCATTAGACGATGGCAACGTCAGCGCAGAGCAGCGGTAACGCTGTTCCTCTTCTTTCTAACTGGTGTTTCCTCTAGTCACTAGACTGTCCCCCCCCCCCCCACACACACACACACACACACACACACACACACACACACACACACACACACACACACTCACTCCAGACGTTTAGCGAGGGGCGGCCTTGATGTCAGAGAATGTGGATGTGGGTGATATGTATGGAGATAGACAGAGTGGTTTGTGTCATAAAGGTGGATGAGGGTGATATGTATGGAGATAGACAGAGTGGTTTGTGTTGTGTCTTTATAAAGGTGGATGAGGGTGATATGTATGGAGATAGACAGAGTGGTTTGTGTTGTGTCTTTATAAAGGTGGATGAGGGTGATATGTATGGAGATAGACAGAGTGGTTTGTGTCTTTATAAAGGTGGATGAGGGTGATATGTATGGAGATAGACAGAGTGGTTTGTGTTGTGTCTTTATAAAGGTGGATGAGGGTGATATGTATGGAGATAGACAGAGTGGTTTGTGTTGTGTCATAAAGGTGGATGAGGGTGATATGTATGGAGATAGACAGAGTGGTTTGTGTTGTGTCTATAAAGGTGGATGAGGGTGATATGTATGGAGATAGACAGAGTGGTTTGTGTTGTGTCTTTATAAAGGTGGATGAGGGTGATATGTATGGAGATAGACAGAGTGGTTTGTGTTGTGTCTTTATAAAGGTGGATGAGGGTGATATGTATGGAGATAGACAGAGTGGGTTTGTGTTGTGTCTTTATAAAGGTGGATGAGGGTGATATGTATGGAGATAGACAGAGTGGTTTGTGTCATAAAGGTGGATGAGGGTGATATGTATGGAGATAGACAGAGTGGTTTGTGTTGTGTCTTTATAAAGGTGGATGAGGGTGATATGTATGGAGATAGACAGAGTGGTTTGTGTCTTTATAAAGGTGGATGAGGGTGATATGTATGGAGATAGACAGAGTGGTTGTGTCTTTATAAAGGTGGATGAGGGTGATATGTATGGAGATAGACAGAGTGGTTTGTGTCTTTATAAAGGTGGATGAGGGTGATATGTATGGAGATAGACAGAGTGGTTTGTGTTGTGTCTTTATAAAGGTGGATGAGGGTGATATGTATGGAGATAGACAGAGTGGTTTGTGTTGTGTCTTTATAAAGGTGGATGAGGGTGATATGTATGGAGATAGACAGAGTGGTTTGTGTTGTGTCTTTATAAAGGTGGATGAGGGTGATATGTATGGAGATAGACAGAGTGGTTTGTGTCTTTATAAAGGTGGATGAGGGTGATATGTATGGAGATAGACAGAGTGGTTTGTGTTGTGTCTTTATAAAGGTGGATGAGGGTGATATGTATGGAGATAGACAGAGTGGTTTGTGTCTTTATAAAGGTGGATGAGGGTGATATGTATGGAGATAGACAGAGTGGTTTGTGTCTTTATAAAGGTGGATGAGGGTGATATGTATGGAGATAGACAGAGGGGTTTGTGTTGTGTCTTTATAAAGGTGGATGAGGGTGATATGTATGGAGATAGACAGAGTGGTTTGTGTTGTGTCTTTATAAAGGTGGATGAGGGTGATATGTATGGAGATAGACAGAGTGGTTTGTGTTGTGTCTTTATAAAGGTGGATGAGGGTGATATGTATGGAGATAGACAGAGTGGTTTGTGTTGTGTCTTTATAAAGGTGGATGAGGGTGATATGTATGGAGATAGACAGAGTGGTTTGTGTTGTGTCTTTATAAAGGTGGATGAGGGTGATATGTATGGAGATAGACAGAGTGGTTTGTGTTGTGTCTTTATAAAGGTGGATGAGGGTGATATGTATGGAGATAGACAGAGTGGTTTGTGTCTTTATAAAGGTGGATGAGGGTGATATGTATGGAGATAGACAGAGTGGTTTGTGTTGTGTCTTTATAAAGGTGGATGAGGGTGATATGTATGGAGATAGACAGAGTGGTTTGTGTTGTGTCTTTATAAAGGTGGATGAGGTAAAGAGATGGGATTATCGTTTACATGCATGTGATGTGAGCAGAGAGGAGACGTGGCCAGCTGTGTGTGTGTGTGTGTGTGTGTGAGAGCGCAGGGAGGAGGCACTGCAAGGCTTCACAAGGTGGTCTGGTTCTCGTCATGTGTTTATACACACACACACACACACACACACACACACACACACACACACACACACACACAGTAAAGTAATACCGTGTGCTTCAGCTTATATCACTGAAACATTAGATGTCAGATTCATCAAACTCAGTTCCACTCCCGTTTAGCATTACACACCACCTTCTAAAACACGCTCACTGACTAAATGACTGGTTTCCTGTTTTTACCCAGACCGCCATCGCCTGTTTTTAAAAGGTGACGTTTGTACATTTTATTCACCAATTATTTTTTATGAATTGTGGGTCTTCGTCCCAAGTGGCCCTACGGTCAAAAGTAGGGCACTATATAGGCAATAGGGTGACATTTGTGACACAGACGAAGCCTTATGGCTCAGATTGCATCAACATTACACCGTACACCCACCACCTTATCTCCTAGGGTTTATTTCAATAGCGTGGTTGCAGTAAGTATCGACGGAGGTTGAGAAACGCTCAAGTTGTCTTTGTGTGTTTAGTGTGACCATTATGGAAATATCAGCTCAGTAAGAGACACTTGTTTTCCCCCGACCTGTCCTTGAACAGCGCTGTGAGCAGGGGGAGATGGAAGGATGAGGACCTGTCCTTGAACAGCGCTGTGAGCAGGGGGAGATGGAAGGATGAGGACCTGTCTTGAACAGCGCTGTGAGCAGGGGGAGATGGAAGGATGAGGACCTGTCCTTGAACAGCGCTGTGAGCAGGGGGAGATGGAAGGATGAGGACCTGTCCTTGAACAGCGCTGTGAGCAGGGGGAGATGGAAGGATGAGGACCTGGGGTGTGAGCAGGGGGAGATGGAAGGATGAGGACCTGGAGTCTGTGGGGTGTGAGCAGGGGGAGATGGAAGGATGAGGACCTGGAGTCTGTGGGGGGTGAGCAGGGGGAGATGGAAGGATGAGGACCTGGAGTCTGTGGGGTGAGAGCAGGGGGAGATGGAAGGATGAGGACCTGGAATCTGTGGGGTGAGAGCAGGGGGAGATGGAAGGATGAGGACCTGGAGTCTGTGGGGTGTGAGCAGGGGGAGATGGAAGGATGAGGACCTGGGGTGTGAGCAGGGGGAGATGGAAGGATGAGGACCTGGAGACTGTGGGGGGTGAGCAGGGGGAGATGGAAGGATGAGGACCTGGAGTCTGTGGGGGGTGAGCAGGGGGAGATGGAAGGATGAGGACCTGGAGTCTGTGGGGTGTGAGCAGGGGGAGATGGAAGGATGAGGACCTGGGGTGTGAGCAGGGGGAGATGGAAGGATGAGGACCTGGAGACTGTGGGGGGTGAGCAGGGGGAGATGGAAGGATGAGGACCTGGAGTCTGTGGGGGGTGAGCAGGGGGAGATGGAAGGATGAGGACCTGGAGTCTGTGGGGTGAGAGCAGGGGGAGATGGAAGGATGAGGACCTGGGGTGTGAGCAGGGGGAGATGGAAGGATGAGGACTTGGAGTCTGTGGGGGGTGAGCAGGGGGAGATGGGGAGATGGAAGGATGAGGACCTGGAGTCTGTGGGGTGTGAGCAGGGGGAGATGGAAGGATGAGGACCTGGGGTGTGAGCAGGGGGAGATGGAAGGATGAGGACCTGGAGTCTGTGGGGGGTGAGCAGGGGGAGATGGAAGGATGAGGACCTGGAGTCTGTGGGGTGAGAGCAGGGGGAGATGGAAGGATGAGGACCTGGGGTGTGAGCAGGGGGAGATGGAAGGATGAGGACCTGGAGTCTGTGGGGGGTGAGCAGGGGGAGATGGAAGGATGAGGACCTGGAGTCTGTGGGTGTGAGCAGGGGAGATGGAAGGATGAGGACCTGGAGTCTGTGGGGTGTGAGCAGGGGGAGATGGAAGGATGAGGACCTGGAGTCTGTGGGGTGTGAGCAGGGGGAGATGGAAGGATGAGGACCTGGAGTCTGTGGGGTGAAAGCAGGGGGAGATGGAAGGATGAGGACCTGGACTCTGTGGGGGGTGAGCAGGGGGAGATGGAAGGATGAGGACCTGGAGTCTGTGGGGGGTGAGCAGGGGGAGATGGAAGGATGAGGACCTGGAGTCTGTGGGGTGAGAGCAGGGGGAGATGGAAGGATGAGGACCTGGAGTCTGTGGGGGGGTGATAATAGATAGAGGTAGGATACCCTCGTCTCCCACTAAGAGCCAGTCTGTGGGGGGTGTAATAGATAGAGGTAGGATACCCTCGTCTCCCACTAAGAGCCAGTCTGTGGGGGGTGTAATAGATAGAGGTAGGATACCCTCGTCTCCCACTAAGAGCCAGTCTGTGGGGTGTGTAATAGATAGAGGTAGGATACCCTCGTCTCCCACTAAGAGCCAGTCTGTGGGGTGTGTAATAGATAGAGGTAGGATACCCTCGTCTCCCACTAAGAGCCAGTCTGTGGGGGGTGTAATAGATAGAGGTAGGATACCCTCGTCTCCCACTAAGAGCCAGTCTGTGGGGGGTGTAATGGATAGAGGTAGGATACCCTCGTCTCCCACTAAGAGCCAGTCTGTGGGGGGTGTAATAGATAGAGGTAGGATACCCTCGTCTCCCACTAAGAGCCAGTCTGTGGGGGGTGTAATAGATAAAGGTAGGATACCCTCGTCTCCCACTAAGAGCCAGTCTGTGGGGGGTGTAATAGATAGAGGTAGGATACCCTCGTCTCTCACTAAGAGCCCGTCTGTGGGGTGTGTAATAGATAGAGGTAGGATACCCTCGTCTCCCACTAAGAGCCAGTCTGTGGGGTGTGTAATAGATAGAGGTAGGATACCCTCGTCTCCCACTAAGAGCCAGTCTGTGGGGTGTGTAATAGATAGAGGTAGGATACCCTCGTCTCCCACTAAGAGCCAGTCTGGGGGGGGTGTAATAGATAGAGGTAGGATACCCTCGTCTCCCACTAAGAGCCAGTCTGTGGGGTGTGTAATAGATAGAGGTAGGATACCCTCGTCTCCCACTAAGAGCCAGTCTGGGGGGGGTGTAATAGATAGAGGTAGGATACCCTCGTCTCCCACTAAGAGCCAGTCTGTGGGGGGTGTAATAGATTTACATTACATTTTACATTTTAGTCATTTAGCAGACGCTCTTATCCAGAGCGACTTACAAATTGGTGCATTCACCTATAATATCCAGTGGAACAACCACTTTACAATAGTGCATCTAAATCTTTCAAGGGGGGGGGTTAGAAGGATTACTTTATCCTATCCCAGGTATTCCTTGAAGAGGTGGGGTTTCAGGTGTCTCCGGAAGGTGGTGATTGACTCCGCTGTCCTGGCGTCGTGAGGGAGCTTGTTCCACCATTGGGGTGCCAGAGCAGCGAACAGTTTTGACTGCGCTGAGCGGGAACTGTGCTTCCTCAGAGGTAGGGAGGCGAGCAGGCCAGAGGTGGATGAACGGAGTGCCCTTGTTTGGGTGTAGGGCCTGATCAGAGCCTGAAGGTACGGAGGTGCCGTTCCCCTCACAGCTCCGTAGGCAAGCACCATGGTCTTGTAGCGGATGCGAGCTTCGACTGGAAGCCAGTGGAGAGAGCGGAGGAGCGGGGTGACGTGAGAGAACTTGGGAAGGTTGAACACCAGACGGGCTGCGGCGTTCTGGATGAGTTGTAGGGGTTTAATGGCACAGGCAGGGAGCCCAGCCAACAGCGAGTTGCAATAATCCAGACGGGAGATGACAAGTGCCTGGATTAGGACCTGCGCCGCTTCCTGTGTGAGGCAGGGTCGTACTCTGCGAATGTTGTAGAGCATGAACCTACAGGATCGGGTCACCGCCTTGATGTTGGTGGAGAACGACAGGGTGTTGTCCAGGGTCACGCCAAGGCTCTTAGCACTCTGGGAGGAGGACACAAAGGAGTTGTCAACCGTGATGGCGAGATCATGGAACGGGCAGTCCTTCCCCGGGAGGAAGAGCAGCTCCGTCTTGCCGAGGTTCAGCTTGAGGTGGTGATCCGTCATCCACACTGATATGTCTGCCAGACATGCAGAGATGCGATTCGCCACCTGGTTGTCAGAAGGGGGAAAGGAGAAGATTAATTGTGTGTCATCTGCATAGCAATGATATGAGAGACCATGTGAGGATATGACAGAGCCAAGTGACTTGGTGTATAGCGAGAATAGGAGTGGGCCAAGAACAGAGCCCTGGGGGACACCAGTGGTGAGAGCACGTGGTGCGGAGACAGATTCTCGCCACGCCACCTGGTAGGAGCGACCTGTCAGGTAGGACGCAATCCAAGCGTGCGCGGTGCCGGAGATGCCCAGCTCGGAGAGGGTGGAGAGGAGGATCTGATGGTTCACGGTATCAAAGGCAGCAGATAGGTCTAGAAGGATGAGAGCAGAGGAGAGAGAGTTAGCTTTAGCAGTGCGGAGAGCCTCCGTGACACAGAGAAGAGCAGTCTCAGTTGAATGCCCAGTCTTGAAACCTGACTGATTAGGATCAAGAAGGTCATTCTGAGAGAGATAGCAAGAGAGCTGGCCAAGGACGGCGCGTTCAAGAGTTTTGGAGAGAAAGGAAAGAAGGGATACTGGTCTGTAGTTGTTGACATCGGAGGGATCGAGTGTAGGTTTTTTCAGAAGGGGTGCAACTCTCGCTCTCTTGAAGACGGAAGGGACGTAGCCAGCGGTCAAGGATGCGTTGATGAGCGAGGTGAGGTAGGGGAGAAGGTCTCCGGAAATGGTCTGGAGAAGAGAGGAGGGGATAGGGTCAAGTGGGCAGGTTGTTGGGCGGCCGGCCGTCACAAGACGCGAGATTTCATCTGGAGAGAGAGGGGAGAAAGAGGTCAAAGCACAGGGTAGGGCAGTGTGAGCAGGACCAGCAGTGTCGTTTGACTTAGCAAACGAGGATCGGATGTCGTCAACCTTCTTTTCAAAATGGTTGACGAAGTCATCCGCAGAGAGGGAGGAGGGGGGGGGGAGGGGGAGGAGGATTCAGGAGGGAGGAGAAGGTAGCAAAGAGCTTCCTAGGGTTAGAGGCAGATGCTTGGAGTTTAGAGTGGTAGAAAGTGGCTTTAGCAGCAGAGACAGAAGAGGAAAATGTAGAGAGGAGGGAGTGAAAGGATGCCAGGTCCGCAGGGAGGCGAGTTTTCCTCCATTTCCGCTCGGCTGCCCGGAGCCCTGTTCTGTGAGCTCGCAGTGAGTCGTCGAGCCACGGAGCAGGAGGGGAGGACCGAGCCGGCCTGGAGGATAGGGGACAGAGGAAATCAAAGGATGCAGAGAGGGAGGAGAGGAGGGTTGAGGAGGCAGAATCAGGAGATAGGTTGGAGAAGGTTTGAGCAGAGGGAAGAGATGATAGGATGGAAGAGGAGAGAGTAGCGGGAGAGAGAGAGCGAAGGTTGGGACGGCGCAATACCATCCGAGTAGGGGGAGAGTGAGAAGTGTTGGATGAGAGCGAGAGGGAAAAGGATACAAGGTAGTGGTCGGAGACTTGGAGGGGAGTTGGAATGAGATTAGTGGAAGAACAGCATCTAGTAAAGATGAGGTCAAGCGTATTGCCTGCCTTGTGAGTAGGGGGGGAAGGTGAGAGGGTGAGGTCGAAAGAGGAGAGGAGTGGAAAGAAGGAGGCAGAGAGGAATTAGTCGAAGGTAGACGTGGGGAGGTTAAAGTCACCCAGAACTGTGAGAGGTGAGCCATCCTCAGGAAAGGAACTTATCAAGGCGTCAAGCTCATTTATGAACTCTCCAAGGGAACCTGGAGGGCGATAAATGATAAGGATGTTAAGCTTGAAAGGGCTGGTAACTGTGACAGCATGGAATTCAAATGAGGAGATAGACAGATGGGTCAGGGGAGAAAGAGAGAATGTCCACTTGGGAGAGATGAGGATTCCAGTGCCACCACCCCGCTGGCTCGATGCTCTAGGGGTATGCGAGAACACGTAGTCAGACGAGGAGAGAGCAGTAGGAGTAGCAGTGTTATCTGTGGTGATCCATGTTTCCGTCAGCGCCAGGAAGTCTAGGGACTGGAGGGTAGCATAGGCTGAGATGAACTCAGCCTTGTTGGCCGCAGACCGGCAGTTCCAGAGGCTGCCGGAGACCTGGAACTCCACGTGGGTCGTGCGCGCTGGGACCACCAGGTTAGAGTGGCAGCGGCCACGCGGTGTGGAGCGTTTGTATGGGCTGTGCAGAGGAGAGAGAACAGGGATAGGCAGACACATAGTAGACAAGCTACAGAAGAGGCTACGCTAATGCAAATGAGATTGGAGTGACAAGTGGACTACACGTCTCGAATGTTCAGGAAGTTAAGCTTACGTTGCAAAAATGTTATTGACTAAAATGATACAGTACTGCTGGCTGGTGGAGTAGGCTAGCTAGCAGTGGCTGCGTTGTTGACTTTGAACGTGTAGCTGGCTAGGTAACCTCGGTAGTTTCAGTACTACACCTTGTCATGATACAAAGCAACTTTGTAGCTAGCTAGCTAACATAACACTAATCAAGACGTTCCTTGTAGTGTATTTAGTTTCAACAATGCTGCTCGTCGGTAATAGTTGGCTAGGTTAGGAAAAATGGCGTCGCGGGGGACGGAAATAGCTGGCTAGCTAACCTCGATGGCTGGCTAGCTAACAATTATCAATTAACAATTATCAAGCTATGACAAAGACAACTAGGTAGCTAGCTAGGTAACACTGCACTAGTCAAATCGTTCCGTTGTAAAGTATTAGTAACTACAGCGCTGCTAGTCGGTAACGGTTGGCTAGCTGGCAGTGGGTTAATGATGACTAGGTGTGTTGAGTAAGTCTGGCGCCGCGTCGCGGCTGGCTAGCACACCTCGATAATACTCAAACTCAAACTACACAATTATCTTAGATACAGAGACAGCAAAGACAACTATGTAGCTGGCTAACTAACACTAACACCACACTAATCAAGTCGTTGCGTTGTAATGTAATAGTTTCTGCGGTGCTGCTAGTCGGTAGAAGTTGGCTAGCTAACAGTGATGACTAGCTAGCTAGCAGCTAGCAGTGTTGACTACGTTAGGAGGACGAAGATAGCTAGCCTCGATAATTACTCAGTTACTCTAAACTACACAATTATCTTTGATACAAAGACGGCTATGTAGCTAGCTAAGAAGAATTGCTCAGATCAAACAAATCAAGCCGTTGTAATGTAGCGAAGTGTAATATTACCTGTGGAGCGAAGCGTGGTGCGACTGCTCGCTCCAAACCATTGACTGCCAATGTCAGATAGAGGTAGGATACCCTCGTCTCCCACTAAGAGCCAGTCTGTGGGGGGTGTAATAGATAGAGGTAGGATACCCTCGTCTCCCACTAAGAGCCAGTCTGTGGGGGGTGTAATAGATAGAGGTAGGATACCCTCGTCTCCCACTAAGAGCCAGTCTGTGGGGGGTGTAATAGATAGAGGTAGGATACCCTCGTCTCCCACTAAGAGCCAGTCTGTGGGGGGTGTAATAGATAGAGGTAGGATACCCTCGTCTCCCACTAAGAGCCAGTCTGTGGGGGGTGTAATAGATAGAGGTAGGATACCCTCGTCTCCCACTAAGAGCCAGTCTGTGGGGGGTGTAATAGATAGAGGTAGGATACCCTCGTCTCCCACTAAGAGCCAGTCTGTGGGGGGTGTAATAGATAGAGGTAGGATACCCTCGTCTCCCACTAAGAGCCAGTCTGTGGGGGGTGTAATAGATAGAGGTAGGATACCCTCGTCTCCCACTAAGAGCCAGTCTGTGGGGGGTGTAATAGATAGAGGTAGGATACCCTCGTCTCCCACTAAGAGCCAGTCTGTGGGGGGTGTAATAGATAGAGGTAGGATACCCTCGTCTCCCACTAAGAGCCAGTCTGTGGGGGGTGTAATAGATAGAGGTAGGATACCCTCGTCTCCCACTAAGAGCCAGTCTGTGGGGTGTGTAATAGATAGAGGTAGGATACCCTCGTCTCCCACTAAGAGCCAGTCTGTGGGGGGTGTAATAGATAGAGGTAGGATACCCTCGTCTCCCACTAAGAGCCAGTCTGTGGGGGGTGTAATAGATAGAGGTAGGATACCCTCGTCTCCCACTAAGAGCCAGTCTGTGGGGGGTGTAATAGATAGAGGTAGGATACCCTCGTCTCCCACTAAGAGCCAGTCTGTGGGGGGTGTAATAGATAGAGGTAGGATACCCTCGTCTCCCACTAAGAGCCAGTCTGTGGGGGGTGTAATAGATAGAGGTAGGATACCCTCGTCTCCCACTAAGAGCCAGTCTGTGGGGGGTGTAATAGATAGAGGTAGGATACCCTCGTCTCCCACTAAGAGCCAGTCTGTGGGGGGTGTAATAGATAGAGGTAGGATACCCTCGTCTCCCACTAAGAGCCAGTCTGTGGGGGGTGTAATAGATAGAGGTAGGATACCCTCGTCTCCCACTAAGAGCCAGTCTGTGGGGGGTGTAATAGATAGAGGTAGGATACCCTGGGGGGTGTAATAGATAGAGGTAGGATACCCTCGTCTCCCACTAAGAGCCAGTCTGTGGGGGGTGTAATAGATAGAGGTAGGATACCCTCGTCTCCCACTAAGAGCCAGTCTGTGGGGGGTGTAATAGATAGAGGTAGGATACCCTCGTCTCCCACTAAGAGCCAGTCTGTGGGGGGTGTAATAGATAGAGGTAGGATACCCTCGTCTCCCACTAAGAGCCAGTCTGTGGGGGGTGTAATAGATAGAGGTAGGATACCCTCGTCTCCCACTAAGAGCCAGTCTGTGGGGGGTGTAAAAGATAGAGGTAGGATACCCTCGTCTCCCACTAAGAGCCAGTCTGTGGGGGGTGTAATAGATAGAGGTAGGATACCCTCGTCTCCCACTAAGAGCCAGTCTGTGGGGGGTGTAATAGATAGAGGTAGGATACCCTCGTCTCCCACTAAGAGCCAGTCTGTGGGGGGTGTAATAGATAGAGGTAGGATACCCTCGTCTCCCACTAAGAGCCAGTCTGTCTGTTTTGTAACCCAAAGGCCTCTTGTCTCTCTACTTTTTTCTTGTTTCTATTTTCATCTTTGTTTTTGTCCTCATTTCAAAATATCTTCCTTTTTTCACAATTTCCTCGTCCTCCAGCAGTGAGACGTGGTGAGCTTGCTGACAGACAGCATGTTCTGTTATTCGAGTGTTGTTCTGTTATTCGAGTGTTGTTCTGTTATTCGAGTGTTGTTCTGTTATTAGAGTGTTGTTCTGTTATTCGAGTGTTGTTCTGTTATTCGAGTGTTGTTCTGTTATTCGAGTGTTGTTCTGTTATTAGAGTGTTGTTCTGTTATTCGAGTGTTGTTCTGTTATTAGAGTGTTGTTCTGTTATTCGAGTGTTGTTCTGTTATTCGAGTGTTGTTCTGTTATTCGAGTGTTGTTCTGTTATTCGAGTGTTGTTCTGTTATTAGAGTGTTGTTCTGTTATTCGAGTGTTGTTCTGTTATTCGAGTGTTGTTCTGTTATTCGAGTGTTGTTCTGTTATTAGAGTGTTGTTCTGTTATTCGAGTGTTGTTCTGTTATTAGAGTGTTGTTCTGTTATTCGAGTGTTGTTCTGTTATTCGAGTGTTGTTCTGTTATTCGAGGGGAATCCAGGCGTGTTGTGGTTGGACATGTTGTAGACAGTGTTCATAAGAAATACTCAGACGGTAAGAGGTTAGACCCAGGAGTTTATCCACAGTTTGTTTTGACTAACAGTTCAGAGCAGATTCTGAGAACAACATGCTAACTGTTACAAAACACTTTTTCTTAAAGACCAAGACACACTTATTCTCACCTCCTACACATAAAACACTTTTTATTTTGTAATTATTCAGACTGTTCCGTTCTGTCGCCGGCATTTTAATATGAGTTTTATTGGGCTGTGAATCGTCAGTGTGAGCAGAATCTTGATTTTGGGCTGGAACAGTGCAGAGAACAGAGACGAGGAAGCGTATTGCTCCTGTGGGGGAACTAACCCAGAGAGGGAAGTCGGGCATAACCCCCATCATATCATGTTATAAACGGCTACAACCTTCAACTCCATGCATATTGAATGGATTTTTAGTTCTCTCTCACTGCTGCTTTTGTCTGAACTGTGTCTTACCCTCATTTAGCTTTTCCTCAAGACATTACAGCGAAAACCCCTTGGTTACTGCTAATGTTTACACTAAATGCTTCTGGCGGAGAGGGAGAATCTCTCTCTCTCTCTCTCTGTGTGTGTGTGTGTGTGTGTGTGTGTGTGTGTGTGTGTGTGTGTGTGTGTGTGTGTGTGTGTGTGTGTGTGTGTGTGTGTGTGTGTGTTAGCTATTTCTGTGTCCAGTCACAGTGCTGATGGTGGGATCCAGTCTGCCGCCGTCCTATGGGTTCTGATGGAACAGGGTGTTCTAGAAGCCTGCAGGAGGGAACAGGATGTTCTAGAAGCCTGCAGGAGGGAACAGGGTGTTCTAGAAGCCTGCAGGAGGGTACAGGGTGTTCTAGAAGCCCGCAGGAAGGAACAGGGTGTTCTAGAAGCCAGCAGGAGGGAACAGGGTGTTCTAGAAGCCAGCAGGAGGGAGCAGGGTGTTCTAGAAGCCTGCAGGAGGGCGCAGGGTGTTCTAGAAGCCCGCAGGATGGAACAGGGTGTTCTAGAAGCCCGCAGGAGGGAACAGGGTGTTCTAGAAGCCCGCAGGAGGGTACAGGGTGTTCTAGAAGCCCGCAGGAGGGTACAGGGTGTTCTAGAAGCCCGCAGGAGGGAACAGGGTGTTCTAGAAGCCCGCAGGAGGGAACAGGGTGTTCTAGAAGCCCGCAGGAGGGAACAGGGTGTTCTAGAAGCCCGCAGGAGGGAACAGGGTGTTCTAGAAGCCCGCAGGAGGGAACAGGGTGTTCTAGAAGCCCGCAGGAGGGAACAGGGTGTTCTAGAGGCCCGAACTTAGGGTGTTCTAGAAGCCCGCAGGAGGGAACAGGGTGTTCTAGAAGCCCGCAGGAGGGAACAGGGTGTTCTAGAAGCCCGCAGGAGGGAACAGGGTGTTCTAGAAGCCCGCAGGAGGGAACAGGGTGTTCTAGAAGCCCGCAGGAGGGAACAGGGTGTTCTAGAAGCCCGCAGGAGGGAACAGGGTGTTCTAGAAGCCCGCAGGAGGGAACAGGGTGTTCTAGAAGCCTGCAGGAGGGAACAGGGTGTAGAAACACTTCTTCCACCTCCACTTGAGCAGCGCTCTGTTCTAACCTCCCAACACAAACAACGGCGTGGGTTTTTCTCACGTCTGCCCGGTCCTCTATACATTCTCCGTTCCCCCAAGTGCTTGACAATGACATAGCACTTAGCCTGTCTTATTTTTACAAAAGGCCTCATTTTGCTTCTGTCTCATATAGACAGTGTCTTATGAACTGAGTCTCTGAGAAAAGGTTTGCCCAGTCTATGATGAGAGGCACATGGCCTGGACTGTTGAGGGTAGGTCTCTTCTCGTCTGTCTGTCTGTCTGTCTGTCTGTCTGTCTGTCTGTCTGTCTGTCTGTCTGTCTGTCTGTCTGTCTGTCTGTCTGTCTGTCTGTCTGTCTGTCTGTCTGTCTGTCTGTCTGTCTGTCTGTCTGTCTGTCTGTCTGTCTGTCTGTCTAGATCTGTAGACCCCTCCCTCTTCCTTCAGGTTTCAGAACACTGAGAGATGATTGGGGGATGTGGGGGGACGAGGGGTGACACAAGGCTTGCTGGAGGCCTGTCTGTGTTTAGTCTACAGCACACTGATGGGGTGAACACACACACACACACACACACACACACACACACACACACACACACACACACACACACACTGTTGGCTTCCTGGTGAGGTCCACACGCTGCCATTACCCAGGTCCCCTAATCAGTGGCCAGCCGTCACTCCTGTCTACCTTTTTAAAATCACTTTCTCTAATCGTCTCTCCGTCCCTCAAATGTTATTTTTATCTCCTCTCGTTAACAATAACCCCCTCAGTCGACTAAAGCTCAGTAATCAGTGCTTGAGCTGCCTGTGTTTTTGTACTGAGGTGTGGTTTAAACATCAGGTCAGCTGTGTGGTTTTGTACCGAGGTGTGGTTTAAACATCAGGTCAGCTGTGTGTTTTTGTACCGAGGTGTGGTTTAAACATCAGGTCAGCTGTGTGGTTTAAACATCAGGTCAGCTGTGTTTTTGTACCGAGGTGTGGTTTAAACATCAGGTCAGCTGTGTGGTTTTGTAACGAGGTGTGGTTTAAACATCAGGTCAGCTGTGTGGTTTTGTACCGAGGTGTGGTTTAAACATCAGGTCAGCTGTGTGGTTTTGTAACGAGTTGTGGTTTAAACATCAGGTCAGCTGTGTGGTTTAAACATCAGGTCAGCTGTGTGGTTTTGTAACGAGGTGTGGTTTAAACATCAGGTCAGCTGTGTGTTTTTGTACCGAGGTGTGGTTTAAACATCAGGTCAGCTGTGTGTTTTTGTACCGAGGTGTGGTTTAAACATCAGGTCAGCTGTGTTTTTGTACCGAGGTGTGGTTTAAACATCAGGTCAGCTGTGTTTTTGTACCGAGGTGTGGTTTAAACATCAGGTCAGCTGTGTGGTTTTGTACCGAGGTGTGGTTTAAACATCAGGTCAGCTGTGTGGTTTTGTACCGAGGTGTGGTTTAAACATCAGGTCAGCTGTGTGGTTTAAACATCAGGTCAGCTGTGTGGTTTTGTACCGAGGTGTGGTTTAAACATCAGGTCAGCTGTGTGGTTTAAACATCAGGTCAGCTGTGTGGTTTTGTAACGAGGTGTGGTTTAAACATCAGGTCAGCTGTGTGGTTTTGTACCGAGGTGTGGTTTAAACATCAGGTCAGCTGTGTTTTTGTACCGAGGTGTGGTTTAAACATCAGGTCAGCTGTGTGGTTTAAACATCAGGTCAGCTGTGTTTTTGTACCGAGGTGTGGTTTAAACATCAGGTCAGCTGTGTGGTTTACATGTCATGGCTGGTGTATTAAAGACTGGAATGCCACCAGGATAAATTCTGTATTTATTGCTCTGGGTTCTTAACGAGTTCGTTTCACAGTTCTGAGCAGTTCTACATTTGCATGTGATTTGCATGTGATTTGCATGGGTTACTGTGGCGGTAACTGAATCTGCTTGCCTGGGATTTGGGGGGTTAAATGACCTAAATATGTTTTTAATTCCTGAGAAAGCAGGCAGCCCTAGCCAATACTCTGATTATTATTAATTCAATTAGGACACTTAACTGTAGAAACCATAAATATTCGGGGGATATTACTGCTGGCCACAAACAGAGCAGGAGGTCTGCAATCTGTTCCCAGTGAAAAGCGGTTTAGTATGTGTAGTTGTGTGTGGGGTGTTTATAGCTTGGTGGGCACATTAATACGTAGTCCCTAAGAGCTATAACCAGTGGATATTAATCTCTTTCTATGGAAGGTGTCAGGACAGGAGGGGAGAAGGTGTCAGGACAGGAGGGGAGAAGGTGTCAGGACAGGAGGGGAGAAGGTGTCAGGACAGGAGGGGAGAAGGTGTCAGGACAGGAGGGGAGAAGGTGTCAGGACAGGAGGGGACAGGAGGGGAGAAGGTGTCAGGACAGGAGGGGAGAAGGTGTCAGGACAGGAGGGGAGAAGGTGTCAGGACAGGAGGGGAGAAGGTGTCAGGACAGGAGGGGAGAAGGTGTCAGGACAGGAGGGGGAGAAGGTGTCAGGACAGGAGGGGAGAAGGTGTCAGGACAGGAGGGGAGAAGGTGTCAGGACAGGAGGGGAGAAGGTGTCAGGACAGGAGGGGAGAAGGTGTCAGGACAGGAGGGGAGAAGGTGTCAGGACAGGAGGGGAGAAGGTGTCAGGACAGGAGGGGAGAAGGTGTCAGGACAGGAGGGGAGAAGGTGTCAGGACAGGAGGGGAGAAGGTGTCAGGACAGGAGGGGAGAAGGTGTCAGGACAGGAGGGGAGAAGGTGTCAGGACAGGAGGGGAGAAGGTGTCAGGACAGGAGGGGAGAAGGTGTCAGGACAGGAGGGGAGAAGGTGTCAGGACAGGAGGGGAGAAGGTGTCAGGAAGTCTGTTTGCTTGTTACATCCCTGAATGACATTAGCCTCTTTTAATTGCAATTAATGTGATTTACTGGGCCTGTATTATTTCCTGTTAAGTCACGGGGCTGATGGGAAATATGAATATGGAACACTTTGGCTTCATCCTAAAACATGTCAGCAGCCAGGGACTCAGAGCATCTGTCCTGTCTCTGTCTGGTCTGTCTGGTCTGTCTCTGTCTGGTCTGTCTCTGTCTGGTCTGTCTCTGTCTGGTCTGTCTCTGTCTGGTCTGTCTCTGTCTGGTCTGTCTCTGTCTGGTCTGTCTCTGGTCTGGTCTCTGTCTGGTCTGTCTCTGTCTGGTCTGTCTCTGTCTGGTCTGTCTGCTGTCTGTCTCTGTCTGTGTCTGTCTCTGTCTGGTCTGTCTCTGTCTGGTCTGTCTCTGTCTGGTCTGTCTGCTGTCTGCTCTGTCTGGTCTGTCTCTGTCTGGTCCTGTCTCTGTCTGGTCTGTCTCTGTCTGGTCTGTCTCTGTCTGGTCTGTCTCTGTCTGGTCTGTCTCTGTCTGGTCTGTCTCTGTCTGGTCTGTCTCTGTCTGTCTCTGTCTGTCTCTGTCTCTGTCTGTCTCTGTCTGGTCTGTCTCTGTCTGGTCTCTGTCTGTCTGGTCTGTCTCTGTCTGGTCTGTTGGTCTGTCTGCTCTGTCTGTCTCTGTCTGGTCTGTCTGTTCTGTCCCATGTCTGTCTGTCTGTTCTGCCCAGTCTGTCTGGTCTGTCTCTGTCTGTCTCTGTCTTGTCTGTCTCTGTCTGGTCTGTCTCTGTCTGGTCTGTCGTCTGTCTGGTCTGTCTGTCTGTCTGCTCTGTCTGTCTGTCTGTCTGTCTGTCTGTCTGTCTGTCTGTCTGTCTGTCTGTCTGTCTGTCCCCCCCCCCCACCCCAGGACACCAGGATGAGGGCAGCAGGGGGGCAGCAGGAACCATAAGAGAGCTGACCTCTGTGGTGACCTCTGGTGACCTCTGTGGTGACCCCTCCAACCTACAATTCCCAACACACACCACTCTCAACTCCCATCACCGAGGCTCAGGAGAGACGGGGGCTTGGCCTGGCACACTGCTTTTGTATCTTATCACTAAATAAATCTGTCCACTCTCTGATGTAAACTAGGAAACAGTTCATCTAGTACTGATGCACTTCGTTCCCCCATAAGTAAGAAGGCTTGTCCAAGCAGAATGGCCCATAGTTCCCCCATAGTAAGAAGGCTTGTCCAAGCCAGAATGGCCCATAGTTCCCCCATAAGTAAGAAGGCTTGTCCAAGCCAGAATGGCCCATAGTTCCCCCATAAGTAAGAAGGCTTGTCCAAGTCAGAATGGCCTGTAGTTCCACCATAAGTAAGAAGGCTTGTCCAAGCCAGAATGGCCCATAGTTCCCCCATAAGTAAGAAGGCTTGTCCAAGCCAGAATGGCCCATAGTTCCCCCATAAGTAAGAAGGCTTGTCCAAGTCAGAATGGCCCATAGTTCCCCCATAAGTAAGAAGGCTTGTCCAAGCCAGAATGGCCCATAGTTCCCCCATAAGTAAGAAGGCTTGTCCAAGCCAGAATGGCCCATAGTTCCCCCATAAGTAAGAAGGCTTGTCCAAGTCAGAATGGCCCATAGTTCCCCCATAAGTAAGAAGGCTTGTCCAAGTCAGAATGGCCCATAGTTCCCCCATAAGTAAGAAGGCTTGTCCAAGCCAGAATGGCCCGTAGTTCCCCCATAAGTAAGAAGGCTCATCCAAGCCAGAATGGCCTGTAGTTCCCCCATTAGTAAGAAGGCTTGTCCAAGTCAGAATGGCCCATAGTTCCCCCATTAGTAAGAAGGCTTGTCCAAGCCAGAACGGCCCGTAGTTCCCCCATAAGTAAGAAGGCTTGTCCAAGCCAGAATGGCCCATAGTTCCCCCATAAGTAAGAAGGCTCATCCAAGCCAGAATGGCCCATAGTTCCCCCATAAGTAAGAAGGCTTGTCCAAGTCAGAATGGCCCATAGTTCCCCCATAAGTAAGAAGGCTTGTCCAAGTCAGAATGGCCCATAGTTCCCCCATAAGTAAGAAGGCTTGTCCAAGTCAGAATGGCCCATAGTTCCCCCATAAGTAAGAAGGCTTGTCCAAGTCAGAATGGCCCGTAGTTCCCCCATAAGTAAGAAGGCTCGTCCAAGCCAGAATGGCCCATAGTTCCCCCATAAGTAAGAAGGCTTGTCCAAGTCAGAATGGCCCATAGTTCCCCCATAAGTAAGAAGGCTTGTCCAAGCCAGAATGGCCCATAGTTCCCCCATAAGTAAGAAGGCTTGTCCAAGCCAGAATGGCCCATAGTTCCCCCATAAGTAAGAAGGCTTGTCCAAGTCAGAATGGCCCATAGTTCCCCCATAAGTAAGAAGGCTTGTCCAAGGCAGAATGGCCCATAGTTCCCCCATAAGTAAGAAGGCTTGTCCAAGCCAGAATGGCCCATAGTTCCCCCATAAGTAAGAAGGCTCATCCAAGCCAGAATGGCCCATAGTTCCCCCATTAGTAAGAAGGCTTGTCCAAGCCAGAATGGCCCGTAGTTCCCCCATGCTGATAGCAATAATAGCATAACTTGGAAGACCTGAACTTTAATGGGTGTATCTCTCTAAGAGTGCTTTGGTCTTTTGTACAGGCTGCATCCAAACAGCCTTATTTATCCTTCCTGGTTTAGTGGTGTTTACCATTGTGTCAGTCTCTGTAACAGTCACCCTACCTTAGATCCAGGGCCAAGCCGTCAGGCCTACAGGGCCCAGCCAGCCAGCCGTCAGGCCTACAGGGCCCAGCCAGCCAGCCGTCAGGCCTACAGGGCCCAGCCAGCCAGCCGTCAGGCCTACAGGGCCCAGCCAGCCAGCCGTCAGGCATACAGGGCCCAGCCAGCCAGCCAGCCAGCCGTCAGGTCTACAGGGCCCAGCCAGTCAGCCGTCAGGCCTACAGGGCCCAGCCAGCCAGCCGTCAGGCATACAGGGCCCAGCCAGCCAGCCAGCCGTCAGGTCTACAGGGCCCAGCCAGCCAGCCAGCCGTCAGGTCTACAGGGCCCAGCCAGCCAGCCAGCCGTCAGGCCTACAGGGCCCAGCCAGCCAGCCAGCCGTCAGGCCTACAGGGCCCAGCCAGCCAGCCGTCAGGCCTACAGGGCCCAGCCAGCCAGCCGTCAGGCCTACAGGGCCCAGCCAGCCAGCCGTCAGGCCTACAGGGCCCAGCCAGCCAGCCGTCAGGCCTACAGGGCCCAGCCAGGCCAGCCGTCAGGCCTACAGGGCCCAGCCAGCCAGCCGTCAGGCCTACAGGGCCCAGCCAGCCAGCCGTCAGGCCTACAGGGCCCAGCCAGGCAGCCTATACCACCCAGCCGACACACAGCCAGCCTGTTCAGGTCTCTGGGCCAGCCGACACACAGCCAGCCTGTTCAGGTCTCTGGGCCAGCCGACACACAGCCAGCCTGTTCAGGTCTCTGGGGCCAGCCGACACACAGCCAGCCTGTTCAGGTCTCTGGGCCAGCCGACACACAGCCAGCCTGTTCAGGTCTCTGGGGCCAGCCGACACACAGCCAGCCTGTTCAGGTCTCTGGGCCAGCCGACACACAGCCAGCCTGTTCAGGTCTCTGGGCCAGCCGACACACAGCCAGCCTGTTCAGGTCTCTGGGCCAGCCGACACACAGCCAGCCTGTTCAGGTCTCTGGGCCAGCCGACACACAGCCAGCCTGTTCAGGTCTCTGGGCCAGCCGACACACAGCCAGCCTGTTCAGGTCTCTGGGCCAGCCGACACACAGCCAGCCTGTTCAGGTCTCTGGGCCAGCCGAGTTGTCCTTGTCCCTCCCAGGTTCTCTCTCTCTCCCAGGTGGCAGCTGACTGACGGCAGCCTGCTTAGAGTTGTAACTTGACCCGTTTTTGAGCGTACCTGGGAGAGAGAGAAGGTTTCCACTCCTTCCTCTGGGTGCCAATTTAACTCTAAACCCCGCAGGCCTGGAGGAAGCACTGTGCTCGCCACGGGAGGTAATCTGGTTGCATTCCAAATAGCACCCTATCCCCTGTGTAGTGCACTACTTTTGACCAGATCCCTATGGGCCCTGGTCAAAAGTAGTGCACCACATAGGGGATAGGGTGCTATTCAGGACGTTGACTAGTTGTATAATTCTAAAACCACAACCAGGCGGGCGGCTGGTGAAACAACAGACGACTTCTATCAACAGCCCAGAGAACAAACTATGCTTGTGTGTGTGTGTGTGTGTGTGTGTGTGTGTGTGTGTGTGTGTGTGTGTGTGTGTGTGTGTGTGTGTGTGTGTGTGTGTGTGTGTGTGTGTGTGATGTTGCAGTGTGGCGCAGCGCGGCTGTCATCTGTCTCTACTCTCTGCCCAGTAGAGAGTTTACAATGGAAACGAGATGCAAATATTTACCTTTATCATTCGGAGGCTCAGACTGGCTGCTTTGGCTGTGCAGAGGTGTCTGTTGTGTGAAATCCAATATGGCAGGATGAAAGTGCTTTCACTGATGCCTACCTCCTGGCTGGCCAAATAGATACTGAGTCTTACCTCCTGGCTGGCCCAATAGATACTGAGACTTACCTCCTGGCTGGCCCAATAGATACTGAGACTTACCTCCTGGCTGGCCCAATAGATACTGAGTGCCTACCTCCTGGCTGGCCCAATAAATACTGAGTCTTACCTCCTGGCTGGCCCAATAAATACTGAGTCTTACCTCCTGGCTGGCCCAATAGATACTGAGACTTACCTCCTGGCTGGCCCAATAGATACTGAGACTTACCTCCTGGCTGGCCCAATAGATATTGAGTCTTACCTCCTGGCTGGCCCAATAGATACTGATGCCTACCTCCTGGCTGGCCCAATAAATACTGAGTCTTACCTCCTGGCTGGCCCAATAGATACTGAGACTTACCTCCTGGCTGGCCCAATAGATACTGAGACTCACCTCCTGGCTGGCCCAATAGATATTGAGACTTACCTCCTGGCTGGCCCAATAGATACTGATGCTTACCTCCTGGCTGACCCAATAGATATTGAGACTTACCTCCTGGCTGGCCCAATAGATATTGAGACCTACCTCCTGGCTGGCCCAATAGATACTGAGACTTACCTCCTGGCTGGCCCAATAGATACTGAGACTTACCTCCTGGCTGGCCCAATAGATATTGAGACTTACCTCCTGGCTGGTCCAATAGATACTGATACTTACCTCCTGGCTGGCCCAATAGATATTGAGACTTACCTCCTGGCTGGTCCAATAGATACTGATACTGATACCTCCTGGCTGGTCCAATAGATACTGATACTTACCTCCTGGCTGGCCCAATAGATACTGAGACTTACCTCCTGGCTGGCCCAATAGATATTGAGACTTACCTCCTGGCTGGTCCAATAGATACTGATACTTACCTCCTGGCTGGCCCAATAGATACTGATACTTACCTCCTGGCTGGCCCAATAGATACTGATACTTACCTCCTGGCTGGCCCAATAGATACTGATACTTACCTCCTGGCTGGCCCAATAGATACTGACACTTACCTCCTGGCTGGCCCAATAGATACTGATACTTACCTCCTGGCTGGTCCAATAGATACTGATACTTACCTCCTGGCTGGCCCAATAGATATTGAGACTTACCTCCTGGCTGGCCCAATAGATACTGAGACTTACCTCCTGGCTGGTCCAATAGATACTGAGACTTACCTCCTGGCTGGCCCAATAGATACTGAGACTTACCTCCTGGCTGGCCCAATAGATACTGAGACTTACCTCCTGGCTGGCCCAATAGATACTGAGACTTACCTCCTGGCTGGCCCAATAGATATTGAGACTTACCTCCTGGCTGGCCCAATAGATATTGAGACTTACCTCCTGGCTGGCCCAATAGATACTGAGACTTACCTCCTGGCTGGCCCAATAGATACTGAGTCTTACTTCCTGGCTGGCCCAATAGATACTGGTGCTCTTCAATTCCCTCAATGCTCTGCTGTTGTCTACAGTTTACATAACCCGTGTACATTTGCAGCTGCTGGGCTTGACAACGGTCATAAACACACCTTTTTGAAGCCTCATCTCTGCGGCGTTGACAAGTGCCTCAGAGGATGTTAAGTTCAGCAACGACAATAATACTGTCTGTGTGTGTCGTAGTGTAACAGCTCAAAGTGAACCCTAGGTGGTAGGAGGAAAAATCTACATTTTACATTTGACCATTTTACATTTTAGCCAACCGATGATCATTTCCCCGGCCTCTTTAGACGGGAAAGGAGCGCCATTGTTGTGACTGATGTGGCAAATCCCCTCATGACTTGTGAATAGGAGGGTGTGTGTGTGTGTGTGTGTGTGTGTGTGTGTGTGTGTGTGTGTGTGTGTGTGTGTGTGTGTGTGTGTGTGTGTGTGTGTGTGTGTGCACGCTAGGAGGGCTAGTGTTTAAGACATTAGCAGATATGGGACAAGCTGTGCAGGTGTGTTGGTTCCGTCCCAACATGAAAGATGAGCCCGTTGATCACCTGCCGGCTAGATTATCACCTGAAGTCTAAACTATACATTTCACTTCACCACGGAAACACATCTCACCCCAGTCATTCAGATCACCCGCCTGTCCCCTTGTGTTGCCACGGCTACCGTGGGGCGAGGGAGGATGGGGAGGCGGGTACCCCCCCCCCCCCCAACATTGGTGTTTGACCAATGAGAGTCAACTCCCGGTCCCCTGATCACGTCAGTCCACCCAAACAGCTCACATGAACTGTTCTGTTAAATAGAGGAGGTTCACTGGGAGGAACAATGACACATAGTCCTGGAGAGAATGAGGGAGACGGGTAGACAGGCCCACAGGCAGGAACACACACACACACACACACACACACACACACACACACACACGAACACACAAACACACACACACGCACGCGCGCACGCACACGCGCGCGCACACACACACGAACATACACACAGGCAGGCACACACACACACACACAGGCAGGCACACACAGGCACACACACAGGAACACACACACGGGGACACACACACGGGGACACACACACGGGGACACACACACGGGGACACACACACGGGGACACACACACGGGGACACACACACGGGACACACACACGGGGACACGGGGTAGAAAGTGTGAAGGGGAACACAACACTCTAACTCCCTGTCCTTCTAATGGTGGTGTTGCTGTTCCTTTTTGTTTCTGATGCCATGAATTATTATAAACCCCTTTTAGAACAAAGACCAGACCGGGGGAATCAGAACCAGTCTGGGGGGAATCAGAACCAGACCGGGGGAATCAGAACCAGTCTGGGGGGAATCAGAACCAGACCGGGGGAATCAGAACCAGTCTGGGGGGAATCAGAACCAGTCTGGGGGGGGGATCAGAACCAGTCTGGGGGGGGATCAGAACCAGTCTGGGGGGGGATCAGAACCAGTCTGGGGGGGAATCAGAACCAGTCTGGGGGGGAATCAGAACCAGACCGGGGGAATCAGAACCAGTCTGGGGGGATCAGAACCAGTCTGGGGGGGGGGGATCAGAACCAGTCTGGGGGGAATCAGAACCAGACCGGGGGAATCAGAACCAGTCTGGGGGGGAATCAGAACCAGTCTGGGGGGGAATCAGAACCAGTCTGGGGGGGGGGAATCAGAACCAGTCTGGGGGGGGGGGATCAGAACCAGTCTGGGGGGAATCAGAACCAGTCTGGGGGGGGAATCAGAACCAGTCTGGGGGGGGAATCAGAACCAGTCTGGGGGGGGGAATCAGAACCAGTCTGGGGGGGGGGGATCAGAACCAGTCTGGGGGGGGATCAGAACCAGTCTGGGGGGGAATCAGAACCAGTCTGGGGGGGGAATCAGAACCAGTCTGGGGGGGGAATCAGAACCAGTCTGGGGGGAATCAGAACCAGTCTGGGGGGGGGGAATCAGAACCAGTCTGGGGGGGGATCAGAACCAGTCTGGGGGGGAATCAGAACCAGTCTGGGGGGAATCAGAACCAGTCTGGGGGGGGAATCAGAACCAGTCTGGGGGGAATCAGAACCAGTCTGGGGGGAATCAGAACCAGTCTGGGGGGGGAATCAGAACCAGTCTGGGGGGGAATCAGAACCAGTCTGGGGGGGAATCAGAACCAGTCTGGGGGGGAATCAGAACCAGTCTGGGGGGGGAATCAGAACCAGTCTGGGGGGGAATCAGAACCAGTCTGGGGGGAATCAGAACCAGTCTGGGGGGCAATCAGAACCAGTCTGGGGGGGCAATCAGAACCAGTCTGGGGGGGAATCAGAACCAGTCTGGGGGGGAATCAGAACCAGTCTGGGGGGGAATCAGAACCAGTCTGGGGGGGAATCAGAACCAGTCTGGGGGGGAATCAGAACCAGTCTGGGGGGGGAATCAGAACCAGTCTGGGGGGGGAATCAGAACCAGTCTCGGGGGGGGAATCAGAACCAGTCGGAGGATCTATAACAGAAATGGAGAACAGTGGGCTGGCAGGCAGGTTGTCTGCTGTTAACCTTTTTCATCTTGGCTGAGGTCCAGAAATACTGAACTCCAGTAATTGATGTCCCTTTAAGCACATTACTTTGATGGTTCAATTGAACCGATGGAGGCCAAGGGAGCAAACTGACAGAAGTACCTTTTTCCATATCACTCCTCCCTCATAATAAATATATACTGTCATCTCTTCAGCTAACAGCCAACCTAATCACATTTGGAATGGCTTTGAAATAGCATGTCAATATTTGGCTGCTGAGTGTGTTGAGCCTGTGTGTGCTTGTGTGTGTTTGGGGTTGTGACAGTGGGTTGACAGTTGGCTCCATGGCCGACGTCTTTGTGTATAATCCTGACTGAGGTACTGACACACACACACACACACACAGACACACACACACACACACACACACACACACACGTTTGGAAGACTCCGTTACATAGAAAATCTACCACAATACAAATAGGTTCTGAGAGAACTAGATTTAATGAACTGTTTATTATGGTGCAGTAGTTTCTTGGAAAATGGCTGAACGCTAAAAGATGTAGTCTATACTAAGCTGTGTTTATGTGTGAACTGCAGAGAATGAACCCTTTGACATGCTGTGGTGTGTCTTTCTCTGCCTTCAATCAGAGAATACTCCATTTTAACATTCAGCACATTACGGACTTCACTAAGACCAGATGACGACAGTGAGGTTGATGTAATTGGGGGGGTGGAGAGGGGGGGGAGAGTATGAATTCCTTGTGGCCTCAGATAGAGGAGGAGAATGGCTTCCTCATCGCGGCCTCAGATAGAGGAGGAGGAGAATGGCTTCCTCATCGCGGCCTCAGATAGAGGAGGAGGAGAATGGCTTCCTCATCACGGCCTCAGATAGAGGAGGAGAATGGCTTCCTCATCACGGCCTCAGATAGAGGAGGAGAATGGCTTCCTCATCACGGCCTCAGATAGAGGAGGAGGAGAATGGCTTCCCTCATCACGGCCTCAGATAGAGGAGGAGAATGGCTTCCTCATCACGGCCTCAGATAGAGGAGGAGGAGAATGGCTTCCTCATCGCGGCCTCAGATAGAGGAGGAGGAGAATGGCTTCCTCATCACGGCCTCAGATAGAGGAGGAGGAGAATGGCTTCCTCATCACGGCCTCAGATAGAGGAGGAGAATGGCTTCCTCATCACAGCCTCAGATAGAGGAGGAGAATGGCTTCCTCATCGTGGACTCAGATAGAGGAGAAGAATGGCTTCCTCATCACGGCCTCAGATAGAGGAGGAGGAGAATGAGTCTAGTGTGATTCTTCCTCTCTATTGTCAGAGCCTAGACTCACACTCCCTTATAATTGGTTCCAATGGAAGGACCGACCCGATGTAATTGGTTCCAATGGAACTGGCTTGGCTGTAATCGATCCATCATGTTAGCCATCGTGTGGTTAGCATGGTTTAGACTGGCTTGGCTGTAATCGATCCATCATGTTAGCCATCGTGTGGTTAGCATGGTTTAGACTGGCTTGGCTGTAATCGATCCATCATGTTAGCCATCGTGTGGTTAGCCTGGTTTAGACTGGCTTGGCTGTAATCGATCCATCATGTTAGCCATCGTGTGGTTAGCATGGTTTAGACTGGCTTGGCTGTAATCGATCCATCATGTTAGCCATCGTGTGGTTAGCATGGTTTAGACTGGCTTGGCTGTAATCGATCCATCATGTTAGCCATCGTGTGGTTAGCATGGTTTAGACTGGCTTGGCTGTAATCGATCCATCATGTTAGCCATCGTGTGGTTAGCATGGTTTAGACTGGCTTGGCTGTAATCGATCCATCATGTTAGCCATCGTGTGGTTAGCATGGTTTAGACTGGCTTGGCTGTAATCGATCCATCATGTTAGCCATCGTGTGGTTAGCCTGGTTTAGACTGGCTTGGCTGTAATCGATCCATCATGTTAGCCATCGTGTGGTTAGCATGGTTTAGACTGGCTTGGCTGTAATCGATCCATCATGTTAGCCATCGTGTGGTTAGCCTGGTTTAGACTGGCTTGGCTGTAATCGATCCATCATGTTAGCCATCGTGTGTTTAGCATGGTTTAGACTGGCTTGGCTGTAATCGATCCATCATGTTAGCCATCGTGTGGTTAGCATGGTTTAGACTGGCTTGGCTGTAATCGATCCATCATGTTAGCCATCGTGTGGTTAGCATGGTTTAGACTGGCTTGGCTGTAATCGATCCATCATGTTAGCCATCGTGTGGTTAGCATGGTTTAGACTGGCTTGGCTGTAATCGATCCATCATGTTAGCCATCGTGTGGTTAGCATGGTTTATACTGGCTTGGCTGTAATCGATCCATCATGTTAGCCATCGTGTGGTTAGCATGGTTTAGACTGGCTTGGCTGTAATCGATCCATCATGTTAGCCATCGTGTGGTTAGCATGGTTTAGACTGGCTTGGCTGTAATCGATCCATCATGTTAGCCATCGTGTGGTTAGCATGGTTTAGACTGGCTTGGCTGTAATCGATCCATCATGTTAGCCATCGTGTGGTTAGCATGGTTTAGACTGGCTTGGCTGTAATCGATCCATCATGTTAGCCATCGTGTGGTTAGCATGGTTTAGACTGGCTTGGCTGTAATCGATCCATCATGTTAGCCATCGTGTGGTTAGCCTGGTTTAGACTGGCTTGGCTGTAATCGATCCATCATGTTAGCCATCGTGTGGTTAGCCTGGTTTAGACTGGCTTGGCTGTAATCGGTCCATCATGTTAGCCATCGTGACTCCTCAGTTGGGTCGTCATTAGCGGGGTGAGAGGGGGAAGGGAGCTGTAGAGTGAGACTCCCAATGGGACTCCCAATCACGGCCGGTTGTGATACAGCCTGGAATCGAACCAGGGTGTCTGTAGTGATGCCTCTAGCACTGAGATGAAGTGCCTTAGACCGCTGCGGCCACTCGGGATTCCATGATTCCGTCCACCTTCTCTGCACCACAGATTTGATAGGGACCTACTAATGTCTCCTGCTGTGGTAGAGAGACTGGCTGGAAACAGAATAGACTGGGGGGGGGTATCGCATTTTAACTCTATGACACCCTATTCCCTTTATAGTGCACTTCTTTTAACCAGTCTCCTGGTCCAAACTAGTGGTTGTCGTCTCACAACATTCACGACTCGTCCTGCTCCACTTGTACTGTAGTCATCGTGTCGTTTTTCCACAGAATGTGAAGCCGTTATCTTCCAGTAGTTTCCACGTTAGTATAACACCATTGGATCCAGCTCAGTCTTAAAAGAGGAAGTGGTGAAATCCTGCAGGGAGCACTTTATAGAAGTTTGCCGTGGTCGTGCCGGGAATCTAAGATAATGCTGTGCCTAATTCAGCATATTCGGAGCTACGCTCCGCGGGTGCTACCGGTGCATATTCACAGGCAATAAGAGCAATTCCAAGGCTTATATATTTGGTGGCTTGGAGCTCTGCTAAGCTGAAAGGAAAGGAAGGCACTGCCTGTCATGCCCCAGAGCTTTCTGCATAGTGGGGCTACATCCTACCTGCCATGGTGTTGGATGAGGTGGAGGGTGGAATTAAGGGCTTTGATGGAATCACAGCTGCATGTGGAATAATCATTGGCGTAGATTCTGAGCAAAGACTCCTTTAAAAACGAGTCTGTTGGTAGATGGGCCTCTTCTGTATTAGACTCCCTTAAAAACGAGTCTGTAGGTAGATGGGCCTCTTCTGTATTAGACTCCTTTAAAAACGAGTCTGTAGGTAGATGGGCCTCTTCTGTATTAGACTCCCTTAAAAACGAGTCTGTTGGTAGATGGGCCTCTTCTGTATTAGACTCCCTTAAAAACGAGTCTGTAGGTAGATGGGCCTCTTCTGTATTAGACTCCCTTAAAAACGAGTCTGTAGGTAGATGGGTCTCTTCTGTATTAGACTCCTTTAAAAACGAGTCTGTTGGTAGATGGGCCTCTTCTGTATTAGACTCCTTTAAAAACGAGTCTGTAGGTAGATGGGCCTCTTCTGTATTAGACTCCTTTAAAAACTAGTCTGTAGGTAGATGGGCCTCTTCTGTATTAGACTCCTTTAAAAACGAGTCTGTAGGTAGATGGGCCTCTTCTGTATTAGACTCCTTTAAAAACTAGTCTGTAGGTAGATGGGCCTCTTCTGTATTAGACTCCCTTAAAAACTAGTCTGTTGGTAGATGGGCCTCTTCTGTATTAGACTCCCTTAAAAACGAGTCTGTAGGTAGATGGGCCTCTTCTGTATTAGACTCCTTTAAAAACTAGTCTGTAGGTAGATGGGCCTCTTCTGTATTAGACTCCTTTAAAAACTAGTCTGTAGGTAGATGGGCCCCTTTATTAAAATCCCTTTCTGAGAGGAGCATGTTGTTTGGCTCCAATACGGCAGGATGAAAGTGCCTTCACTGAGTCTTACCTCCTGGCTGGCCCAATAGATACTGAGACTTACCTCCTGGCTGGCCCAATATATACTGAGTCTTACCTCCTGGTTGGCCCAATAGATACTGAGACTTACCTCCTGGCTGGCCCAATATATACTGAGTCTTACCTCCTGTCTGGCCCAATAGATATTGATACTTACCTCCTGGCTGGCCCAATAGATACTGATACTTACCTCCTGGCTGGCCTAATAGATACTGAGACTTACCTCCTGGCTGGCCCAATATATACTGAGTCTTACCTCCTGGCTGGCCCAATAGATATTGATACTTACCTCCTGGTGGCCCAATAAATACTGATACTTACCTCCTGGCTGGCCCAATAGATACTGATACTTACCTCCTGGTGGTCCAATAGATACTGATACTTACCTCCTGCGTGGTCCAATAGATACTGATACTTACCTCCTGGCTGGCCCAATAGATATTGATACTTACCTCCTGGCTGGCCCAATAGATACTGATACTTACCTCCTGGCTGGCCCAATAGATACTGATACTTACCTCCTGGCTGGCCCAATAGATACTGATACTTACCTCCTGGCTGGCCCAATAGATACTGATACTTACCTCCTGGCTGGCCCAATAGATACTGAGACTTACCTCCTGGCTGGCCCAATAGATACTGATCCTTACCTCCTGGCTGGCCCAATAGATACTGATCCTTACCTCCTGGCTGGCCCAATAGATACTGATACTTACCTCCTGGCTGGCCCAATAGATACTGATACTTACCTCCTGGCTGGTCCAATAGATACTGATACTTACCTCCTGGCTGGCCCAATAGATACTGATACTTACCTCCTGGCTGGCCCAATAGATACTGATACTTACCTCCTGGCTGGCCCAGTAGATACTGAGACTTACCTCCTGGCTGGCCCAGTAGATACTGATACTTACCTCCTGGCTGGCCCAGTAGATACTGAGACTTACCTCCTGGCTGGCCCAGTAGATACTGAGACTTACCTCCTGGCTGGCCCAATAGATACTGATACTTACCTCCTGGCTGGCCCAATAGATACTGATACTTACCTCCTGGCTGGCCCAGTAGATACTGAGACTTACCTCCTGGCTGGCCCAGTAGATACTGAGACTTACCTCCTGGCTGGCCCAGTAGATACTGAGACTTACCTCCTGGCTGGCCCAATAGATACTGATACACTACTATTCCTTCAATGCTCTGCTGTTGTCTACTACTGTTAACATAACTGGTATCCATTTGCAACTGCTTGGTTTAACTACGGTCATAAACACACCTTTGAAAGCCTCATGATGTTAAGTTCAGAAACAACAACATTACTGCTGGGCTCCATACTAACATTTTCACTACGTTTTTCAGCTGGTGGCACCAGCCCATGATTGTGCCGTGAAACACAATACAAAAAAATGGTATATGAAATCAGATACAAATTTGATTCCTGGCCAACGGTCAGATCTGATATATTTGCCCTCAAGTGGTTTCTAAACAGTTATTTTGAATGTTAAAGAGTGTGAAATAATACTGAAATTGTATTCAAGAAAGTTTTCATCTTCAAAAATATGTATTTTTATGGGCAACCTAATCCAGTGATTGTCATGCGTTTTGGCTTAACAATGAGTCTATTTACATTTTGTTCCTGCTAAAAGAGGGCTCCAGTTTTGTTCAATAGAGATGATTTTATTTATTTGGTGCTAATTCACCACCTGATTAAAGTGGAAACTCAAAACATATTAGCTATATCTCTAACTCTGAACATAATACCCACCCATGTATCTAATCTAACAGTAACAAAATAAATAAAATGATGCCCCAAAAAACATTGGTGTTGTAGCCTACCACCCAATGAGGCCGATGCAATCGCAATGACCAATGTGCATTAGAGGCGCTCCATTAACTCAAAGCCATATCAAATATCTTGATTGTAAAAAAAAAAGTTGCTTTTGAGCTTAAACTTGAGAGCTGAGTAATAAAACATATACCTACAGAAAGCTGAGTAATTAAACATATACCTACAGAAAGCTGAGTAATAAAACATATACCTACAGAAAGCTGATAACCTCCTTTCAACATTGCTCTGAAAATGTGCTAGTGTATCATCAGCTTTAGTCTTCTCCATCTGCCTCCCTCCCAGCCCCTTAAAACACTCTGGGATGCATCCCAACAAATGGCAACGTCTGGTCTAAAGTAGTGAACAGCACTATCTAGGGAATAGAGTGCCATTTGGGACACAGCTGTTGTTGCCTTCTCCCCTTCAGCCAGTTATCGTTTCAGACATTCATGAAATAATACCTGTGTAATATTGAGCCCCACACACACACACACACACACACACACACACACACACACACACACACACAGCTGATGTTGTTGCCCTGTGGTGTGTTGGCTCACACCCTACTGTTATTCAACGTTAGTCACAGTCATCATGTCCCTACGGCTGACAGTGTAATATTATGTTCAGTGATTTACTGGTGCTGCTGTGTTCTTAGCTGACCTACATCGGGGGTTGTTGTTTATGTGTGTGGTGGGGGGTGGGGGTGGGGGGGGGTTGTTTAAGTGGATTTGTTTGTTTATGTTATAATGACTGTGGGTACATTTTGTTTATTAGATCAAGCCAACTCCCATTGTTTAATATAGTGATGTTGCACCAACTGACTTGCAAAGCAGACTTCAGTAGCACCCTATAGGACAACATTAGTCCTCCATCTAACCCAGGAAGATCTATCTATTCCCAGTCTGTAGTTAACAAAGCAGACTTCAGTAGCACCCTATAGGACAACATTAGTCCTCCATCTAACCCAGGAAGATCTATCTATTCCCAGTCTGTAGTTAACAAAGCAGACTTCAGTAGCACCCTATAGGACAACATTAGTCCTCCATCTAACCCAGGAAGATCTATCTATTCCCAGTCTGTAGTTAACAAAGCAGACTTCAGTAGCACCCTATAGGACAACATTAGTCCTCCATCTAACCCAGGAAGATCTATCTATTCCCAGTCTGTAGTTAACAAAGCAGACTTCAGTAGCACCCTATAGGACAACATTAGTCCTCCATCTAACCCAGGAAGATCTATCTATTCCCAGTCTGTAGTTAACAAAGCAGACTTCAGTATCACCCTATAGGACAACATTAGTCCTCCATCTAACCCAGGAAGATCTATCTATTCCCAGTCTGTAGTTAACAAAGCAGACTTCAGTAGCACCCTATAGGACAACATTAGTCCTCCATCTAACCCAGGAAGATCTGTCTATTCCCAGTCTGTAGTTAACAAAGCAGACTTCAGTATCACCCTATAGGACAACATTAGTCCTCCATCTAACCCAGGAAGATCTGTCTATTCCCAGTCTGTAGTTAACAAAGCAGACTTCAGTAGCACCCTATAGGACAACATTAGTCCTCCATCTAACCCAGGAAGATCTATCTATTCCCAGTCTGTAGTTAACAAAGCAGACTTCAGTAGCACCCTATAGGACAACATTAGTCCTCCATCTAACCCAGGAAGATCTGTCTATTCCCAGTCTGTAGTTAACAAAGCAGACTTCAGTAGCACCCTATAGGACAACATTAGTCCTCCATCTAACCCAGGAAGATCTATCTATTCCCAGTCTGTTGTTAACAAAGCAGACTTCAGTATCACCCTATAGGACAACATTAGTCCTCCATCTAACCCAGGAAGATCTATCTATTCCCAGTCTGTAGTTAACAAAGCAGACTTCAGTAGCACCCTATAGGACAACATTAGTCCTCCATCTAACCCAGGAAGATCTGTCTATTCCCAGTCTGTAGTTAACAAAGCAGACTTCAGTATCACCCTATAGGACAACATTAGTCCTCCATCTAACCCAGGAAGATCTATCTATTCCCAGTCTGTAGTTAACAAAGCAGACTTCAGTAGCACTCTATAGGACAATATTCAGTCAGGGACTTAGACAAATAAATAATTAGTGTGTGTTTTAACGGGGCGATCTGCAGTTCAAACAACAAAAAAGAGGGGACACCCCGCCACTGTGTTTTAAAGCAGCGAACAAATCAAACAGTGCAAATCAAATCAAACAGTGCAAATCAAATCAAACAGTGCAAATCAAATCAAACAGTGCAAATCAAATCAAACAGTGCAAATCAAATCAAACAGTGCAAATCAAATCAAACAGTGAAATAAACAGACCAGATGAATGCAGTTGTCACCTTCCACAACCCCACCCAGTCTTTATGGGCGTTTCCTAGCAGTTCCACCAGGTAGAGATGGGACATTCATCTTGTTCACCAGGAGGGGGGGTGGTGAACAGTGCCATCCAAAGTCATTAGAGGTCTGTTCATTGTTCAGTGATGGTTGGCCCCCACCCCAACCTCCATGGACAGACGTTTCAGCTTGAGTTAACTGGCCTTTCAGACATGACATGCTACTGTAGCTCCATTTCTGAAGACATGTGTTTGGTGGGCTAATTCAGGAGCAGGTCTACCTCTCAACCATGTCACCCACTTAGAGTCATTTCCCATTTAGTGTCTATCTCAATTCTTATTATTTTTTTTAAACTTTTGACACATTTCAGTACCTATGATAGAGCTAATGTTGTCTTGTACAGTAGCTAGCTTGGTCATTTTGGCGTTTGAGTGTTTGATGAAATGTTAAAACGGTAACACGGTGAGTCTGTGATCTCTCTAGCTTGGTAACATTAGTCTTTGTTGTAAACGTGACAGACTGTGGTTGAACTCCGTTCCACTCCACTGCCTTTGCTCTGACCAACGACTTCAGTTTGTGTTTAGACTGCATGTGGGATTGGCCTGGGTCGTGTACCCGCGTTGAGGAAACGTCCGCGTCGCAGTGTATCCTCGCTGTCAGGAAGTGTATCCTCACTGTCAGGAAGTGTATCCTCGCTGTCAGGAAGTGTATCCTCGCTGTCAGGAAGTGTATCCTCGCTGTCAGGAAGTGTATCCTCGCTGTCAGGAAGTGTATCCTCGCTGTCAGGAAGTGTATCCTCGCTGTCAGGAAGTGCATCCTCGCTGTCAGGAAGTGTATCCTCGCTGTCAGGAAGTGTATGTCTAGGCGGTTTCTGAAAAAACACTTACTAGAGGAGCCCTACTCTGATTGGCTAAAGATCTCTCCGGCCTGTCCACAGTCAACATTTATTGGTTTAATGAGTTAAAACTCTTTTAATGACCTAGTTTTAGGCCTCATTGATCCACCGAGAGCCGTTAGCCTGTTTTAATGAAGCCTTATTACAGCCACGTTCCTGACCAAGTGCTTTTCTCTTCCCCCTACTTAGGGTGAGTCCCCATGTGTCTGGACGTGAGGATATTTAATGCCCTGGTGTGGTGCTGGGAGGGAAGTCTTATCAGTTTTAATATTTTTTTTTAAATATGCAGTTCGTTTCAAACATTACCGGTCAACTAAAGACTTCCCACGGCTGTTTTTCATCTGGAGAGCCCCGCCAGGCAGTTAGCTCAGTAATGTCCCTCTTTCCTTTCCACCCCTCCCCCAGTTCCCTCTTGCTCTTTTCCCAAGGTCAGCGGCTGATCCATGGAGCGAGAGATGAACGATGAGGGCTGGGGAGTGAGGGGAGGCTGGGGGGAGGCTGGGGAGTGAGGGGAGGCTGGGGGGAGGCTGGGGAGTGAGGGGAGGCTGGGGGGAGGCTGGGGAGTGAGGGGAGGCTGGGGAGTGAGGGGAGGCTGGGGGGAGGCTGGGGGGAAGCTGGGGAGTGAGGGGAGGCTGGGGGGAGGCTGGGGAGTGAGGGGAGGCTGGGGGGAGGCTGGGGAGTGAGGGGGGGCTGGGGGGAGGCTGGGGAGTGAGGGGAGGCTGGGGGGAGGCTGGGGAGTGAGGGGAGGCTGGGGGGAGGCTGGGGAGTGAGGGGAGGCTGGGGGGAGGGGAGAGAAAAGGGGGCCATGGGAGGGGGGGGGTGTCATGCTCACTGAAGTATCGGGGGACCCGTCGTATGATCCTAGGGCACGCCTCTACTGGGCTTAGACACATACGTAGAAGTGCATGTACATATTTGTTTTACTATCCTTGTGGGTACCAAACAATTGATTCTCATTTTTCCTTCGCGTAACCTTAACCTCTGAACTGAACACTTAACCTTAACCTCTGAACTGAACACTTAACCTTAACCTCTGAACCTAACACCTAACCTTAACCTCTGAACCTAACACCTAACCTTAACCTCTGAACCTAACACCTAACCTTAACCTCTGAACCGAACACCCAACCTTAACCTCTGAACCTAACACCTAACCTTAACCTCTGAACCGAACACCCAACCTTAACCTCTGAACCGAACACTTAACCTTAACCTCTGAACCTAACACCTAACCTTAACCTCTGAACCTAACACCTAACCTTAACCTCTGAACCTAACACCCAACCTTAACCTCTGAACCGAACACCCAACCTTAACCTCTGAACCGAACACCCAACCTTAACCTCTGAACCGAACACCCAACCTTAACCTCTGAACCGAACACCCAACCTTAACCTCTGAACCGAACACCCAACCTTAACCTCTGAACCTAACAACTAACCCTGATTGTAACCTTAAACCTAATCCCTGAGCCTAAAATATCCCTTTTTCTTGTTGTCCCCACTTGTCTGAATTTACCTTGTTTTACTAATCTTGTGATGACTTCTGGTCCCCACAAGGATAGTAAAACCACACACACACACAGTATCTATCTGTATGGCTTCATCATAGAGGATCAGGAGAAAGGAATGTGTACTACAGCCAAAGAGCAGCACGTCTCTGAAATGTCTGGAGGTCTGTCAGCTGTAGTTATCTGTGGAGGTGTGATGGAGGGCCATCTTCTTTACTGTTGGCTTCCCGTCACTCCCTTCCTCATGCCAGTCTCCATGGTGTCACCCTCTAGCTACTTCAAGTCTGTGTGGGGAGATTTGAAAAGTTAGGAGACTTACTAAGTAGGTCTGTTTTTTAGAAATGGAAAAGGTTACATATCTACATCTCCAGTGGGTTATGAACTTGGGTTATGATGTTTATCTTCAATAATGCAGGGACTCCCAGAAGAGACTTCAAAGACATGATATATCGTGTGTATATATATATATAGTGTATATGAAAGGTTTATGATGCTTTTAGAGGAAAACCTCAAGAGTGGAGTACTCAGAAATAGTAGGGTATATGCCCAGCTAGTTCAGGAAGGAAACTGTATATCAGAAGTCTTAATGTCGACCAGCCTGTAATCATATGATCATGTTATTATCAGGGCTTCAGAAGATGGAGTCTGTCTCTGTGTTTTCTATACAAGGTAATTGCGGACTATTTGGCAGTTCAGTTGACACGTGATTTGAGGTTGCTGGATGGCTGCCATCTTGGATAGGATGCTGTGGTACAGGCACACTGGCAGAGGCTGTGTGTGTGTGTGTGTGTGTGTGTGTGTGTGTGTGTGTGTCTCTCTCTGCGGTTGATTGATCTTCCACCATGGTGCTGGGAACATCATGACATTAGATATGATACAGCCTAGCTGCTTCACAGGTAAATACAGTTATTTAGAAAACGCTGATAACCTGATTTACTCATTGTTCATATTATGGATGTTGAGCCTTTGGCATAGCCCCGGTGGCTTCAAGATGGCACCGACGGAGAGGGCTGCCTCGCTTCTAGTCCTTAGGAAACTTTGCAGGATTACATTTTTTTTTTTTTATTGTATTCATTTTCTGTCATTGCTCATCCATATATTTATATGTATATATTCTTATTCCTTTACTTAGATGTGTGTGTATTAGGTCGTTGTTGTGGAATTGTTAGATATTGCTACACTGCTAACCATGTGTGTGACCAATAAAATATGATTTGATTTGGACGTTGAGCCGTTGGTTGAAACTCAGTAAGAAGTAAAGCTGAGTGGAGCTCAGTTCCCTTTTCCCTTTGTATGAAGGATAATATTTAGCATTGTACTGTAATGTTCGGCGTAATATGTACTCTAATATGCATTTTAAGCTACATATTATACATGTTTTACTGCATTTAATACTAATTATATTAGGATACTCAGAAACCAGCTCCCTGAAGTATTAGTTGGAGTTAATTCCTGTTTTGTCATTAAGAATTGACTGTTTGGAAAGTGCTCCCGGCCCGCTATAGAATATTAATAACGTAATGTGTGTATCGTGTTGGCTGAAGTTTTGCCTCCGGTCCGCCCACGGTGAACTGACTGTTATTGTCAGTAAACACAACTCAACCATGCCACTCTCCATATTCCTGTCAAAATACATCCCCCTCTATAGTCTCGTATTAGTCTCTTGAACTCTTATCCTCCTCCCAACTCAACCAAGTGGCAATTACCAGTACGGTGAAATCCTTCTTGGTTTTTTCATGTCCAATTCAAGTCGCACTTCCGCATCTGTGGTGAAAGGTGACGGCTGGAACGGTGTTTGTCAGACTGAGACATCCCGAAAATCAGTTTCACAAAATCGAGTCCAAACGGTTTGGCCTAACTTAAACTGACAGATCTTTATGGGGATTTTTTTATTATTATGCTAATGATGTGAGGGGTTATCAGGTTAAAGAATGAGGGGTTATCAGGATAAAGAATGAGGGGTTATCAGGATAAAGAATGAGGGGTTATCAGGTTAAAGAATGAGGGGTTATCAGGTTAAAGAATGAGGGGTTATCAGGTTAAAGAATGAGGGGTTATCAGGATAAAGAATGAGGGGTTATCAGGTTAAAGAATGAGGGGTTATCAGGATAAAGAATGAGGGGTTATCAGGTTAAAGAATGAGGGGTTATCAGGTTAAAGAATGAGGGGTTATCAGGTTAAAGAATGAGGGGTTATCAAGATAAAGAATGAGGGGTTATCAGGTTAAAGAATGAGGGGTTATCAGGTTAAAGAATGAGGGGTTATCAGGTTAAAGAATGAGGGGTTATCAAGATAAAGAATGAGGGGTTATCAGGTTAAAGAATGAGGGGTTATCAGGTTAAAGAAGGAGAGGTTATCAGGTTAAAGAATGAGGGGTTATCAGGTTAAAGAATGAGGGGTTATCAGGATGAAGAATGAGGGGTTATCAAGATAAAGAATGAGGGGTTATCAGGTTAAAGAATGAGGGGTTATCAGGTTAAAGAAGGAGAGGTTATCAGGTTAAAGAATGAGGGGTTATCAAGATAAAGAATGAGGGGTTATCAGGTTAAAGAATGAGGGGTTATCAGGTTAAAGAAGGAGAGGTTATCAGGTTAAAGAATGAGGGGTTATCAGGTTAAAGAATGAGGGGTTATCAGGTTAAAGAAGGAGAGGTTATCAGGTTAAAGAAGGAGAGGTTATCAGGTTAAAGAATGAGGGGTTATCAGGTTAAAGAATGAGGGGTTATCAAGATAAAGAATGAGGGGTTATCAGGACCTTGTGCAGTTTACAAGCAATATGTTTTCTAGACGTCTAGAAGTAGCACCAGCGCCTACTCTGTAGCAGCACCAGCACCTACTCTGTAGCAGCACCAGCGCCTACTCTGTAGCAGCACCAGCACCTACTCTGTAGCAGCACCAGCGCCTACTCTGTAGCAGCACCAGCACCTACTCTGTAGTAGCACCAGCGCCTACTCTGTAGCAGCACCAGCGCCTACTCTGTAGCAGCACCAGCGCCTACTCTGTAGCAGCACCAGCACCTACTCTGTAGCAGCACCAGCGCCTACTCTGTAGCAGCACCAGCGCTTACTCTGTAGCAGCACCAGCGCTTACTCTGTAGCAGCACCAGCGCCTACTCTGTAGCAGCACCAGCGCCTACTCTGTAGCAGCACCAGCGCCTACTCTGTAGCAGCACCAGCGCCTACTCTGTAGCAGCACCAGCGCCTACTCTGTAGCAGCACCAGCGCCTACTCTGTAGCAGCACCAGCGCCTACTCTGTAGCAGCACCAGCGCCTACTCTGTAGCAGCACCAGCGCCTACTCTGTAGCAGCACCAGCGCCTACTCTGTAGCAGCACCAGCACCTACTCTGTAGCAGCACCAGCGCCTACTCTGTAGCAGCACCAGCGCCTACTCTGTAGCAGCACCAGCGCCTACTCTGTAGCAGCACCAGCGCCTACTCTGTAGCAGCACCAGCACCTACTCTGTAGCAGCACCAGCGCCTACTCTGTAGCAGCACCAGCGCCTACTCTGTAGCAGCACCAGCGCCTACTCTGTAGCAGCACCAGCACCTACTCTGTAGCAGCACCAGCACCTACTCTGTAGCAGCACCAGCGCCTACTCTGTAGCAGCACCAGCACCTACTCTGTAGCAGCACCAGCGCCTACTCTGTAGCAGCACCAGCGCCTACTCTGTAGCAGCACCAGCGCCTACTCTGTAGCAGCACCAGCGCCTACTCTGTAGCAGCACCAGCACCTACTCTGTAGCAGCACCAGCGCCTACTCTGTAGCAGCACCAGCGCCTACTCTGTAGCAGCACCAGCGCCTACTCTGTAGCAGCACCAGCGCCTACTCTGTAGCAGCACCAGCGCCTACTCTGTAGCAGCACCAGCGCCTACTCTGTAGCAGCACCAGCACCTACTCTGTAGCAGCACCAGCGCCTACTCTGTAGCAGCACCAGCACCTACTCTGTAGCAGCACCAGCGCCTACTCTGTAGCAGCACCAGCGCCTACTCTGTAGCAGCACCAGCGCCTACTCTGTAGCAGCACCAGCGCCTACTCTGTAGCAGCACCAGCACCTACTCTGTAGCAGCACCAGCGCCTACTCTGTAGCAGCACCAGCGCCTACTCTGTAGCAGCACCAGCGCCTACTCTGTAGCAGCACCAGCGCCTACTCTGTAGCAGCACCAGCGCCTACTCTGTAGCAGCACCAGCGCCTACTCTGTAGCAGCACCAGCGCCTACTCTGTAGCAGCAGCAGCACCTACTCTGTAGCAGCAGCACCGCCTACTCTGTAGCAGCAGCACCGCCTACTCTGTAGCAGCAGCACCGCCTACTCTGTAGCAGCAGCAGCGCCTACTCTGTAGCAGCAGCAGCACCTACTCTGTAGCAGCAGCAGCACCTACTCTGTAGCAGCACCAGCACCTACTCTGTAGCAGCACCAGCGCCTACTCTGTAGCAGCACCAGCACCTACTCTGTAGCAGCACCAGCACCTACTCTGTAGCAGCACCAGCGCCTACTCTGTAGCAGCACCAGCACCTACTCTGTAGCAGCACCAGCGCCTACTCTGTAGCAGCACCAGCGCCTACTCTGTAGCAGCACCAGCGCCTACTCTGTAGCAGCACCAGCACCTACTCTGTAGCAGCACCAGCACCTACTCTGTAGCAGCACCAGCGCCTACTCTGTAGCAGCACCAGCACCTACTCTGTAGCAGCACCAGCGCCTACTCTGTAGCAGCACCAGCGCCTACTCTGTAGCAGCACCAGCGCCTACTCTGTAGCAGCACCAGCGCCTACTCTGTAGCAGCACCAGCACCTACTCTGTAGCAGCACCAGCGCCTACTCTGTAGCAGCACCAGCGCCTACTCTGTAGCAGCACCAGCGCCTACTCTGTAGCAGCACCAGCGCCTACTCTGTAGCAGCACCAGCGCCTACTCTGTAGCAGCACCAGCGCCTACTCTGTAGCAGCACCAGCACCTACTCTGTAGCAGCACCAGCGCCTACTCTGTAGCAGCACCAGCACCTACTCTGTAGCAGCACCAGCGCCTACTCTGTAGCAGCACCAGCGCCTACTCTGTAGCAGCACCAGCGCCTACTCTGTAGCAGCACCAGCGCCTACTCTGTAGCAGCACCAGCACCTACTCTGTAGCAGCACCAGCGCCTACTCTGTAGCAGCACCAGCGCCTACTCTGTAGCAGCACCAGCGCCTACTCTGTAGCAGCACCAGCGCCTACTCTGTAGCAGCACCAGCGCCTACTCTGTAGCAGCACCAGCGCCTACTCTGTAGCAGCACCAGCGCCTACTCTGTAGCAGCAGCAGCACCTACTCTGTAGCAGCAGCACCGCCTACTCTGTAGCAGCAGCACCGCCTACTCTGTAGCAGCAGCACCGCCTACTCTGTAGCAGCAGCAGCGCCTACTCTGTAGCAGCAGCAGCACCTACTCTGTAGCAGCAGCAGCACCTACTCTGTAGCAGCAGCAGCACCTACTCTGTAGCAGCAGCAGCACCTACTCTGTAGCAGCAGCAGCACCTACTCTGTAGCAGCAGCAGCACCTACTCTGTAGCAGCAGCAGCACCTACTCTGTAGCAGCAGCAGCACCTACTCTGTAGCAGCACCACCTACTCTGCAGTAGGAGGACTGTAGTCGGAGCTATAGCACGGTGACCCTTCTCTATTCTGAGAGGTTAACAATACTGCTACAGTGTGACGTAAACAGAGTAAACAGACAGTCATTTCTGATGAGATCAATATGAGGGCTTAGATGAAATCCTCTCTGTGCTTTTCATTAGCCGTGTGTCTCCTGCTGCTGTTAATATACAGACGTCTGTCCGCCCCGTCCCCATGCTTTAGTTTATTGTCCACGGACACCTGGGATCAGTGCTGCCACACACACACACACACACACACACACCACTCCTATGCTTCCTTTGTGTCCTATCCATCTCCCTGACAGGCCAACCTACAGGCTGTCTGATTAATTGCAGGAGGTTTTTCAGGGCGCCCGCTCTAGGCTGTATGAACAAATTGATATTGTGTACGGACGAAAAGAGGGAGTGGGCAGGAGCATTTCCAGGGGGATGCCGCCCATCGTTGGCCCGGGGGGGGGGGGGGGAATAAAGGCGAATGCTGCACTGTGCGGCCGTGCACGACAATCAAATGAGGGACAAAGAGCGTTCATAAAGTTTAAGTTGAATCTGGTTTTATTATTCACAGTAAATCACGGGATGATGGGTGTGAGTTGGTTGAGTGGAGCTGGCAGTGCGCCGGCAGTTCAAATTCATGAATTTTAAAAGGCCTGCAAACTAAAGGCAGGGAGAAGTAGGGAGGGAGGGAGGGAGGGAGGGAGGGGGAGAGAGAGGGAGAGAGAGGGAGGGGGAGGAGGGAGGGAGGGGGAGAGAGAGGGAGGGGGAGGAGAGAGAGAGGGAGGGGGAGAGGCCATATCTCCATAATCGATCTCTCTCCAGGGTGTGTGACCTCTGGAGATGTACTGCAGTGCTAGATAAGGCCTGTGGCTTCGTAAAGTATCCACTCATTGTGTTAAATTACAGCCTTTTCTAAAAATAGATTTCTTTTTTTTTTAATCCTCATCGATCTCCACACTATCCCATAATGACCAAGCAAAAACAGGTTTTTATACATTTCTGCCAATTTATAAAAAATGAACTGATATCACATTCAGACCCTTTACTCAGTACTTTGGCAGCGATTACAGCCTCGAGTCTTCTTGGGTATGACGCTACAAGCTTGGCACACCTGTATTTGGGGAGTTTCACTCATTCTTCTCTGCAGATCCTCTCAAGGTCTGTCTGGTTGGATGGTGAGTGTTGCTGCACAGCTATTTTCAGGTCTCTCCAGAGATGTTGGATCGGGTTCAAGTCCGGGCTCTGGACAAGTCTCAAGGACATTGAGACTTGTCCCGAAGCCACTCCTGTGTTGTCTTGGCTGTGTGCTTGTGATCGTTGTCCTGTTGGAAGGTGAGCCATCGCTCCAGTCTGAGGTCCTCAGCGCTCTGGAGCAGGTTTTCCATCAAGGATCTCTCTGTTTATCTTTGCCTCGATCCTGACTAGTATCCCAGTCCCTGCTGTTGAAAAACATCCCCACAGCATAATGCTGCCACCATGCTTCACCGTAGGGATGCTGCCACCACCATGCTTCCCCGTAGGGATGCTGCCACCACCATGCTTCACCGTAGGAATGTCATGTGCCTTTTTTACTGAGGAGCGGCTTCCGTCTGGCCACTTTACCATAAAGGCCTGATTGGTGGAGTGCTGCAGAGATTGGAGAACCTACCAGAAGGACAACCATCTCCACAGAGGAACTGTAGAGCTCTGTCAGTGACGATAGGGTTCTTGGTCACCTCCCTAACCAAGGCACATCTCTTCCGATTGGTCAGTTTAGCCGTGTGGCCAGCTCTAGGAAGAGTCTTGGTGGTTCTAAACCTCTTCCATTTAAGAATGATGGAGGCTACTGTTCTTGGGGACTTTCAATGCTGCAGAAATGTACCCTTCCCCAGATCTGTGCCTCGATACAATCCTGTCTCGGAGCTCTACGGACAATTCCTTCTACCTCATGGTTTGGTTTTTGCTCTGACATGCACTGTCAACTGTAGGACCTTTATTTAGACAGGTGTGTGCCTTTACCAATCATGTCCAATCAATTGAATTTACCACAGGTGGACTCCAATCAAGTTGTAGAGACATCTCAAGGATGATCAATGGAAACAGGATGCACCTGAGCTCAATTTCAAGTCTCATAGCAAAGGGTCTGAATACTTATGTAAATAAGGTATTTCAGTTTTTGTTTCTCCAATAAATGTGCAAAAATGTCTGAACTTGTTTTCGCTTTGTCATTATGGGGTATTGTGATGTCATTATGGGGTATTGTGATGTCATTATGGGGTATTGTGATGTCATTATGGGGTATTGTGATGTCATTATGGGGTATTGTGATGTCATTATGGGGTATTGTGTGTAGATTGCTGAGGATTATTATTTGTTTAATTCATTTTAGAACAAGGTTGTAACATAACAAAATGTGGAAAAAGTCAAGGGGTCTGAATACTTTCTGAAGGCACTATACTCTCTAGTTTCTATGCATAATCTCTTCACCACTACCCACATATATAAATGACCTCGACTCACCTGTAGCCCCGCACGGTGACTCGGTACCGGTACCCTCTGTATATAGCCTCCTTATTGTTATTTTAGTTTTTTGGTAAATATTTTTCTTGCTCTTCTTGAACTGCATTGTTGGTTCAGGGCTTGTAAGTCAGCATTTCACGGTAAGGTCTACACTTGTTGTATTCTGCATTTCACGGTAAGGTCTACACTTGTTGTATTCTGCATTTCACGGTAAGGTCTACACTTGTTGTATTCTGCATTTCACGGTAAGGTCTACACTTGTTGTATTCTGCATTTCACGGTAAGGTCTACACTTGTTGTATTCTGCATTTCACGGTAAGGTCTACACTTGTTGTATTCTGCATTTCACGGTAAGGTCTACACTTGTTGTATTCTGCATTTCACGGTAAGGTCTACACTTGTTGTATTCTGCATTTCACGGTAAGGTCTACACTTGTTGTATTCTGCATTTCACGGTAAGGTCTACACTTGTTGTATTCTGCGCATGTGACAAAGTTTCATATGATTTGATTACAATAGTTTGAATAGCTTTAGGGTTCTCTGAAGGCCTTCAGAAGGTTCTGGAACACATTGGCCTCAGTCCAAACTCAAAGTAGACAGCCCTCGGCCCTAAACCCTCAGCCCTCGGCCCTAAACCCTCAGCCCTCGGCCCTAAACCCTCAGCCCTCGGCCCTAAACCCTCAGCCCTCGGCCCTAAACCCTCAGCCCTTGAATGGCGTTTTACATTGTCACATCCGAGTGTACCTTAAATGTCCCTTGCCCAAGCGAGGGAGAGATGATCGGAGACGCAACGTCCTTGGTGGAAATCTTGAAGTTTAGCTTAAAAACAACCAACCTAAAGCTATTAATGTATGTAGCTAGCTAGTACTCCCATCCGCTAGCTAGCTAGCTACAGTTACCCATAGTTGGTTTCTTTGGTATTCTTCTCCCTTTTCTCCCCAATTTCATCATATCCAATTGGTAGTTAGTCTTGTCCCATCGCTGCAACTCCCGTAAGGACTCGGGTTTTGGCGACGGTCGAGAGCCGTGCGTCCTCTGAAACACGACCCCGCCAAGCCACACTGCTTCTTGACACACTGCTCGCTTTACCTGGAAGCCAGCCGCACCAATGTGTCAGAGGAAACACCGTACACCTGGCGACTGTGTCAGCGTGCACTGCGCCCGGCCCGCCACAAGGAGTTGCTAGAGCGCGATGGGACAAGGAATTCCCGGCCGGCCAAACCCTCCCCTAACCCGGACGACGCTGGGCCAATTGTGCGCCGCCTCATGGGTCTCCCGGTCACAGCCGGCTGCGACAGCGCCTGGGATTGAACCCGAGCGTGTTGACTAAATTTGACACTTAGTGGCCACCAGAGTTTGACGCATGACTACAGTTTGCATTGAATTGTGGGTCATATCAACCCCACAAGTTCTTCCCAAAGTTCTTCCCATTGTTCCCTCAAGCTAAATGGAGAGCCGACGGGCAACGTTTCTGAATTGGACCTCCACTTAAGATGGAAATCAAACTGCATCCGGGTTTGACTGGGATTTACCCAGAGGGAAAGTGGCGAGGGGTAAAAATAATGTTTGGACTGCAGCCATTATTTCTAATGGAATGAATGGATAAATGAATTTCATGAATGAGAGACCTGGTGGTTAGGGACCCAATGAGAGACCTGGTCGTTAGGGACCCAATGAGAGACCTGGTCGTTAGGGACCCAATGAGAGACCTGGTCGTTAGGGACCCAATGAGAGACCTGGTTGTTAGGGACACCAATGAGAGACCTGGTTGTTAGGGACACCAATGAGAGACCTGGTTGTTAGGGACACCAATGAGAGACCTGGTTGTTAGGGACACCAATGAGAGACCTGGTCGTTAGGGACACCAATGAGAGACCTGGTTGTTAGGGACCTAATGAGAGACCTGGTTGTTAGGGACACCAATGAGAGACCTGGTCGTTAGGGACACCAATGAAAGAGGGCATCTTCAATACAAGAACAAGAGGCAAATAAGTGACAAATCTTTGTACATCTGTAAAATGGTTCCTTCACAAGGAAACTTGACCTTTCCATTTTAGAATTACTGCTCTCTCTCACTTTCTCTCCTCTGCTACTCCATCTCTCCTCCCTCCCTCCTCTGCTACTCCATCTCTCCTCCCTCCCTCCTCTGCTACTCCATCTCTCCTCCCTCCCTCCTCTGCTACTCCATCTCTCCTCCCTCCCTCCTCTGCTACTCCATCTCTCCTCCCTCCCTCCTCTGCGACTCCATCTCTCCTCCCTACCTCCTCTGCTACTCCATCTCTCCTCCCTCCTTCCTCTGCTACTCCATCTCTCCTCCCTCCCTCCCTCTGCTACTCCATCTCTCCTCCCTCCCTCCTCTGCTACTCCATCTCTCCTCCCTCCCTCCTCTGCTACTCCATCTCTCCTCCCTCCCTCCTCTGCGACTCCATCTCTCCTCCCTACCTCCTCTGCTACTCCATCTCTCCTCCCTCCCTCCTCTGCTACTCCTCCCTCCCTCCTCTGCTACTCCATCTCTCCTCCCTCCCTCCTCTGCTACTCCATCTCTCCTCCCTCCCTCCTCTGCTACTCCTCCCTCCCTCCTCTGCTACTCCATCTCTCCTCCCTCCCTCCTCTGCTACTCCATCTCTCCACCCTCTCTCCTCTGCTACTCCATCTCTCCTCCCTCCCTCCTCTGCTACTCCATCTCTCCTCCCTCCCTCCTCTGCTACTCCATCTCTCCTCCCTCCCTCCCTCTGCTACTCCATCTCTCCTCCCTCCCTCCCTCTGCTACTCCATCTCTCCTCCCTCCCTCCTTTGCTACTCCATCTCTCCTCCCTCCCTCCTCTGCTACTCCATCTCTCCTCCCTCTCTCCTCTGCTACTCCATCTCTCCTCCCTCCCTCCTCTGCTACTCCATCTCTCCTCCCTCCCTCCTCTGCTACTCCATCTCTCCTCCCTCCCTCCCTCTGCTACTCCATCTCTCCTCCCTCCCTCCCTCTGCTACTCCATCTCTCCTCCCTCCCTCCTTTGCTACTCCATCTCTCCTCCCTCCCTCCTCTGCTACTCCATCTCTCCTCCCTCCCTCCTCTGCTACTCCATCTCTCCTCCCTCTCTCCTCTGCTACTCCATCTCTCCTCCCTCCCTCCTTTGCTACTCCATCTCTCCTCCCTCCCTCCTCTGCTACTCCATCTCTCCTCCCTCTCTCCTCTGCTACTCCATCTCTCCTCCCTCCCTCCCTCCCTCTGCTACTCCATCTCTCCTCCCTCCCTCTGCTACTCCATCTCTCCTCCCTCTGCCCCTCTCCTCCGCTTCTCCTCAACCCTCATCTCTACTCCTCTTCTCCTCTCATTTCTCCTCTGCTTCCCCTCCCTCCATCCCTCCCTCCTCTGTAACTAACTTTCATAATGTTGAAGGACACCTATTGTGCTGTTTAAACCAGACTAAGCTATTAAAACCATGACATGTAGCTGCAGCTGTGCTATTTAACTAGACTAAGCTATTAAAACCATGACATGTAGCTGCAGCTGTGCTATTTAAACCAGACTAAGCTATTAAAACCATGACATGTAGTTGCAGCTGTGCTATTTAAACCAGACTAAGCTATTAAAACCATGACATGTAGCTGCAGCTGTGCTATTTAAACCAGACTAAGCTATTAAAACCATGACATGTAGCTGCAGCTGTGCTATTTAAACCAGACTAAGCTATTAAAACCATGACATGTAGCTGCAGCTGTGCTGTTTAAACCAGACTAAGCTATTAAAACCATGACATGTAGCTGCAGCTGTGCTATTTAAACCAGACTAAGCTATTAAAACCATGACATGTTGCTGCAGCTGTGCTATTTAAACCAGACTAAGCTATTAAAACCATGACATGTTGCTGCAGCTGTGCTATTTAAACCAGACTAAGCTATTAAAACCATGACATGTAGCTGCAGCTGTGCTATTTAAACCAGACTAAGCTATTAAAACCATGACATGTAGCTGCAGCTGTGCTATTTAAACCAGACTAAGCTATTAAAACCATGACATGTAGCTGCAGCTGTGCTATTTAAACCAGACTAAGCTATTAAAACCATGACATGTAGCTGCAGCTGTGCTATTTAAACCAGACTAAGCTATTAAAACCATGACATGTAGTTGCAGCTGTGCTATTTAAACCAGACTAAGCTATTAAAACCATGACATGTAGTTGCAGCTGTGCTGTTTAAACCAGACTAAGCTATTAAAACCATGACATGTAGCTGCAGCTGTGCTATCTGGGTCTCATCATGAGATTCTGGTAACCTCTCCGCTACCATCCAATCCCGTCTATAAAACCTGGTGTTTTGGAGTGGTGTGCAGAACCAGGGCCATGGAGGTCACGGGAAACAGACACACACGCAACAAAACGCAGACACACCCAGGTTTGTTCTTGACAGGAAGGTCACTACAACTATATACCACCCTCTCTTCTTGGCTTGGACCGTCAGTGTTTCCAGGTGTGTGTGTGAGAGAGAGAGAGAATAAACTGTACACTTCCTGATACTTTCTCTCCTCACACATCCATCTCTCTCTTCCCTCTTCCCCTCTTCCTCTCTACCCCATCCTTCTCTCTCTTCCCTCTTCCCCTCTTCCTCTCTACCCCATCCTTCTCTCTCTCCCCTCTTCCTCTCTACCCCATCCTTCTCTCTCTCCCCTCTTCCTCTCTACCCCATCCTTCTCTCTCCCCCCTCTTCCTCTCTACCCCATCCTTCTCTCTCTCCCCTCTTCCTCTCTACCCCATCCTTCTCTCTCCCCCCTCTTCCTCTCTACCCCATCCTTCTCTCTCTCCCCTCTTCCTCTCTACCCCATCCTTCTCTCTCTTCCCTCTTCCTCTCTACCCCATCCTTCTCTCTCTCCCCTCTTCCTCTCTACCCCATCCTTCTCTCTCTTCCCTCTTCCCCTCTTCCTCTCTACCCCATCCTTCTCTCTCTCCCCTCTTCCTCTCTACCCCATCCTTCTCTCTCTCTCCCCTCTTCCTCTCTACCCCATCCTTCTCTCTCTTCCCTCTTCCTCTCTACCCCATCCTTCTCTCTCTCCCCTCTTCCTCTCTACCCCATCCTTCTCTCTCTCCCCTCTTCCTCTCTACCCCATCCTTCTCTCTCTCCCCTCTTCCTCTCTACCCCATCCTTCTCTCTCTCCCCTCTTCCTCTCTACCCCATCCTTCTCTCTCTCCCCTCTTCCTCTCTACCCCATCCTTCTCTCTCTTCCCTCTTCCTCTCTACCCCATCCTTCTCTCTCTCCCCTCTTCCTCTCTACCCCATCCTTCTCTCTCTCCCCTCTTCCTCTCTACCCCATCCTTCTCTCTCTCTCCCCTCTTCCTCTCTACCCCATCCTTCTCTCTCTCCCCTCTTCCTCTCTACCCCATCCTTCTCTCTCTCTCCCCTCTTCCTCTCTACCCCATCCTTCTCTCTCTCCCCTCTTCCTCTCTACCCCATCCTTCTCTCTCTTCCCTCTTCCTCTCTACCCCATCCTTCTCTCTCTCCCCTCTTCCTCTCTACCCCATCCTTCTCTCTCTCCCCTCTTCCTCTCTACCCCATCCTTCTCTCTCTTCCCTCTTCCTCTCTACCCCATCCTTCTCTCTCTTCCCTCTTCCTCTCTACCCCATCCTTCTCTCTCTCCCCTCTTCCTCTCTACCCCATCCTTCTCTCTCTCCCCTCTTCCTCTCTACCCCATCCTTCTCTCTCTCCCCTCTTCCTCTCTACCCCATCCTTCTCTCTCTTCCCTCTTCCTCTCTACCCCATCCTTCTCTCTCTTCCCTCTTCCTCTCTACCCCATCCTTCTCTCTCTCCCCTCTTCCTCTCTACCCCATCCTTCTCTCTCTTCCCTCTTCCTCTCTACCCCATCCTTCTCTCTCTCCCCTCTTCCTCTCTACCCCATCCTTCTCTCTCTCCCCTCTTCCTCTCTACCCCATCCTTCTCTCTCTCCCCTCTTCCTCTCTACCCCATCCTTCTCTCTCCCTCTTGCTCTGTCAGTCAAATCTGTTGAATTAAATGTTATTTTAATGTCAATTCGCTGATTTATTGACGCATAAAGGAACATAACAATAATTCACTGTGGTAATAAAATCATAATTCTTCTTCCTGTGTTCTCTGCATTGCGCATCACATAAAGAGTGAAAAACGTTTAACAGAAATCTATGCATAGTAGTAAATAAGGTTATCCAAACAATAATTATAACTCTATAGCAGTAAAATAACATACATACATACATACATACATACATACATACATACATACATGTGTTAATGTGGTGTTGTATGATACACAGGGTATTTCTCTTCCCTCTCTAGGCTGGGCTAAATGTTGCCCCCTTAACAAATCCCATCCACAGAACCCATACACATCCATTCATTTCCCCAGCGTGCAGGGAGGTGAGGGCCAGCGTGCAGGGAGGTGAGGGCCAGCGTGCAGGGAGGTGAGGGCCAGCGTGCAGGGAGGTGAGGGCCAGCGTGCAGGGAGGTGAGGGCCAGCGTGCAATGAGGTGAGGGCCAGCGCGCAGGGAGGTGAGGGCCAGCGCGCAGGGAGGTGAGGGCCAGCGTGCAGGGAGGTGAGGGCCAGCGTGCAGGGAGGTGAGGGCCAGCGTGCAGGGAGGTGAGGGCCAGTGTGCAGGGAGGTGAGGGCTACCCATGTTTGTTAGTTTTTTGTTTGTTTGTTTGTTCCCTGACATTGCAGCTGCTGCTGTGTGTTTGTGTGTAGGTCAGAGGTCATCTTCCCCCTATACAGCTGCTCTGAGAGACTAAACATCTGCCTCTACCAGATTAGAGCCATAAAGGAGACTAGACATCTACCACCCTACTATCAGATTAGAGCCATAAATGAGACTAGACATCTACCGTCCCACTTCCAGATTAGAGCCATAAAGGAGACTAGACATCTACCACTACCAGATTAGAGCCATAAAGGAGACTAGACATCTACCACTACCAGATTAGAGCCATAAAGGAGACTAGACATCTACCACTACCAGATTAGAGCCATAAAGGAGACTAGACATTTACCACTATCAGATTAGAGCCATAAAGGAGACTAGACATCTACCACCATCAGATTAGAGCCATAAAGGAGACTAGACATCTACCACTATCAGATTAGAGCCATAAAGGAGACGATACATCTACCACTATCAGATTAGAGCCATAAAGGAGACTAGACATCTACCACCATCAGATTAGAGCCATAAAGGAGACTAGACATCTACCACTATCAGATTAGAGCCATAAAGGAGACTAGACATCTACCACTATCAGATTAGAGTCATAAAGGAGACTAGACATCTACCACCATCAGATTAGAGCCATAAAGGAGACTAGACATCTACCACTATCAGATTAGAGCCATAAAGGAGACTAGACATCTACCACTATCAGATTAGAGCCATAAAGGAGACTAGACATCTACCACTATCAGATTAGAGCCATAAAGGAGACTAGACATCTACCACCATCAGATTAGAGCCATAAAGGAGACTAGACATCTACCACTATCAGATTAGAGTCATAAAGGAGACTAGACATCTACCACTATCAGATTAGAGCCATAAAGGAGACTAGACATCTACCACTATCAGATTAGAGTCATAAAGGAGACTAGACATCTACCACCCTACTATCAGAATACTTTGCTTCTGAAATCACCATCACCCACTAATTAATTTGACATTTTTGCAGATATATGTTTGTGGGCTAGTAATGTATGTATCTATATGTATTGTTTACAAATGAGCTTTGGCATAGCTAATTTATATTTATTTAGCATTTCCCTCCCGATCTCAAAATCAAATGGTTTTCACCATTTGGAAGTTTTTTTTAGAGAGTAAGCTAATTCCGTCCTCCCTCTTCGGCCAGGCCGTGCACCTCGCAAAACGTGGTTGCTGTCCTTGTTATGAAATGATCAACGTTACTCTGTATATCTAAAAAAGAGAAAGACCATATACACTGATTGTTTAATGCAAAACGACCAAAAGCTATTGGTAACGGTGAACCTGGACAGTGGAATATAAAGTGTGTCGGCCTCATTCAGCAGGTAGATAACTGTTCTCTGGTAGCTAGCGTTCATTCTGGTAAAACACAGCGCGTAGATAACCTATGTTATTATTGTCACTCATCTAGTAATGCCTAATACCACGCAAGCCATTTCAACATTTAAATGCTGACGGTGTCATGCAGATGGGTTAGATTATGAACAGGCCGTCTACCATGTTCCTATCTCCGCAGACCGCTGGATTACTTTACTGTTGGAGGGAGATGGAGCTTTAAGTAACTCCACTGCTGCCCATGGTCCTGTGTGTGTGTGTGTGTGTGTGTGTGTGTGTGTGTGTGTGTGTGTGTGTGTGTGTGTGTGTGTGTGTGTGTGTGTGTGTGTGTGTGTGTGTGTGTGTGTGTGTGTGTGTGTGTGTGTTGGAGAGTGTGTGTGTGCTATCTTCCTGTATAATAACACAACTAGCCTCAGTAAGAAAATGATTCAACTAAAGGCCTACAGTCTGAATGTCGTATTTCACAGCCTACAGTCTGAATGTTGTATTTCACAGCCTACAGTCTGAATGTTGTATTTCACAGCCTACAGTCTGAATGTTGTATTTCACAGCCTACAGTCTGAATGTTGTATTTCACAGCCTACAGTCTGAATGTTGTATTTCACAGCCTACAGTCTGAATGTTGTATTTCACAGCCTACAGTCTGAATGTTGTATTTCACAGCCTACAGTCTGAATGTTGTATTTCACAGCCTACAGTCTGAATGTTGTATTTCACAGCCTACAGTCTGAATGTCGTATTTCACAGCCTACAGTCTGAATGTCGTATTTCACAGCCTACAGTCTGAATGTCGTATTTCACAGCCTACAGTCTGAATGTCGTATTTCACAGCCTACAGTCTGAATGTCGTATTTCACAGCCTACAGTCTGAATGTCGTATTTCACAGCCTACAGTCTGAATGTCGTATTTCACAGCCTACAGTCTGAATGTCGTATTTCACAGCCTACAGTCTGAATGTCGTATTTCACAGCCTACAGTCTGAATGTCGTATTTCACAGCCTACAGTCTGAATGTCGTATTTCACAGCCTACAGTCTGAATGTCGTATTTCACAGCCTACAGTCTGAATGTTGTATATCACAGCCTACAGTCTGAATGTTGTATTTCACAGCCTACAGTCTGCAGGGAAAATGGTGGATGTCCTTAATAAAGGCGCTCAGCCTCTTCAGTAATCAGATTGTAATAGTCCGAAGCCCCAGTGATACACCTGGCTTTAACCTCTGTGGATATGAGCCTCTCTCTGCTTTATTAAAGGAGACTGACCCCAGGTGCACCAATCCCCCTGCCCCCCTTCCTCCTAACCCCTCCTCCTTCCCCTCCTCATCTCTTTGTTGTAATTTGGGTTGGGGGGGGGTGTTGTGACAGCACGTTGACATGTATTAAACCTGCAGCCAGTTTCCCTTTTGAATGAAGGATCCTCCCCTTGTGTTATTTGGAACATATAACCAGTGTTAGGAGTTTAATATGACTTTACATGAACCTGTGTTGATGAAACCATAAGAACTCTGTTGAACTCTATGGCTTTACATGCACCTGTGTTGATGAAACCATAAGAACTCTGTTGAACTCTATGGCTTTACATGAACCTGTGTTGATGAAACCATAAGAACTCTGTTGAACTCTATATGAAGCTGTGTTGATGAACCATAAGAACTCTGTTGAACTCTATGGCTTTACATGCACCTGTGTTGATGAAACCATAAGAACTCTGTTGAACTCTATGGCTTTACATGAACCTGTGTTGATGAAACCATAAGAACTCTGTTGAACTCTATATGAAGCTGTGTTGATGAAACCATAAGAACTCTGTTGAACTCTATGGCTTTAGGTCAGTGCGCGCCTCAGTTGATCAACCCTCTGGTAACTGACATGTGGAGGGTCTTCTGCTTGGATCACTGTACAGTTGTAATACCTAATTCATTTTTCCTTTCATGCAGATCCAAATATTGAAGGACCGTCACACACCGTCTCTCTGTAATGGACTTTAAAAAGCAATGAGAGTCTGAGTAGAGAAAGTACACAGTAGACTAGACACGGTATCTGCAGTCACAAGGGGTACTGCGGGGTGGGTGGGTGGGTGAGCCTTTGCCCAGACAGACGGACAGACACATTTTCCCCTCAGATTACCTGCCTGAGCGAGCAGCCATTTTACCGTGAGGTGAGCCAGAAACAACACATCATCAACATGCAGCCTCTGTCCTTCCTCCACTGACTCCATCTCCTGTCTTCTCTGTCCTCGGTCGGTGTCGCTACAGTCCTTCCAACTAGCCAGTCATCTCTTCCTCTTCTCCTCTTCCTCTTTCTCCTCTTCCTCTTTCTCCTCTTCTTTCCCTCCTGGAAGAATTTAAATAGACACAATTACCTGAAACGGGTGGCGTCTGGAGCCCTGTTAATTTGAACCCACTGGGAGGCCAGTGGGACCTCCGGCGGGGGGGGGAGTCTCTCTGTATGTCTGTTGCTATATAACTCAAGGCTATAGTATTTTAGCTCATGTATTTCTTCCTGTCCTTGGGCTACATTTGTAATTAGGTTTTTGGTCCAGACATTTCTGCTTGGCTGAAAGGCCTAATTCTACTGAGGGGGAGGGAGAGAGGGAGGGAGACAGGGAGGGAGAGAAAATAGAGAGAATGAATGAGAAGTGTGGGAGAGAGAGAGAGGGGGGAAAGAGAGAGAGAAAATTAGTTTGAACAGAAGTGTAGCTCGTGAAGCATGACATTCCTCAGTGTCTGTGTGCCGGTAGTGTGTCCTGCAGTAACAGGTAAGATGTGATGACAGGGTTGACTCTGTCTTTGTGACGGCCGAGTGGCTACCCCTCTCGCTCCCTCTCTTCCTCTTCCTCTCTTCCTCTCCCGCCTTCTTCCTCTCCCTCCCTCTTCCTCTCCCTCCCTCTCTTCGTATTCCTCTTGCTCCCTCTCTTCCTCTTCCTCTCTTCCTCTCGCTCCCTCTCTTCCTCTTCCTCTCGCTCCCTCTCTTCCTCTTCCTCTCTCCCTCTCTTCCTCTTTCTCTCGCTCCCTCTTTCTCTCCCTCCCTCTCTTCCTCTCGCTCCCTCTCTTCCTCTCGCTCCCTCTCTTCCTCTCTCTCACTCCCTCTCTTCCTCTTCCTCTCGCTCCCTCTCTTCCTCTTCCTCTCACTCCCTCTTCCTCTCGCTCCCTCTCTTCCTCTTCCTCTCACTCCCTCTTCCTCTCTTCCTCTCGCTCCCTCTCTTCCTCTCGCTCCCTCTCTTCCTCTTCCTCTCGCTCCCTCTCTTCCTCTTCCTCTCACTCCCTCTTTCTCTTCCTCTCCCTCCCTCTCTTCCTCTCCCTCCCTCTCTTCCTCTTCCTCTCGCTCCCTCTCTTCGTCTTCCTCTCTTCCTCTCGCTCCCTCTCTTCCTCTTCCTCTCGCTCCCTCTCTTCCTCTTCCTCTCACTCCCTCTTCCTCTTCCTCTCTTCCTCTCCCTCCCTCTCTTCCTCTCCCTCCCTCTCTTCGTATTCCCCTCCCTCCCTCTCTTCCTCTTCCTCTCCCTCCTTCTCTCCCTCCCTCTCTTCCTCTTCCTCTCCCTCCTTCTCTCCCTCCCTCTCTTCATCTTTCCCTCTCTTCCTCTCCCTCCCTCTCTTCATCTTTCCCTCTCTTCCTCTCCCTCCCTCTCTTCGTCTTTCCCTCTTCCTCTCGCTCCCTCTCTTCCTCTCTTTCTCTTCGCTCCCTCTCTTCCTCTTCCTCTCTTCCTCTCCCTCCCTCTCGCTCCCTCTCTTCGTATTCCTCTCTTCCTCTCCCTCCCTCTCCCTCCCTCTCTTCGTATTCCTCTCTTCCTCTCCCTCCCTCTCTTCGTCTTTCCCTCTTCCTCTCGCTCCCTCTTCCTCTCGCTCACTCTCTTCCTCTTTCTTACCTCTCTCTATCTGTTCTTCAGTTGTAACAGGAAGTAAAGCTGACATTACAGGAAGCTGTGTGTCTCTCTGACAGGACAGGAGGCTAATACCCTCCAGATATTGCAGTATTCATATAAATCCTTCCAGAGCAAGGCGTCAGAGTTGGTTTCTGGGCCGCACACTTTCTGCAAGTTGATTTCTATTTATTTAGGAAATAATAACTGACTTTATACACTGTTCACCCTCCAAGCACCAGACAGTAATATGTTATCTCTGATAACACATTTACACTGTTCACCCTCCAAGCACCAGACAGTAATATGTTATCTCTGATAACACATTTACACTGTTCACCCTCCAAGCACCAGACAGTAATATGTTATCTCTGATAACACATTTACACTGTTCACCCTCCAAGCACCAGACAGTAATATGTTATCTCTGATAACACATTTACACTGTTCACCCTCCAAGCACCAGACAGTAATATGTTATCTCTGATAACACATTTACACTGTTCACCCTCCAAGCACCAGACAGTAATATGTTATCTCTGATAACACATTTACACTGTTCACCCTCCAAGCACCAGACAGTAATATGTTATCTCTGATAACACATTTACACTGTTCACCCTCCAAGCACCAGACAGTAATATGTTGTCTCTGATAACACATTTACACTGTTCACCCTCCAAGCACCAGACAGTAATATGTTATCTCTGATAACACATTTACACTGTTCACCCTCCAAGCACCAGACAGTAATATGTTGTCTCTGATAACACATTTACACTGTTCACCCTCCAAGCACCAGACAGTAATATGTTATCTCTGATAACACATTTACACTGTTCACCCTCCAAGCACCAGACAGTAATATGTTATCTCTGATAACACATTTACACTGTTCACCCTCCAAGCACCAGACAGTAATATGTTATCTCTGATAACACATTTACACTGTTCACCCTCCAAGCACCAGACAGTAATATGTTATCTCTGATAACACATTTACACTGTTCACCCTCCAAGCACCAGACAGTAATATGTTATCTCTGATAACACATTTACACTGTTCACCCTCCAAGCACCAGACAGTAATATGTTGTCTGATAACACATTTACACTGTTCACCCTCCAAGCACCAGACAGTAATATGTTAACTCTGATAACACATTTACACTGTTCACCCTCCAAGCACCAGACAGTAATATGTTGTCTCTGATAACACATTTACACTGTTCACCCTCCAAGCACCAGACAGTAATATGTTGTCTCTGATAACACATTTACACTGTTCACCCTCCAAGCACCAGACAGTAATATGTTATCTCTGATAACACATTTACACTGTTCACCCTCCAAGCACCAGACAGTAATATGTTATCTCTGATAACACATTTACACTGTTCACCCTCCAAGCACCAGACAGTAATATGTTATCTCTGATAACACATTTACACTGTTCACCCTCCAAGCACCAGACAGTAATATGTTATCTCTGATAACACATTTACACTGTTCACCCTCCAAGCACCAGACAGTAATATGTTATCTCTGATAACACATTTACACTGTTCACCCTCCAAGCACCAGACAGTAATATGTTAACTCTGATAACACATTTACACTGTTCACCCTCCAAGCACCAGACAGTAATATGTTATCTCTGATAACACATTTACACTGTTCACCCTCCAAGCACCAGACAGTAATATGTTATCTCTGATAACACATTTACACTGTTCACCCTCCAAGCACCAGACAGTAATATGTTATCTCTGATAACACATTTACACTGTTCACCCTCCAAGCACCAGACAGTAATATGTTGTCTCTGATAACAGACCGTATTATTCTCCTGTTCTGAAATAAACTATTCCATTCTATCCACATTCTAGTCCATTTCCTTTCGACTGCATAAATTGCTAAAAGGTTCATTAAGGTTTCTCCTGAAACGCTGGAACCCTTGGATTGTTGTCCAGTGAGAAATGATGAATTCAGATGTGCTCGGCTAAGTGGGTTGGTTTAGAGCTGAAGGGATTATCTCATTCGCTGTTGTTGTCGCTGCTCATGTTTCATCCGGAACCAGGAAATGAAAAGTGGTGGATGAATAAAATTAATCTCTTTGTTTGCTTTAATCCTCAATTAGAAAGATAAACTAACAAACATTCACTTACTTATTAAGGCCTATTACATGTTCTCTCTCTGTGTGTGTGTGTGTGTGTGTGTGTGTGTGTGCGTGCGTGCGTGCGTGCGTATAGGTGGATAGGCCTACTACTAGTGTGTGTGTGGATAGGTGGATAGGCCTACTACTAGTGTGTGTGTGTGGATAGGCCGACTACTAGTGTGTGTGTGTGGATAGGTCTACTACTAGTGTGTGTGTGTGGATAGGTCTACTACTAGTGTGTGTGTGTGGATAGGTGGATAGGCCTACTACTAGTGTGTGTGTGTGGATAGGTGGATAGGCCTACTACTAGTGTGTGTGTGTGGATAGGTGGATAGGTCTACTACTAGTGTGTGTGTGTGTGGATAGGTCTACTACTAGTGTGTGTGTGTGGATAGGTGGATGGGCTGTGTGTGTGGATAGGTGGATAGGTCTACTACTAGTGTGTGTGTGTGTGGATAGGTCTACTACTAGTGTGTGTGTGTGGATAGGTGGATGGGCCTACTACTAGTGTGTGTGTGTGTGTGTGTGTGTGTGTGTGTGTGTGTGTGTGTGTGTGTATAGGTGGATAGGCCTACTACTAGTGTGTGTGTGTGTGTGTGTGTGTGTATAGGTGGATAGGCCTACTACTAGTGTGTGTGTGTGTGGATAGGTGGATAGGCCTACTACTAGTGTGTGTGTGTGTGTGGATAGGTCTACTACTAGTGTCTGTGTGTGGATAGGCCTACTACTAGTGTGTGTGTGTGTGTGTGTGTAGGTGGATAGGCCTACTACTAGTGTGTGTGTGGATAGGTCTACTACTAGTGTGTGTGGATAGGTGGATAGGCCTACTACTAGTGTGTGTGTGTGTGTGTGTGTGTGGATAGGTCTACTACTAGTGTGTGGATAGGTGGATAGGCCTACTACTAGTGTGTGTGTGTGGATAGGTCTACTACTAGTGTGTGTGTGTGTGGATAGCTTGATAGGTCTACTACTAGTGTGTGTGTGGATAGGTGGATAGGTCTACTACTAGTGTGTGTGTGGATAGGTCTACTACTAGTGTGTGTGTGGATAGGTGGATAGGGCTACTACTAGTGTGTGTGTGTGTGTGTGGATAGGTGGATAGGTCTACTACTAGTGTGTGTGTGTGTGGATAGGTCTACTACTAGTGTGTGTGTGTGGATAGGTGGATAGGCCTACTACTAGTGTGTGTGGCCTACTACTAGTGTGTGTGTGGTGTGTGTGTGTGTATAGGTGGATAGGCCTACTACTAGGTGTGTGTGTGTGGATAGGTGGATAGGCCTACTACTAGTGTGTGTGTGTGTGGATAGGTCTACTACTAGTGTCTGTGTGTGGATAGGCCTACTACTAGTGTGTGTGTGTGTAGGTGGATAGGCCTACTACTAGTGTGTGTGTGTGTGGATAGGTCTACTACTAGTGTGTGTGTGTGGATAGGTCTACTACTAGTGTGTGTGTGTGGATAGCTGGATAGGTCTACTACTAGTGTGTGTGTGGATAGGTCTACTACTAGTGTGTGTGTGGATAGGCCTACTACTAGTGTGTGTGTGTGTGGATAGGTCTACTACTAGTGTGTGTGTGGATAGGTGGATAGGTCTACTACTAGTGTGTGTGTGGATAGGTCTACTACTAGTGTGTGTGTGGATAGGTCTACTACTAGTGTGTGTGTGTGGATAGCTGGATAGGTCTACTACTAGTGTGTGTGTGTGGATAGGTGGATAGGCCTACTACTAGTGTGTGTGTGTGGATAGGTCTACTACTAGTGTGTGTGTGTGGATAGCTGGATAGGTCTACTACTAGTGTGTGTGTGGATAGGTCTACTACTAGTGTGTGTGTGGATAGGCCTACTACTAGTGTGTGGATAGGTCTACTACTAGTGTGTGTGTGGATAGGTGGATAGGTCTACTACTAGTGTGTGTGTGGATAGGTCTACTACTAGTGTGTGGATAGGCCTCGGGGGGGATAGGGCTACTACTAGTGTGTGTGGATAGGTGGATAGGTCTACTACGGGGGGTAGGGGTGGCCCTGTGTGTGGATAGGTGGATAGGTCTACTACTAGTGTGTGTGTTGTGTTGAATGGGACTGGTTATTTAATATTGTACTGGAAACAGCCGGTTCTGGCCTGTGGCTTTATTTATCTAGAGGTTTTAGTCCTGTTAGTGTCTCTCTCCTGTCCTTTGTGTTCATGTCTCTTATTTCTAAGGTTATTACTAATATATAATTCAGCTTCTAAAAAGTTCTGTCTATAAACATAAACAACCACCCAACTCGACCCCGATTCAGGTCGTTGCTTCTGGATGTGGCTCAAATGCCACACTACTCCCTGTATAGTGCATTATTATTGACCAGGGCCCTAGTAGAAAGTAGTGCACTAAATAGGGAATAGGGTGCCATTTTGTAGCGCAGACTCCATCTGTCACTAAGTATCTTGTCTGATGGATTCATGCTACCGATGACCTGGTTTTACACTGGTTTGGGTCCCAAATGGATCCCTATTCCCTATGTAGTGCACTACTTTTAACCAGGGCCCATAGTGTTCCATTTGGAATGGAGCCACTGCCTGCTTTCTGTTTACCAGCTGAAGTATTTTTATACAACAGTATTCTTCTCTCTTCTTTCAGTCTCTGGGCTCTTGTAGAAATGTGTTATTGTGCTGCCGTCATTACAGCTGAATGGTCCGATCTATATAACTCATCACCTCACATCAAGTCATCAGAAGAATGGTCTCTGTCCCCCCCCCCCCCCCCATATAAGACATGGGGGGTAGGCAGGGCTAACTATAGGCTAATGCCACTGACTGTAATATAACAGTATAGTTACTATAGGCTACATGATGTTTCCCCCGTTGTAATGATAACAGTATAGTTACTATAGGCTACATGATGTTTCCCCCGTTGTAATGATAACAGTATAGTTACTATAGGCTACATGATGTTTCCCCCGTTGTAATGGTAACAGTATAGTTACTATAGGTTACATGATGTTTCCCCCGTTGTAATGATAACAGTATAGTTACTATAGGCTACATGATGTTTCCCCCGTTGTAATGATAACAGTATAGTTACTATAGGTTACATGATGTTTCCCCCGTTGTAATGATAACAGTATAGTTACTATAGGTTACATGATGTTTCCCCCGTTGAAATGATAACAGTATAGTTACTATAGGCTACATGATGTTTCCCCCGTTGTAATGATAACAGTATAGTTACTATAGGTTACATGATGTTTCCCCCGTTGTAATGGTAACAGTATAGTTACTATAGGTTACATGATGTTTCCCCCGTTGTAATGATAACAGTATAGTTACTATAGGCTACATGATGTTTCCCCCGTTGTAATGATAACAGTATAGTTACTATAGGTTACATGATGTTTCCCCCGTTGTAATGATAACAGTATAGTTACTATAGGTTACATGATGTTTCCCCCGTTGTAATGATAACAGTATAGTTACTATAGGTTACATGATGTTTCCCCCGTTGTAATGATAACAGTATAGTTACTATAGGTTACATGATGTTTCCCCCGTTGTAATGATAACAGTATAGTTACTATAGGTTACATGATGTTTCCCCCGTTGTAATGATAACAGTATAGTTACTATAGGTTACATGATGTTTCCCCCGTTGTAATGATAACAGTATAGTTACTATAGGTTACATGATGTTTCCCCCGTTGTAATGATAACAGTATAGTTACTATAGGCTACATGATGTTTCCCCCGTTGTAATGATAACAGTATAGTTACTATAGGCTACATGATGTTTCCCCCGTTGTAATGATAACAGTATAGTTACTATAGGTTACATGATGTTTCCCCCGTTGTAATGATAACAGTATAGTTACTATAGGTTACATGATGTTTCCCCCGTTGTAATGATAACAGTATAGTTACTATAGGCTACATGATGTTTCCCCCGTTGTAATGATAACAGTATAGTTACTATAGGTTACATGATGTTTCCCCCGTTGTAATGATAACAGTATAGTTACTATAGGTTACATGATGTTTCCCCCGTTGTAATGATAACAGTATAGTTACTATAGGCTACATGATGTTTCCCCCGTTGTAATGATAACAGTATAGTTACTATAGGTTACATGATGTTTCCCCCGTTGTAATGATAACAGTATAGTTACTATAGGTTACATGATGTTTCCCCCGTTGTAATGATAACAGTATAGTTACTATAGGTTACATGATGTTTCCCCCGTTGTAATGATAACAGTATAGTTACTATAGGTTACATGATGTTTCCCCCGTTGTAATGATAACAGTATAGTTACTATAGGTTGCATGATGTTTCCCCCGTTGTAATGATAACAGTATAGTTACTATAGGCTACATGATGTTTCCCCCGTTGTAATGATAACAGTATAGTTACTATAGGTTACATGATGTTTCCCCCGTTGTAATGATAACAGTATAGTTACTATAGGTTACATGATGTTTCCCCCGTTGTAATGATAACAGTATAGTTACTATAGGCTACATGATGTTTCCCCCGTTGTACTGATAACAGTATAGTTACTATAGGTTACATGATGTTTCCCCCGTTGTAATGGTAACAGTATAGTTACTATAGGTTACATGATGTTTCCCCCGTTGTAATGATAACAGTATAGTTACTATAGGCTACATGATGTTTCCCCCGTTGTAATGATAACAGTATAGTTACTATAGGCTACATGATGTTTCCCCCGTTGTAATGATAACAGTATAGTTACTATAGGTTACATGATGTTTCCCCCGTTGTAATGATAACAGTATAGTTACTATAGGCTACATGATGTTTCCCCCGTTGTACTGATAACAGTATAGTTACTATAGGTTACATGATGTTTCCCCCGTTGTAATGGTAACAGTATAGTTACTATAGGTTACATGATGTTTCCCCCGTTGTAATGATAACAGTATAGTTACTATAGGCTACATGATGTTTCCCCCGTTGTAATGATAACAGTATAGTTACTATAGGTTACATGATGTTTCCCCCGTTGTAATGGTAACAGTATAGTTACTATAGGTTACATGATGTTTCCCCCGTTGTAATGATAACAGTATAGTTACTATAGGCTACATGATGTTTCCCCCGTTGTAATGATAACAGTATAGTTACTATAGGTTACATGATGTTTCCCCCGTTGTAATGATAACAGTATAGTTACTATAGGCTACATGATGTTTCCCCCGTTGTAATGATAACAGTATAGTTACTATAGGCTACATGATGTTTCCCCCGTTGTAATGATAACAGTATAGTTACTATAGGCTACATGATGTTTCCCCCGTTGTAATGATAACAGTATAGTTACTATAGGCTACATGATGTTTCCCCCGTTGTCATAACAACAGTACAGGCATCATCAACTAGATTCAGCCGCAGGACGGTTTGTTTTCTTCAGCGGATGGTCAGGGGGCCGGAACATATTCAGATCATTTGTCGACTGTAAATTGACTGTAAGAAGCCAGAACAGATATAATATTTGACTAAAACATTATCATTTCAAACCTTGCTTACATTTGTATAAGATCTCATCTCGATTATACGTGGGAATACTTGGGAACAGATTTCCTAAATTAAAATGGAGCTGATTTCCTGGTGTTTTTAGTCTTATGTCGAACAATGACAATTCTAAACTTGGTGGGCCAAATAAAATGAAACCTGTGGGCCATCACTTGGGGAACCCTGCTATGGTTTCTCTGCATGTTTATCAGTTCAGTATTTTAGCTGTTTTTCCTGCAGTTAAATGAAGTCAACAATGAAGAGGTCATGAGTAATATCATGTCTCTTTAACGTTGGGGAAAAATGTAGCTTTACTCTGGGGCAAAATGTAGATTTACGCTGGGGCAAAATGTAGATATACGTTGGGGCAAAATGTAGATTTACGTTGGGGCAAAATGTAGATTTACGCTGGGGCAAAATGTAGATGTACGTTGGGGCAAAATGTAGATTTACGCTGGGGAAAAATGTAGCTTTACGCTGGGGCAAAATGTAGCTTTACGCTGGGGCAAAATGTAGATTTACGCTGGGGCAAAATGTAGCTTTACGCTGGGGCAAAATGTAGCTTTACGCTGGGGCAAAATGTAGATTTACGCTGGGGCAAAATGTAGCTTTACGCTGGGGCAAAATGTAGCTTTACGCTGGGGCAAAATGTAGCTTTACGCTGGGGCAAAATGTAGATTTACGCTGGGGCAAAATGTAGCTTTACGCTGGGGCAAAATGTAGATTTACGCCTAAATAGACATACCCAAAAGTAATCCTTTGTCATGAGATTGCCTTAAACAATAACTAGTAACGCTGCATAATTCTAGAAAGGTCTGAAACTCACCTTTTTCTGGTCAATTTGTTTAATACCTTACTGAGATGAACTCAATTTAAAGGGCACAAGTGCAATTCCCTAGTGAAAATATAAACAATACCATAGGATGAAATGACGGAAATGCTTTGTGCATATACATTATATATGTCTTACTATGAGATTCCACCTTAAATGTAAAATAAATATGGCAACAGAGCACGGTAGCAGGACGTCTCCAGGATGTGAAATCTGTTGCTGATCCGCCTGGAGCTTCTCTGAAAAACCCATGAAGCCTTGAGGCCCAGTCAGTCTGAGCACAGAGCAGGGACTGTTGAGTCTTCAGTCTTCACTGACCCTGCAGCTGCTGTGTGACGGGCTCAGAGGAGGGAGAACCACTTCAGTGTTTCAGTATTGTTGTTTAACATTCATGCTTTTATAATCGCCTTGCTTTTCAACACACCCCTCTCTCTTGCTGAGCCCTGTCTGGTTTACCCAGCGCCTGTCTTACACACACACACACCCTGGCACCGACGGTTCATAAAACACTCTCTCTGGTTGGTTCTCAGGCTGCTGCTGGCCAGCCACTTCTGTGTGAGTGAGTGAAAGTGCTTCCCTTCACTCCACAGTAATGATTGATGACAGACAGACGGGAGGTGGGTTTTGAAGGTAATAATGAAAGACATCAGTGAAAACTACTTGTTTTGGCACTGTGAGTAATGGATGGCAGAGGCAGTCTGGTACAGGAGCTAAGGTGGCCCATGTGGAACAAATGGAGAGATTGGAGCCAGTGGACTGGCTCTGAAATCATCTGTTATAATGAGCTAGCCTACGGAGCTTGGCTGTGTCCCAGAGTAGCGCTGTTAGGTGTGTGTCTCAGGCTTTGTGGCCTGGTCCAGTGTGTTAGGCAGACTAGACTAGACTGGCTGTGGAGGAAGTAGTGTCAGTAATAACCAGGTAGCTTAGTGTAGTCAGTAGCTGTGTTCCAGTGACTCGGCATAGTCTGTGGAGTCATCTACTGTAACAGTCATAGTGTCTCACAGAATCCCAGGATAAGTTGGCGTTAGACACCACCCTTCCATTTACATTAGACTCTGGTCTTATCTGTCTGTTAGGGAGGGAGAGCTGCACTTCATTTACATTAGACTCTGGTCTTATCTGTCTGTTAGGGAGGGAGAGCTGCACTTCATTTACATTAGACTCTAGTCTTATCTGTCTGTTAGGGAGGGAGAGCTGCACTTCATTTACATTAGACTAGTCTTATCTGTCTGTTAGGGAGGGAGAGCTGCACTTCATTTACATTAGACTCTAGTCTTATCTGTCTGTTAGGGAGGGAGAGCTGCACATCATTTACATTAGACTCTAGTCTTATCTGTCTGTTAGGGAGGGAGAGCTGCACTTCATTTACATTAGACTCTAGTCTTATCTGTCTGTTAGGGAGGGAGAGCTGCACTTCATTTACATTAGACTCATCTGTCTGTTAGGGAGGGAGAGCTGCACTTCATTTACATTAGACTCTGGTCTTATCTGCCTGTTAGGGAGGGAGAGCTGCACTTCATTTACATTAGACTCTGGTCTTATCTGCCTGTTAGGGAGGGAGAGCTGCACTTCATTTACATTAGACTCTGGTCTTATCTGTCTGTTAGGGAGGGAGAGCTGCACATCATTTACATTAGACTCTAGTCTTATCTGTCTGTTAGGGAGGGAGAGCTGCACTTCATTTACATTAGACTCTAGTCTTATCTGTCTGTTAGGGAGGGAGAGCTGCACTTCATTTACATTAGACTCTAGTCTTATCTGTCTGTTAGGGAGGGAGAGCTGCACTTCATTTACATTAGACTCTAGTCTTATCTGTCTGTTAGGGAGGGAGAGCTGCACTTCATTTACATTAGACTCTGGTCTTATCTGTCTGTTAGGGAGGGAGAGCTGCACTTCATTTACATTAGACTCTGGTCTTATCTGTCTGTTAGGGAGGGAGAGCTGCACTTCATTTACATTAGACTCTAGTCTTATCTGTCTGTTAGGGAGGGAGAGCTGCACTCCATTTACATTAGACTCTGGTCTTATCTGCCTGTTAGGGAGGGAGAGCTGCACTTCATTTACATTAGACTCTAGTCTTATCTGTCTGTTAGGGAGGGAGAGCTGCACTTCATTTACATTAGACTCTGGTCTTATCTGTCTGTTAGGGAGGGAGAGCTGCACTTCATGTAGGTAGGGGTATAGTGACTATGTATAGATAATAAACAGTAAGGGGTACAGGTTAGTTGAGGTAATCTGTACATGTAGGTAGGGGTAAAGTGACTATGTATAGATAATAAACAGTAAGGGGTACAGGCTAGTGGAGGTCATCTGTACATGTAGGTAGGGGTAAAGTGACTATGTATAGATAATAAACAGTAAGGGGTACAGGTTAGTGGAGGTCATCTGTACATGTAGGTAGGGGTAAAGTGACTATGTATAGATAATAAACAGTAAGGGGTACAGGCTAGTTGAGGTAATCTGTACATGTAGGTAGGGGTAAAGTGACTATGTATAGATAATAAACAGTAAGGGGTTACAGGTTAGTGGAGGTAATCTGTACATGTAGGTAGGGGTAAAGTGACTATGTATAGATAATAAACAGTAAGGGGTACAGGTTAGTGGAGGTCATTTGTACATGTAGGTAGGGGTAAAGTGACTATGCATAGATAATAAACTGAGAGTAGGATCATTGTTAAAACAAAGGGGGGGGGGTCAATGTAAATAGTCCGGGTGGCCATTTGATTAGATGTTCAGGAGTCTTATGGCTTGGGGGGGTAGAAGCTGTTTGGGAACCTCTTGGACCTAGACTTGGCGCTCCGGTACCGCTTGCCGTGCGGTAGCAGAGAGAACAGTCTATGACTGGGGTGACTGGAGTCTTCTTCAGGCCTTCCTCTGACACGGCCTGGTGTAGAGGTCCTGGATGGCAGGAAGCTTGGCCCAGTGATGTACTGGACTCACTACCCTCTGTAGGTTCTTATGGTCGGATGCCAAGCAGTTTCCCAACCAGGCGGCGATGCAGCCGGTCAGGAAGGAGATGATAAATGATTATATTAAAACTACAGCAACGTGACATACAGTAGAAGCCATGTGGATGTATATGCATTACCTTCCTGGCTGGTACAGTGTTTATTCTTCTCCTCAGGAGATGTTGATCTGAGTCCTAGACTAGTAATTGTGTTTACAGTAGGATTCCCATGTCCTGTTCTCACATTGGTTTTATAAGACCTGTTAATGGCAACATATGTAGAGGTGAACCTCCTGTTTCCTCTCGCTGTCTCCCCTCTCTCTCCCCCCTCTCCCTCGCTGTCTCCCCTCTCCCTCGCTGTCTCCCCTCTCTCTCCCCCCTCTCCCTCGCTGTCTCCCCTCTCTCTCCCCCCTCTCCTTCGCTGTCTCCCCTCTCCCTCGCTGTCTCCCCTCTCCCTCGCTGTCTCCCCTCTCTCTCCCCCCTCTCCCTCGCTGTCTCCCCTCTCCCTCGCTGTCTCCCCTCTCTCTCCCCCCTCTCCCTCGCTGTCTCCCCTCTCTCTCCCCCCTCTCCCTCGCTGTCTCCCCTCTCTCTCCCCCCTCTCCCTCGCTGTCCCCCGTCTCCCTCGCTGTCTCCCCCTCTCTCCCCCCTCTCCCTCGCTGTCGCCCCTCTCCCTCGCTGTCTCCCCTCTCTCTCCCCCCTCTCCCTTGCTGTCTCCCCTCTCCTTTGCTGTCTCTCCCCTCTCCCTTGCTGTCTCCCCTCTCTCCCTCTCTCTCCCCCCTCTCCCTCGCTGTCTCCCCCTCTCTCCCCCCTCTCCCTCGCTGTCGCCCCTCTCCCTCGCTGTCTCCCCTCTCTCTCCCCCCTCTCCCTTGCTGTCTCCCCTCTCCTTTGCTGTCTCTCCCCTCTCCCTTGCTGTCTCTCCCCTCTCCCTTGCTGTCTCCCCTCTCTCCCTCTCTCTCCCCCCTCTCCCTCGCAGTCCCCCGTCTCCCTCGCTGTCTCCCCCTCACTCCCCCCTCTCCCTCGCTGTCGCCCCTCTCCCTTGCTGTCTCCCCTCTCTCCCCCCTCTCCCTCGCTGTCCCCCCTCTCCCTCGCTGTCTCCCCTCTCTCTCCCCCCTCTCCCTCGCTGTCCCCCCTCTCTCTCCCCCCTCTCCCTCGCTGTCCCCCCTCTCTCTCCCCCCTCTCCCTTGCTCTCTCCCCTCTCTCCCCCCTCTCCCTTGCTGTCTCCCCTCTCTCCCCCCTCTCCCTTGCTGTCTCCCCTCTCTCCCTCTCTCTCCCCCCTCTCCCTCGCTGTCCCCCCTCTCCCTCGCTGTCTCCCCTCTCTCTCCCCCCTCTCCCTTGCTGTCTCCCCTCTCCTTTGCTGTCTCTCCCCTCTCCCTTGCTGTCTCCCCTCTCTCCCCCCTCTCCCTTGCTGTCTCCCCTCTCTCCCTCTCTCTCCCCCCTCTCCCTCGCTGTCCCCCCTCTCCCTCGCTGTCTCCCCTCTCTCTCCCCCCTCTCCCTTGCTGTCTCCCCTCTCCTTTGCTGTCTCTCCCCTCTCCCATGCTGTCTCCCCTCTCCCTCGCTGTCTCCCCTCTCCCTTGGTGTCTCCCCTCTCCCTTGCTGTCTCCCCTCTCCCTCGCTGTCTCCCCTCTCCCTCGCTGTCTCCCTTCTCCCTCGCTCTATTTGTCTTTTCTGTGAGTAGCTGCTCTTGTCCAGGTTGTTGTTGCTGTAGATGTATATCCTGGCCTGTAAACCGCGGGCCTGTAAACCATGGGCCTGTAAACCATGGGCCTGTAAACCATGGGCCTGTAAACCGCGGGCCTGTAAACCATGGGCCTGTAAACCATGGGCCTGTAAACCATGGGCCTGTAAACCGCGGGCCTGTAAACCGTGGGCCTGTAAACCATGTAAACCGCGGGCCTGTAAACCGCGGGCCTGTAAACCATGTAAACCGTGGGCCTGTAAACCAGCGGGCCTGTAAACCGCGGGCCTGTAAACCGTGGGCCTGTAAACCGCGGGCCTGTAAACCGTGGGTCTGTTCATGAAGAAATGTGATGTATGAGTAATAAACACGGCTGACCTAGAGGGTCGCCAGTCTGGACCGCTGCTGCTAATGCTGCACTTTCCCCTCCTGTGAAGTGAGCTGGGTAACCCAAATGGCACCCTTATTCCCTATTTAGTGCACTACATTTGACCGGAGCCCTGTGGGGTTCCTCTAAAGTAGTGCAGTATTTTGGGAATAGGGTGCCATTTGTGCCGCAGTAGACTGGTTCTGTCTGGGTCTGAGGCCAGAGAATGGAGCTCTGTTCCTTTTCCTGGGCAGAGTCTGAGCTGAACCACGTCAGGCTGCTAGGCTGTAAGACACCGCTATTTAGATGGAGATAGAGAGGCTTTATCAGACAGGGGAGTGAGGGAGTGTGTGGAAGGGTTAGTGTGTGACTGAGGGAGAGAGAGTGTGTTGTTTGTACTGAACAGGCCTGATGCCAGTAGTGTTTAGTGAGGCTGCGTTGATGGTTACCAGTGGAACAGCCTCCTGATCAGATTTAAAAAATAAAAATAACAAAAAGCTCTCTCCCTTTCTCCCCTCCCTCTCCTTCCTTCCTTCCTTCCCTCACTTTCTCTTTCGCTCCTTCTCTTCCTTCCCTCACTTTCTCCTTCGCTCCTTCCCTTCCTTCCCTCCCTCTCTCCCCTCCCCTCTCCTTCCTTCCTTCCCTCACTTTCTCTTTCGCTCCTTCTCTTCCTTCCCTCACTTTCTCCTTTGCTCCTTCCCTTCCTTCCCTCCCTCTCTCATTCCCTTCCTTCCCTCTCTCCTTCCCTTCCTTCCCATCTCTCGCTCCTTCTCCCATCTCTCGCTTCCTCTCTTCCATCCCGCTCTTCCTTCCTTCCTTCCCTCTCTTTCTCTTTCCTTCTCTCTTTCTCTTTCCTTCCCTCTCTCATTCTCTTTCCTTCTCTCTCCTTCCCTCGCTCCCATTCTCTTTCCTTCCCTCTCGCTCCCTCTTTCTCTTGCTCTGTCCGCTCTCACTTTTCTTCCTTCTCTTCTCCTTCCTTGCTCTCCCGCTTCCCCCCTGGCTCTCTCCTTCCCTCCTTTTCACCTTCTCTCTCTCCTTTCCTCACTCGGTTGCACGCTCCCTCCTTTCCCCGCTCTCTTGTTTTCTCTCTCTCTCTCTCGTTAGCCCTACAGATTGGTGAGAACGCCCCCCTCCCCCATTCCTACGTGACTGTGAATTCCTCCCTGTGTTTATGCTCATAGCTCCATGTTGTATTGTCTTCAGTAGATGTAGAGGCTGGAGGTATAAGTCATGAATGTATCCCTGCTATGTGTCCTTGTCCTGCTTCGAAGCCAGTAGTCTTAAATAGAGTTTCTTTGTATTCCGGTATTTACTCTCAAACTGCTCTGGGTGTTTCTGCGTTCTTCCACCCTCAATAACAAGGTACCACAATGTTGTTGGATGTTATTATAGAAAGGAAACCCCTTATCCAGTCGATCCAGGTATTTCATTTGAATGGCCCTGGTATGGTTCCATGTGAAGCTTTTTAACCAGTACATCTGTTGTTATAGTGGGCTTTATCTAGAGGATTATACACATTTCAATGATCCTTTCTGAAACTACAATGGGGTTTTTAAAAAGAAAAGAAACATAATTAAATGGCCTTGTAAAATATGAGTTTGTCCTTAGTAACTGGCTGACTATGTCCCTGGTTCAAGGTAAAGATAGTTTACCCGGAATTAGTCGGCTGTCATGTCTTTGGCTATGCCGGATTAAGTGATATGACATGCTATAAAATCATTTCTCTGTAATTAATATTACCTGATTAAGCTAATCAGGTGAATGTAATTAACTAGAAAGTCGGGGCACCACGAAATAATGTTTATAGAGCTGTTATCTTCCGAATAAACTCTTAAAGACCTAGTAATATTTTACATCAATAGCAGTCAATATTTAATCGTCACCTTATTTAGTCTCATCTGAAAGTTGTAAATTCTTGGTTATCTTCACGAACCCTGGCTAACAAGTTGAATCAGCAATACAAAATTTGGTTTAATTATTTATTTACTAAATACCTAAATAATCACACAGAATGTATCATACATTGATTACAAATGATGTCATAAAGGAAAACGTCCCTAGTGGACGGAACAGATATGACGGCTGGTTCCACAAAGAAAGGGGGGGGTTGGGATTTGAATGAAAGAGCGGGAAGACTGAGGAACAAAGGGAGGAGCTATGTCTCTATCGGGCCGTAGGCAGCTACTCTATCGGAAATACAGAATCTTATGCATTCTAAATTACCGCCCATTTGGAAAAGGAAAATGCAATAATTATTTACTCTGAGCTGCGCTTCGATCGGTTGATGGGAGGCCGGGTTGTCCTTTGAAGAATGTCTGGTGGTAGAATGGATACTTGGTAGTACGTCGTCGTGTGGTAGGACAGATACTCTGTCCGTCCTCTCATGTCTACAGTTGCTGCGCTAAAGCAACGGCTAGGAGGTATCACTTCTTTAGTGAATAAGAGTTCAAAGTTCATACCAAGCTGCCATACTTTTAGCTCATGCTATATTCTGGTTGGTAGAGTCGAAATTCATCTTTCCGGCGTGTTGACCGTCATCTTCACGTTGAAATTCGATGCTAATTTTGTTAGGTTATTATCTGAGCCCTTTTAACGCAGGACCGTCGTCCTCACGTCCTCGGAACAGGAAGTTACATTTTCGTAAAGGGGCTTATATAGGGTTGGGAGAGAGGGCTGTGTCTTATAGCTTACAACCCATGTCTGTTCACATGGGCCTCTGAGTGAGCAGAGTGGTGTTCTTCTGACAAACCGTTCTCTCATTAAGAAGCTAAAATTACATTTCATCTTTTCACAAATAGTTTCATATTTAAACATTTAAATTGCACAACAATTCCATGTGAATCTGATAACTAGAATGTGTAGATTTTCCCAGATACAGTTTATATCATCCGGTCATCAGTCATAATGTCTCAGACGCCAACTGATCTGACATCATATTCATTAAGTACCAACGCGTATTTTCAACTGGTTGGATTACCGAAATATGTTTCCGTTTCCCATCTTTTGATGTCACCAGTTCTCCATGGTAACAAAGGGATTTTCAATAGTCACATCGGTAGAGAGGAAAAAGGGGAAAGGTATTTATGGGGTCATAACCCCTCCCCCACCAGGCCACCGTCATGACACGGCTATATATGACATCATCATACACACCAGAGCAACTTCATGCTTATAATCAACAACAGAATTAAAATCTGCCAAAACCGTCACTATTCGCACTTCCCTGATATTGTCCCCTCTGAACAAAGGCAGACGGGCTTAGTCAGAGCATCTCACACCTCAAACTCTAGAAAGACAAATGAGTTATGTCCTGAAACTACGTCTGCAGTACATTTTAGTCATCGTTTTTAATATCTTTTACTTCCTTGTTTTGTACACCCGCTTCAAACACCTGAAAAATATAATATTTTTGCTTATGGAAAATATATTTCAGTGCACTTTAACACGGTACAATGCGTCTCTACACACTATACTTGCTTGTTTTGTCACAGAAACTGAAATTAAGCAAACCATTAGACTTTCAGCAATGGAAGAGCCATTTCCTGCATAAATGTAGATTATATCATCAGATAGTTGACTTGCTTACAGATCACAGTACATCCAGAACATGCCTCAAACTACAGCTGCATTTAGTTCAGCCTGAGGGATTTGACTCTGTCACCTAATGACATAATTAAACAGTGGCACCGAGTTCCAGGAAACAAAGCTAATATTAAACAACTATATTATTTATGGATCTTACAAAAGACTACACCAGATCAAATGGCACCCTACTATTCCTTATGGGATATGGTCAAAAGTAGTGCACTATATAGGGAATAGGGTGCCATTTGGGATGCACCCTGGGTTATTTATGTGCCTGGAAACAGTGTTAGACCTATGTGTAAGCTGTGACAGATGATCGTTAGCTTGGTGTCTCCCTTCTCGAGACTCATTTGGTGTAGCTAGCCTAGCTAACCTAGTGGCCTGGTCTGCCTATGATTTAAGGTGAGGAGGGGTCCTTATGGAATATCTGGGTCACAATGATAGAGGGGTTGTCATGGTGATAGAGGGGTTGTTATTGTTGTTTTTTACTCAGGAGGAAAACCCGTAGGTGGAGGGGAGATGGGCCACAGCTGAGGCTACTCCCAGCCTGCAGCTGCTGTGTGTGTGTGTGTGTGTGTGTGTGTGTGTGTGTGTGTGTGTGTGTGTGTGTGTGTGTGTGTGTGTGTGTGTGTGTGTGTGTGTGTGTGTGTGTGTGTGTGTGTGTGTGTGTGTGTGTGTGTGTGTGTGTGTGTGTGTGGGGCTCCTAGGTAGAGGGAGTTAACCTCTGCAGAGATCTATAGGTGCTGTGGGTTGTGGATCAGGGATCTTTTGTTTGTGTGTTTGTCTCTCTGTATTGAAGGAACACGTCCCACGGGCCGGGTTGTTTCGCGGGGCTCAGGTTGTGTTGATGCCGAGCTTAATGTGCAGCTGGCATGGTTGTGAAGGGCTGACTGTGCCAACCCTCGTCTGGGTTGCTCCCTACCCCTCGCCACGACAGAACGCTTTGATCTGCCTGTCCAAGAAGAGTCTGTCTGTCTTTCTGTCTGTCCCAGAAAAATACAGTTTTACTTATGGTTTCAGACTTGTGAAATGAATCCTGCTTATCTTCCCCAGATTATATTGTTGATTGCAAATTGGTCGACAGAAATCTCCAACAGTTACTGAATAGGCCTGTACGTAAGATGAGAGAGAGCTAGCTGATATTTATCTGACAGTTCACAAAGTGTTTATGGATGAAGTCCGTCATAAAAATAAAATAACGGTCATAACCATTTAAAAAATAGATATTAAAAAAATGTGGGGTGGTCCGTTTCTGTGATAACATGGACTCTTAACAAACGTGATGCAACTTTGTTGCCCCTTGCTGAAACAAACAAGGTGTTTTAGCAAATGAGGAATAGAATAGGCTTGGCACCTCTCACCCTGGTCATTTGACTGGTGAACTCATGGTTACACTCACAATGGCTGCCTGGTATTGTGAACTCATGGTTACACTCACAATGGCTGCCTGGTATTGTGATGTAATCATTTCCATGGTGATGTAGAATGATCATTGAAATGATAAGTGATGTTGCTCAGGCAATGGAATGTTTGTTGTTGTCGTTGTAATGTCAGTTGAGTTGAATCATCAAATCACAGCCCATTGGGTACACCTGCTTTTACTTCCTGTTTTGCGCCTATGGGTCCACTCGTAATGGCCGCCGGTCTACCCATAATGCCATCGATGGCTTGAATGTGGGACGCCTGTTCTATTTTTTTTAGATTTCTATGGCAGCACATGCAGTCAGGAGCGGAGGAAAGAAGAACATGTTTTTATTTTGTTATTCCAGCGGTTGTTAGGGAGACTGCTGTGATTTGTCTGGCCAATTACTGTCATGCAAAGTTCCATGATTGTCATAGCCCTAGGTCTGGCCTGTTTTTTTAAGCTGTTTATATTCTCATGACACTCGTTTGCTACAACACCTTCCTACAACAAGTGACAACTTTGTTTCACCACGACACTGAAAAGCGACACTGTTACCGTGGAAACGGTCTCAACTGCATGTCTGTCAGCTGTTTTAAAACACATCATCCTAAAACGAGCTGATTTTATCTGGTCTCATGTCGGCTGTTGAATCTGAACTGGGCTTTACGCCACACACACTATCAGCTTGTCCAGAATAGACTGTGTTTTTATATTGTCCAGATGAAATGGTTGATTATTCTATGTAAATATGTCCCTTTCTCAGTGGACTGGTAGTAGTTAGAAGGTTGATATGGGAGCTCGAGGTTAATAGCTCAGACGGACCGGTAGGATTGTCAAACGTTTCCCTGCCGACGGTTCTTAGCTTTTGTACTCTCTTTAGGGTTCAATGGTGACGTCCAGGACGGAGTGGAAACGTTACGGTTAAAGGATCTGTTGGGAGACGTCCAGGACGGAGTGGAAACGTTACGGTTAAAGGATCTGTTGGGAGACGTCCAGGACGGAGTGGAAACGTTACGGTTAAAGGATCTGTTGGGAGACGACCAGGACGGAGTGGAAACGCTACGGTTAAAGGATCTGTTGGGAGACGTCCAGGACGGAGTGGAAACGTTACGGTTAAAGGATCTGTTGGGAGACGTCCAGGACGGAGTGGAAACGTTACGGTTAAAGGATCTGTTGGGAGACGTCCAGGACGGAGTGGAAACGTTACGGTTAAAGGATCTGTTGGGAGACGTCCAGGACGGAGTGGAAACGCTACGGTTAAAGGATCTGTTGGGAGACGTCCAGGACGGAGTGGAAACGTTACGGTTAAAGGATCTGTTGGGAGACGTCCAGGACGGAGTGGAAACGTTACGGTTAAAGGATCTGTTGGGAGACGTCCAGGACGGAGTGGAAACGTTACGGTTAAAGGATCTGTTGGGAGACGTCCAGGACGGAGTGGAAACGTTACGGTTAAAGGATCTGTTGGGAGACGACCAGGACGGAGTGGAAACGCCACAAACTTTGAAATTTTTCCTAACTTTGCGTCGTCTTCAGTTCAGCCGGAGTCTGTCGTAAGAACAGGAAGTTACCAAACCACAGAAGATCAAAATAAAGGGTTTTTGAAAAACCTTGAAGTAGTCAGCCACTCAGCCTTGTTGAAACCCTCCAAACCAGAAGGTGGCAGTAGCGTTGGTTGGCAGTGCCTGTCCGTGAGCGTTGCTTATAGTCCGAGAGGACGAGAACCTCCATCTGACGACTTAGTTTTCCAGAAACCAAATGTAAGACTTAAAGGCAGTGAAACAACAGTATCTTCCAGGAGTCACAGACAGCACATTTCTACTTCCCACCAAGACAAACAAAACACAAGTCAACTCTTGACTTTCTGTCCATAATAAGTGATTCATTTAACACCATTTCTGGTCCCCTTTTTTACCAGAACTGTTTATTTTTTATACTCCCAGGGTTCTTTTACAAGGTTTTAGCATAGCGAGATATCTCTAAAGGTTAAATAAAAAGAAATCTCTTCCTGTTTAGGTTGGTTTAATGGCTAAGTAGTTAATTCACCTTAATGTCCTTAGCTGGCAGAGTGCTGCGTGTTTTAATAAGTCTTGTGTTCAGCAGTACTGTGTTTTACTGCTTCAGGAGGAGTAATGGGGTAAGTTCTCACAGTAAACAATCTGTTAAAAGGATGGAACAGTCATCTAAGGTGACGAACACAACCAGAGGTTCACACACACACACACACACACACACACACACACACACACACACACACACACACACACACACAGTATGGAGTTGCGTCAAACTAATCTCACATTGGATTTAGTGTCGTGAGTCATATTTTTATCTCCCCCAAGGTTTTGCGGATGTTAAGTGATTTAGAATTGATCATGTTTGTTCCTGTTGTGTTTTTGTTAAACGCTACATTTCTCACACCAGTGGGCCTCATCACACCTCGCTAGGTTAGCCGGAGGACTTCCTTCGTGACTCTGATGATGTTTTCTGTTTTTCTTCTCCTTTTCCCGTTTTTACTGTAAATTTAGTTCTGCTTTTACTTCTGTCAACAACAATTACTGTACCACTGCCTTTATAGCAACAGGGGTTCTGTAGCCTTTTACACTGTGGGTGTGTTCCTAATGGTATCCTGTTATATAGGCTTTAACACTGTGGGTGTGTTCCTAATGGGATCCTGTTATATAGGCTTTAACACTGTGGGTGTGTTCCTAATGGGATCCTGTTATATAGGCTTTAACACTGTGGGTGTGTTCCTAATGGTATCCTGTTATATAGGCTTTAACACTGTGGGTGTGTTCCTAATGCCATCCTGTTATATAGGCTTTAACACTGTGGGTGTGTTCCTAATGCCATCCTGTTATATAGGCTTTAACACTGTGGGTGTGTTCCTAATGGGATCCTGTTATATAGGCTTTAACACTGTGGGTGTGTTCCTAATGGGATCCTGTTATATAGGCTTTAACACTGTGGGTGTGTTCCTAATGGTATCCTGTTATATAGGCTTTAACACTGTGGGTGTGTTCCTAATGGGATCCTGTTATATAGGCTTTAACACTGTGGGTGTGTTCCTAATGGTATCCTGTTATATAGGCTTTAACACTGTGGGTGTGTTCCTAATGGTATCCTGTTATATAGGCTTTAACACTGTGGGTGTGTTCCTAATGGTATCCTGTTATATAGGCTTTAACACTGTGGGTGTGTTCCTAATGGTATCCTGTTATATAGGCTTTAACACTGTGGGTGTGTTCCTAATGGTATCCTGTTATATAGGCTTTAACACTGTGGGTGTGTTCCTAATGGTATCCTGTTATATAGGCTTTAACACTGTGGGTGTGTTCCTAATGGTATCCTGTTATATAGGCTTTAACACTGTGGGTGTGTTCCTAATGGGATCCTGTTATATAGGCTTTAACACTGTGGGTGTGTTCCTAATGGTATCCTGTTATATAGGCTTTAACACTGTGGGTGTGTTCCTAATGGTATCCTGTTATATAGGCTTTAACACTGTGGGTGTGTTCCTAATGGTATCCTGTTATATAGGCTTTAACACTGTGGGTGTGTTCCTAATGCCATCCTGTTATATAGGCTTTAACACTGTGGGTGTGTTCCTAATGGGATCCTGTTATATAGGCTTTAACACTGTGGGTGTGTTCCTAATGGTATCCTGTTATATAGGCTTTAACACTGTGGGTGTGTTCCTAATGGTATCCTGTTATATAGGCTTTAACACTGTGGGTGTGTTCCTAATGCCATCCTGTTATATAGGCTTTAACACTGTGGGTGTGTTCCTAATGGGATCCTGTTATATAGGCTTTAACACTGTGGGTGTGTTCCTAATGGGACCCTGTTATATAGGCTTTAACACTGTGGGTGTGTTCCTAATGCCATCCTGTTATATAGGCTTTAACACTGTGGGTGTGTTCCTAATGGGACCCTGTTATATAGGTTTTAACACTGTGGGTGTGTTCCTAATGGTATCCTGTTATATAGGCTTTAACACTGTGGGTGTGTTCCTAATGGTATCCTGTTATATAGGCTTTAACACTGTGGGTGTGTTCCTAATGGTATCCTGTTATATAGGCTTTAACACTGTGGGTGTGTTCCTAATGGTATCCTGTTATATAGGCTTTAACACTGTGGGTGTGTTCCTAATGGTATCCTGTTATATAGGCTTTAACACTGTGGGTGTGTTCCTAATGGGATCCTGTTATATAGGCTTTAACACTGTGGGTGTGTTCCTAATGGGATCCTGTTATATAGGCTTTAACACTGTGGGTGTGTTCCTAATGGTATCCTGTTATATAGGCTTTAACACTGTGGGTGTGTTCCTAATGGTATCCTGTTATATAGGCTTTAACACTGTGGGTGTGTTCCTAATGGGACCCTGTTATATAGGCTTTAACACTGTGGGTGTGTTCCTAATGGTATCCTGTTATATAGGCTTTAACACTGTGGGTGTGTTCCTAATGGTATCCTGTTATATAGGTTTTAACACTGTGGGTGTGTTCCTAATGGGATCCTGTTATATAGGCTTTAACACTGTGGGTGTGTTCCTAATGGGACCCTGTTATATAGGCTTTAACACTGTGGGTGTGTTCCTAATGGTATCCTGTTATATATTTACAGGGTTTGCGTGAACACAGACGTCAGCGTTTTTTCACGCAGAATAAATATTTAGCTTCTTGTTGTAATTTGTGATTTATTCTCGGCTTCAGTCACTGTTCGCGCCAAATCATGAATGTAAAAGGCCAAATATTTTATTTCGATGATAACATGAGAAATCAGAGAGCCACGCATTGTTTTTGCAAAAAATACATTTTTTCTTCGCCAAATAGTTTTGCACGCAAATGTTTTCTTCTGTCGAATGTTTTCCATTAATTTAATTTGTATGAAAAACGATTTGTACGCCCCTGATTTTCTACTGAACCAACAAACACAGATTTTCAACATTAAAAACGTGTGAAATGGTTTAAAACAGTTTTTATTTTTTGGGTGGGTTTTGTAAAAAATGCAGATATAGTAAAGTTAATGCGACCCCTGATTTTATTTCCTACTGTTGACCAGGGCTCCGGTAAAACGTGGTTCACTATCTAGGGAATAGGAGGCCATATGGAATTTAATGGTGTCCTACATACCATCACGCTAACACACTGTAGCCTAGCCTCGTTGTTTACAATAGCTTGTCTCCTATCAGGATGTGATGAGGAAGGGAGGGGGTGTCTTAAGGTGCCTGGCCTATCCCTGCCTCCTCTCTCTGGGTGTAGGCCTATCCCTGCCTCCTCTCTCTGGGTGTAGGCCTATCCCTGCCTCCTCTCTCTGGGTGTAGGCCTATCCCTGCCTCCTCTCTCTGGGTGTAGGCCTATCCCTGCCTCCTCTCTCTGGGTGTAGGCCTTTGATATGTTGTTATCTGAGGCGAGGAAAAGCAAGAAGGGGGTGTCGGGATGGTTCCTGGGTTCACCCTGCCTGCGACCTGTGTGGTGCTGAGAGTCTGCCTCCCTTAGAGCCTCAGAGCCCGACGGGGGGGGGGGGGGGGGTGGTGTGTGAGAGTCTGCCTCCCTTAGAGCCTCAGAGCCCGACGGGGGGGGGGGGGGTGAGCAAGCAAGCGAAACAGGGCCTGTGTTTGCTTCAGTGAGGCTGGGTAATGGATAGTAAGTGAAATATCTAGTTCAGCGGTGTGGGGGGATGCAGGAGGCTTGCACTGCGCCAGGCAGGCTGGCCTAGAATCATACTGTGTGTTTCTGTTTATTTATTACACAGTGTGACATATCTCCTGGCAGATAGCGTGGAGGCTGGGCTATGGACGATAGGACTGCCACTATCCCCCTGAGGTCCAGCTGATCCTGGCATCGTATTCCGCCTCACCTCCCCCTCGTTGCTCTGGTCAGGGAGGGGGAGGAGGAGAAGGGGGAGGAGGGGGAGGACACACAATTAATTGCAGTAACTGGAGAAGTGCAGTATTAATGGGTGTGTGGAACGGGCTGAAGGGTCCTGGGTTGTTCAGCTTTGATTTGATCTAATACTGAACTTCTGTTGTCTTCCCTCCACCTCTCTTTCTTCACTTACTCCCTCTCCTTCCATCTCTGTCTCGCTCCTTCTCTCTCTCTCCCTCTGTTTCTCTCTCTCTCTCCCTCTGTTTCTCTCCCTCTCCCTCTGTTTCTCTCTCTCTCTCTCTGTTTCTCTCTCTCTCCCTCTGTTTCTCTCTCTCTCTCTCTCCCTCTGTTTCTCTCTCTCTCCCTCTGTTTCTCTCCCTCTCCCTCTGTTTCTCTCTCTCTCCCTCTGTTTCTCTCTCTCTCCCTCTGTTTCTCCCTCTCTCTCTCTGTTTCTCTCTCTCTCCCTCTGTTTCTCTCTCTCTCTCTCTCTGTTTCTCTCTCTCTCTCTCTGTTTCTCTCTCTCTCCCTCTGTTTCTCTCTCTCTCTCCCTCTGTTTCTCTCTCTCTCCCTCTGTTTCTCTCTCTCTCTCTCTGTTTCTCTCTCTCTCCCTCTGTTTCTCTCTCTCTCCCGCTGTTTCTCTCTCTCTCCCGCTGTTTCTCTCTCCCTCTCCCTCTGTTTCTCTCTTTCTCTCCCTCTGTTTCTCTCTCTCTCCCTCTGTTTCTCTCTCTCTCCCTCTGTTTCTCTCTCTCTCCCTCTGTTTCTCTCTCTCTCCCTCTGTTTCTCTCTCTCTCCCTCTGTTTCTCTCTCTCTCCCGCTGTTTCTCTCTCTCTCTCCCTCTGTTTCTCTCTCCCTCTCCCTCTGTTTCTCTCTCTCTCCCTCTGTTTCTCTCCCTCTCCCTCTGTTTCTCTCCCTCTCCCTCTGTTTCTCTCTCTCTCCCTCTGTTTCTCTCCCTCTCCCTCTGTTTCTCTCTCTCTCTCTCTGTTTCTCTCTCTCTCTCTCTCTGTTTCTCTCTCTCTCTCTCTGTTTCTCTCCCTCTCCCTCTGTTTCTCTCTCTCTCTCTCTGTTTCTCTCTCTCTCTCTCTGTTTCTCTCTCTCTCCCTCTGTTTCTCTCTCTCTCCCTCTGTTTCTCTCTCTCTCTCTCTCTGTTTCTCTCTCTCTCTCTCTGTTTCTCTCTCTCTCCCTCTGTTTCTCTCTCTCTCTCCCTCTGTTTCTCTCTCTCTCCCTCTGTTTCTCTCTCTCTCCCTCTGTTTCTCTCTCTCTCCCTCTGTTTCTCTCCCTCTCCCTCTGTTTCTCTCTCTCTCCCTCTGTTTCTCTCCCTCTCTCTCTCCCTCCAGAGGACCCAGCAGAGGCTGATCTGTGGCTGCTCAACAGCTGCACTGTGAAAAACCCGGCCGAAGATCACTTCAGAAACTCCATCAAGTAAGGCCTCCCCCCCCCCCCTCTTCTTCTTCTCGTCACTCGCGTACATCCGTGGAGGCAGGGATCACACGATACTGAACCCCTGAAAAATAAACCAGGTTGAGAACAGTGGAGGCAGTAAAACAGGATTTGAAGTCTTACATCTGTTCCACTGATATCTAGTTTTATTTTCTGTCACACTCAAAACAACTGATCTCTCAGCTGCTGTAGAAACCGTGATACCGTTTCCCCCCTACACACACACACACACACACAAGCCAGTGGTTTTTCAGGGTGAAATAGTGACTATAGGATGTTATGGAGGACTTGGTTGAAGAGTCGTCTGAGGAATGACATTCATACACGGTTCAGATTCAGTCAGGCAGATCACACGCACACGCGTACACACGCACACACGCACACACACGGACAGAGGCTGGCTGACTAGCCTGGGACAGGGACAGAGGCTGGCTGACTAGCCTGGCAAAGGGACAGGGACAGAGGCTGGCTGACTAGCCTGGCAGAGGGACAGGGACAGAGGCTGGCTGACTAGCCTGGCAGAGGGACAGGGACAGAGGCTGGCTGACTAGCCTGGCAGAGGGACAGGGACAGAGGCTGGCTGACTAGCCTGGCAGAGGGACAGGGACAGAGGCTGGCTGACTAGCCTGGCAAAGGGACAGGGACAGAGGCTGGCTGACTAGCCTGGCAGAGGGACAGGGACAGAGGCTGGCTGACTAGCCTGGCAGAGGGACAGGGACAGAGGCTGGCTGACTAGCCTGGCAGAGGGACAGGGACAGAGGTTGGCTGACTAGCCTGGCAGAGGGACAGAGACAGAGGCTGGCTGACTAGCCTGGCAGAGGGACAGGGACAGAGGCTGGCTGACTAGCCTGGCAGAGGGACAGGGACAGAGGTTGGCTGACTAGCCTGGCAGAGGGACAGGGACAGAGGCTGGCTGACTAGCCTGGCAGAGGGACAGGGACAGAGGCTGGCTGACTAGCCTGGCCCTGTGTTGACATGTTCTACTCCTTGATATACAGCCTTATTTGTTCTGATCGGTCCAAAGTGCCTTGGTTCCCTCACCGTGGAGTGACAGTGATGCCGCTTATTAAAGAGCACTGTTCAAACCTCAGGTGACACCCCATTCCAGCCTTTTAAAGGCCGAGACCAATAGTGGTGCACTCTGGGTAAATAGGGTGCCATTTTGGGTCTGTCTGAGCTGAAACTACTTCAGCGGGGAGTGACTCACAACACCACTGATGACATCACTCTGACCATGTCCACTGTGTTCAATGTCCCCAGACTGTAGCGTAACTAAGCAACCAGAGTTTGTATTTTCAGCCCTATGCGTATTTCCATTTTGTCCCCTCTAACCCTAACAGGAAATAACCTTTATATAGCCAACACAAGTGGATCTGTGTGATGTTTCTTCTTGGCAGTACGGTAATGTGCAGTAATAGTTTGTGGGACACTCAGTACTAGATGTCAATGTGAAGGATAAACTGGTAGTGTTGAGAGAGATGAGCTGTGCTGTCCTCACTGAACAGAGACTGGCCTCTGACGTCCTCACTGACTGAACAGAGACTGGTCTCTCAGACGTCCTCACTGAACAGAGACTGGTCTCTCAGACGTCCTCACTGACTGAACAGAGACTGGTCTCTCAGACGTCCTCACTGAACAGAGACTGGTCTCTCAGACGTCCTCACTGACTGAACAGAGACTGGTCTCTCAGACGTCCTCACTGACTGAACAGAGACTGGTCTCTCAGACGTCCTCACTGAACAGAGACTGGTCTCTCAGACGTCCTCACTGACTGAACAGAGACTGGTCTCTCAGACGTCCTCACTGACTGAACAGAGACTGGTCTCTCAGACGTCCTCACTGAACAGAGACTGGCCTCTCAGACATCCTCACTGACTGAACAGAGACTGGTCTCTCAGACGTCCTCACTGACTGAACAGAGACTGGTCTCTCAGACGTCCTCACTGACTGAACAGAGACTGGTCTCTCAGACGTCCTCACTGACTGAACAGAGACTGGTCTCTCAGACGTCCTCACTGACTGAACAGAGACTGGTCTCTCAGACGTCCTCACTGAACAGAGACTGGTCTCTCAGACGTCCTCACTGACTGAACAGAGACTGGCCTCTCAGACGTCCTCACTGACTGAACAGAGACTGGTCTCTCAGACGTCCTCACTGAACAGAGACTGGCCTCTCAGACGTCCTCACTGAACAGAGACTGGTCTCTCAGACGTCCTCACTGACTGAACAGAGACTGGCCTCTCAGACGTCCTCACTGACTGAACAGAGACTGGCCTCTCAGACGTCCTCACTGACTGAACAGAGACTGGTCTCTCAGACGTCCTCACTCACTGAACAGAGACTGGTCTCTCAGACGTCCTCACTGACTGAACAGAGACTGGTCTCTCAGACGTCCTCACTGAACAGAGACTGGTCTCTCAGACGTCCTCACTGACTGAACAGAGACTGGTCTCTCAGACGTCCTCACTGACTGAACAGAGACTGGTCTCTCAGACGTCCTCACTGACTGAACAGAGACTGGTCTCTCAGACGTCCTCACTGACTGAACAGAGACTGGTCTCTCAGACGTCCTCACTGAACAGAGACTGGTCTCTCAGACGTCCTCACTGACTGAACAGAGACTGGTCTCTCAGACGTCCTCACTGAACAGAGACTGGCCTCTCAGACATCCTCACTGACTGAACAGAGACTGGTCTCTCAGACATCCTCACTGACTGAACAGAGACTGGTCTCTCAGACGTCCTCACTGACTGAACAGAGACTGGTCTCTCAGACGTCCTCACTGACTGAACAGAGACTGGTCTCTCAGACGTCCTCACTGACTGAACAGAGACTGGTCTCTCAGACGTCCTCACTGAACAGAGACTGGTCTCTCAGACGTCCTCACTGACTGAACAGAGACTGGTCTCTCAGACGTCCTCACTGACTGAACAGAGACTGGCCTCTCAGACGTCCTCACTGACTGAACAGAGACTGGCCTCTCAGACGTCCTCACTGACTGAACAGAGGCTGGTCTCTCAGACGTCCTCACTGACTGAACAGAGACTGGTCTCTCAGACGTCCTCACTGACTGAACAGAGACTGGACTCTCAGACGTCCTCACTGACTGAACAGAGACTGGTCTCTCTGACGTCCTCACTGACTGAACAGAGACTGGTCTCTCAGACGTCCTCACTGAACAGAGACTGGTCTCTCAGACATCCTCACTGACTGAACAGAGACTGGTCTCTCAGACGTCCTCACTGAACAGAGACTGGTCTCTCAGACATCCTCACTGACTGAACAGAGACTGGTCTCTCAGACGTCCTCACTGAACAGAGACTGGTCTCTCAGACATCCTCACTAACTGAACAGAGGCTGGCCTCTCAGACGTCCTCACTGAACAGAGACTGGTCTCTCAGACATCCTCACTGACTGAACAGAGACTGGTCTCTCAGACGTCCTCACTGACTGAACAGAGACTGGTCTCTCAGACGTCCTCACTGACTGAACAGAGACTGGTCTCTCAGACGTCCTCACTGACTGAACAGAGACTGGTCTCTCAGACGTCCTCACTGAACAGAGACTGGTCTCTCAGACGTCCTCACTGACTGAACAGAGACTGGTCTCTCAGACGTCCTCACTGAACAGAGACTGGTCTCTCAGACGTCCTCACTGACTGAACAGAGACTGGTCTCTCAGACGTCCTCACTGACTGAACAGAGACTGGTCTCTCAGACGTCCTCACTGACTGAACAGAGACTGGTCTCTCAGACGTCCTCACTGACTGAACAGAGACTGGTCTCTCAGACGTCCTCACTGAACAGAGACTGGTCTCTCAGACGTCCTCACTGACTGAACAGAGACTGGTCTCTCAGACGTCCTCACTGACTGAACAGAGACTGGTCTCTCAGACGTCCTCACTGACTGAACAGAGACTGGTCTCTCAGACGTCCTCACTGACTGAACAGAGACTGGTCTCTCAGACGTCCTCACTGACTGAACAGAGACTGGTCTCTCAGACGTCCTCACTGAACAGAGACTGGTCTCTCTGACGTCCTCACTGACTGAACAGAGACTGGTCTCTCAGACGTCCTCACTGACTGAACAGAGACTGGTCTCTCAGACGTCCTCACTGACTGAACAGAGACTGGTCTCTCAGACGTCCTCACTGACTGAACAGAGACTGGTCTCTCTGACGTCCTCACTGACTGAACAGAGACTGGTCTCTCTGACGTCCTCACTGACTGAACAGAGACTGGTCTCTCTGACGTCCTCACTGACTGAACAGAGACTGGTCTCTCAGACGTCCTCACTGACTGAACAGAGACTGGTCTCTCAGACGTCCTCACTGACTGAACAGAGACTGGTCTCTCTGACGTCCTCACTGAACAGAGACTGGCCTCTCAGACGTCCTCACTGACTGAACAGAGACTGGTCTCTCAGACATCCTCACTGAACAGAGGCTGGCCTCTCAGACGTCCTCACTGACTGAACAGAGACTGGTCTCTCAGACGTCCTCACTGAACAGAGACTGGTCTCTCAGACGTCCTCACTGACTGAACAGAGACTGGTCTCTCAGACGTCCTCACTGAACAGAGACTGGTCTCTCAGACGTCCTCACTGACTGAACAGAGACTGGTCTCTCAGACGTCCTCACTGACTGAACAGAGACTGGTCTCTCAGACGTCCTCACTGACTGAACAGAGGCTGGTCTCTCAGACGTCCTCACTGACTGAACAGAGACTGGTCTCTCAGACATCCTCACTGACTGAACAGAGACTGGTCTCTCAGACGTCCTCACTGAACAGAGACTGGTCTCTCAGACGTCCTCACTGACTGAACAGAGACTGGTCTCTCAGACGTCCTCACTGACTGAACAGAGACTGGCCTCTCAGACGTCCTCACTGACTGAACAGAGACTGGCCTCTCAGACGTCCTCACTGACTGAACAGAGACTGGTCTCTCAGACGTCCTCACTGACTGAACAGAGACTGGTCTCTCAGACGTCCTCACTGACTGAACAGAGACTGGTCTCTCAGACGTCCTCACTGACTGAACAGAGACTGGCCTCTCAGACGTCCTCACTGAACAGAGACTGGTCTCTCAGACGTCCTCACTGACTGAACAGAGACTGGCCTCTCAGACGTCCTCACTGAACAGAGACTGGTCTCTCAGACGTCCTCACTGACTGAACAGAGACTGGTCTCTCAGACGTCCTCACTGAACAGAGACTGGTCTCTCAGACGTCCTCACTGACTGAACAGAGACTGGTCTCTCAGACGTCCTCACTGACTGAACAGAGACTGGTCTCTCAGACGTCCTCACTGACTGAACAGAGACTGGTCTCTCAGACGTCCTCACTGACTGAACAGAGACTGGTCTCTCAGACGTCCTCACTCACTGAACAGAGACTGGTCTCTCAGACGTCCTCACTGAACAGAGACTGGTCTCTCAGACATCCTCACTGACTGAACAGAGACTGGCCTCTCAGACATCCTCACTGACTGAACAGAGACTGGCCTCTCAGACGTCCTCACTGACTGAACAGAGACTGGCCTCTGACGTCCTCACTGACTGAACAGAGACTGGTCTCTCAGACGTCCTCACTGAACAGAGACTGGTCTCTCAGACGTCCTCACTGAACAGAGACTGGTCTCTCAGACGTCCTCACTGACTGAACAGAGACTGTCCTCTCAGACGTCCTCACTGACTGAACAGAGACTGGTCTCTCAGACGTCCTCACTGACTGAACAGAGACTGGTCTCTCAGACGTCCTCACTGACTGAACAGAGACTGGTCTCTCAGACGTCCTCACTGACTGAACAGAGACTGGTCTCTCAGACGTCCTCACTGACTGAACAGAGACTGGCCTCTCAGACATCCTCACTGACTGAACAGAGACTGGTCTCTCAGACGTCCTCACTGAACAGAGACTGGTTTCTCAGACGTCCTCACTGACTGAACAGAGACTGGTCTCTCAGACATCCTCACTGACTGAACAGAGACTGGTCTCTCAGACGTCCTCACTGAACAGAGACTGGTCTCTCTGACATCCTCACTGAACAGAGACTGGTCTCTCAGACGTACTCACTGACTGAACAGAGACTGGTCTCTCAGACGTCCTCACTGACTGAACAGAGACTGGTCTCTGACGTCCTCACTGACTGAACAGAGACTGGTCTCTCAGACGTCCTCACTGAACAGAGACTGGTCTCTCTGACATCCTCACTGAACAGAGACTGGTCTCTCAGACGTACTCACTGACTGAACAGAGACTGGTCTCTCAGACGTCCTCACTGACTGAACAGAGACTGGTCTCTGACGTCCTCACTGACTGAACAGAGACTGGTCTCTCAGACGTCCTCACTGACTGAACAGAGACTGGTCTCTCAGACGTCCTCACTGACTGAACAGAGACTGGTCTCTCAGACGTCCTCACTGAACAGAGACTGGTCTCTCAGACGTCCTCACTGACTGAACAGAGACTGGTCTCTCAGACGTCCTCACTCACTGAACAGAGACTGGACTCTCAGACATCCTCACTGACTGAACAGAGACTGGTCTCTCAGACATCCTCACTGACTGAACAGAGGCTGGCCTCTCAGACGTCCTCACTGACTGAACAGAGCGGAGGCTGTCCTCTCATAGGTCCTCGCTGCCTGAACAGAGGCTGGCCTCTCAGACGTCCTCACTGACTGAACAGAGACTGGTCTCTGACGTCCTCACTGACTGAACAGAGACTGGCCTCTCAGACGTCCTCACTGACTGAACAGAGACTGGCCTCTCAGACGTCCTCACTGACTGAACAGAGACTGGTCTCTCAGACGTCCTCACTGACTGAACAGAGACTGGTCTCTCAGACGTCCTCACTGAACAGAGACTGGTCTCTCAGACGTCCTCACTGACTGAACAGAGACTGGTCTCTCAGACGTCCTCACTGAACAGAGACTGGTCTCTCAGACGTCCTCACTGACTGAACAGAGACTGGTCTCTCAGACGTCCTCACTGACTGAACAGAGACTGGTCTCTCAGACGTCCTCACTGAACAGAGACTGGCCTCTCAGACGTCCTCACTGAACAGAGACTGGTCTCTCAGACGTCCTCACTGAACAGAGACTGGTCTCTCAGACGTCCTCACTGACTGAACAGAGACTGGTCTCTCAGACGTCCTCACTCACTGAACAGAGACTGGACTCTCAGACATCCTCACTGACTGAACAGAGACTGGTCTCTCAGACATCCTCACTGACTGAACAGAGGCTGGCCTCTCAGACGTCCTCACTGACTGAACAGAGCGGAGGCTGTCCTCTCATAGGTCCTCGCTGCCTGAACAGAGGCTGGCCTCTCAGACGTCCTCACTGACTGAACAGAGCAGAGGCTGGCCTCTCATATGATAATGCACAGACATCCAGTGAGTCAGTCCCAGTAAGTAGCCTCTCTGGCCTCAGCTGTTGGCTGCTATATTGAGTCTTATTCTCTGTTTGACCTTCTCTCCTGCTGAGAGCTCTTCGTTAGCCCACTTTAGGACAAATTGTTAATGACACAAATATATTGCACAGTTTTTTTGTTGGCCATCTGAAATAGTGTGTCTTATCAGACTCAGCCATAACGAGGCCAACGGGACCAACAATAGATTACCACACCAGGGGCTAATGTAATATAATGTATCAATGATTCAGATGCTCTGGTCATTTCAGAGGTCCGGGCGTCTTTTGTTCCAGCGCTAGCTACAGTAGTGCTGGGCTTATTCACACTGCTAGGCCGCGCTGCTAATTACCAGCCTAATTGAAGTGAGAGGCTGCCGCCCCGGGCGTCTGCAGTACGAAGCGGCTCCATAGGGGAATGTTGAGGCTCCGGGGGGGGGGGGGGGGGGTGTGTGTGTGTGTGTGTGTGTGTGTGTGTGTGTGTGTGTGTGTGTGTGTCGTGGTTCCCAACGCCTGCTTCTAAACTGCCACTTCCTCCGCATGGTCATTGATCTTACTGTGAGCTGCTGGGGCAGACTGCTCTGTGAGAAGACAGGGATCAGGAGGTCGTGTGTGTGTGTGTGATGGGTTGTGCTAATGTGTTAGATGGGGATCGAGTGAGAGAGAGAGAAAATGGGGGGAAAAGGGAAGTGTGTTTCAGAACATACGTTTTGTTATCCATGGTTGTTTAGTTATGTGTGTTGTGTTGACCAGGACCAGCATTGTCCTCTTCCCTGGTGTTTAGTGTTGTGGTTGGTCAGTTACAGCAGGTAGACTATATCTGACCTGACACGGCTCTGATTTCACAGATTGGTGGATTTTCATTCGCCAGTATAAAAAAACAAACTAATATACACATTTACATACATGTAGATTAAATCAATATAGACCAGATTCAAATTAGATGGTGAGGTATGGCTCTCCTAACTGTGGTGTGACTAAGAGATGGTGAGGTATGGCTCTCCTAACTGTGGTGTGTTGTGTCTTAGAGATGGTGAGGTATGGCTCTCCTAACTGTGGTGTGTCTCAGAGATGGTGAGGTATGGCTCTCCTAACTGTGGTGTGTCTTAGAGATGGTGAGGTATGGCTCTCCTAACTGTGGTGTGTCTCAGAGATGGTGAGGTATGGCTCTCCTAACTGTGGTGTGTCTTAGAGATGGTGAGGTATGGCTCTCCTAACTGTGGTGTGTTGTGTCTTAGAGATGGTGAGGTATGGCTCTCCTAACTGTGGTGTGCTGTGTCTAGGAGATGGTGAGGTATGGCTCTCCTAACTGTGGTGTGACTAAGAGATGGTGAGGTATGGCTCTACTAACTGTGGTGTGTTGTGTCTGAGAGATGGTGAGGTATGGCTCTCCTAACTGTGGTGTGCTGTGTCTAGGAGATGGTGAGGTATGACTCTCCTAACTGTGTTGTGTCTAAGAGATGGTGAGGTATGGCTCTCCTAACTGTGGTGTGTCTTAGAGATGGTGAGGTATGGCTCTCCTAACTGTGGTGTGCTGTGTCTAAGAGATGGTGAGGTATGGCTCTCCTAACTATGCTGTGTCTTAGAAATGGTGAGGTATGGCTCTCCTAACTGTGGTGTGTCTTAGAGATGGTGAGGTATGGCTCTCCTAACTGTGGTGTGGTGTGTCTTAGAGATGGTGAGGTATGGCTCTCCTAACTGTGGTGTGTCTAAGAGATGGTGAGGTATGGCTCTCCTAACTGTGGTGTGGTGTGTCTTAGAGATGGTGAGGTATGGCTCTCCTAACTGTGGTGTGTCTAAGAGATGGTGAGGTATAGCTCTCCTAACTGTGGTGTGTCTAAGAGATGGTGATGTATGGCTCTCCTAACTGTGGTGTGTCTAAGAGATGTTGAGGTATGGCTCTCCTTACTGTGGTGTGTCTAAGAGATGGTGAGGTATGGCTCTCCTAACTGTGGTGTGTCTAAGAGATGGTGAGGTATGGCTCTCCTAACTGTGGTGTGTCTCAGAGATGGTGAGGTATGGCTCTCCTAACTGTGGTGTGTCTAAGAGATGGTGCGGTATGGCTCTCCTAACTGTGTTGTGTCTAAGAGATGGTGAGGTATGGCTCTCCTAACTGTGTTGTGTTTAAGAGATGGTGAGGTATGGCTCTCCTAACTGTGGTGTGTCTTAGAGATGGTTAGGTATGGCTCTCCTAACTGTGGTGTGTCTAGGAGATGGTGAGGTATGGCTCTCCTAACTGTGCTGTGTATCAGATATGGTGAGGTATGGCTCTCCTAACTGTGGTGTGTCTCAGATATGGTGAGTTATGGCTCTCCTAACTGTGGTGTGTTGTGTCTTAGAGATGGTGAGGTATGGCTCTCCTAACTGTGGTGTGTCTAGGAGATGGTGAGGTATGGCTCTCCTAACTGTGGTGTGTCTCAGAGATGGTGAGGTATGGCTCTCCTAACTGTGGTGTGTCTTAGAGATGGTGAGGTATGGCTCTCCTAACTGTGGTGTGTCTCAGAGATGGTGAGGTATGGCTCTCCTAACTGTGCTGTGTATCAGATATGGTGAGGTATGGCTCTCCTAACTGTGGTGTGTCTCAGATATGGTGAGTTATGGCTCTCCTAACTGTGGTGTGTTGTGTCTTAGAGATGGTGAGGTATGGCTCTCCTAACTGTGGTGTGTCTCAGAGATGGTGAGGTATGGCTCTCCTAACTGTGGTGTGTCTTAGAGATGGTGAGGTATGGCTCTCCTAACTGTGGTGTGTCTAGGAGATGGTGAGGTATGGCTCTCCTAACTGTGGTGTGTCTTAGAGATGGTGAGGTATGGCTCTCCTAACTGTGGTGTGTCTCAGAGATGGTGAGTTATGGCTCTCCTAACTGTGGTGTGTTGTGTCTTAGAGATGGTGAGGTATGGCTCTCCTAACTGTGTTGTGTCTCATAGATGGTGAGGTATGGCTCTCCTAACTGTGGTGTGTCTAGGAGATGGTGAGGTATGGCTCTCCTAACTGTGGTGTGTCTTAGAGATGGTGAGGTATGGCTCTCCTAACTGTGGTGTGTCTCAGAGATGGTGAGGTATGGCTCTCCTAACTGTGGTGTGTCTCAGAGATGGTGAGGTATGGCTCTCATAACTGTGGTGTGTCTCAGAGATGGTGAGGTATGGCTCTCCTAACTGTGGTGTGTCTTAGAGATGGTGAGGTATGGCTCTCCTAACTGTGGTGTGCTGTGTCTAAGAGATGGTGAGGTATGGCTCTCCTAACTATGCTGTGTCTTAGAAATGGTGAGGTATGGCTCTCCTAACTGTGGTGTGTCTTAGAGATGGTGAGGTATGGCTCTCCTAACTGTGGTGTGGTGTGTCTTAGAGATGGTGAGGTATGGCTCTCCTAACTGTGGTGTGTCTAAGAGATGGTGAGGTATGGCTCTCCTAACTGTGGTGTGGTGTGTCTTAGAGATGGTGAGGTATGGCTCTCCTAACTGTGGTGTGTCTAAGAGATGGTGAGGTATAGCTCTCCTAACTGTGGTGTGTCTAAGAGATGGTGATGTATGGCTCTCCTAACTGTGGTGTGTCTAAGAGATGTTGAGGTATGGCTCTCCTTACTGTGGTGTGTCTAAGAGATGGTGAGGTATGGCTCTCCTTACTGTGGTGTGTCTAAGAGATGGTGAGGTATGGCTCTCCTAACTGTGGTGTGTCTCAGAGATGGTGAGGTATGGCTCTCCTAACTGTGGTGTGTCTAAGAGATGGTGAGGTATGGCTCTCCTAACTGTGTTGTGTCTAAGAGATGGTGAGGTATGGCTCTCCTAACTGTGTTGTGTTTAAGAGATGGTGAGGTATGGCTCTCCTAACTGTGGTGTGTCTTAGAGATGGTGAGGTATGGCTCTCCTAACTGTGCTGTGTATCAGATATGGTGAGGTATGGCTCTCCTAACTGTGGTGTGTCTCAGATATGGTGAGTTATGGCTCTCCTAACTGTGGTGTGTTGTGTCTTAGAGATGGTGAGGTATGGCTCTCCTAACTGTGGTGTGTCTAGGAGATGGTGAGGTATGGCTCTCCTAACTGTGTTGTGTTTAAGAGATGGTGAGGTATGGCTCTCCTAACTGTGGTGTGTCTTAGAGATGGTGAGGTATGGCTCTCCTAACTGTGCTGTGTATCAGATATGGTGAGGTATGGCTCTCCTAACTGTGGTGTGTCTCAGATATGGTGAGTTATGGCTCTCCTAACTGTGGTGTGTTGTGTCTTAGAGATGGTGAGGTATGGCTCTCCTAACTGTGGTGTGTCTAGGAGATGTTGAGGTATGGCTCTCCTAACTGTGGTGTGTCTCAGAGATGGTGAGGTATGGCTCTCCTAACTGTGGTGTGTCTTAGAGATGGTGAGGTATGGCTCTCCTAACTGTGGTGTGTCTCAGAGATGGTGAGGTATGGCTCTCCTAACTGTGCTGTGTATCAGATATGGTGAGGTATGGCTCTCCTAACTGTGGTGTGTCTCAGATATGGTGAGTTATGGCTCTCCTAACTGTGGTGTGTTGTGTCTTAGAGATGGTGAGGTATGGCTCTCCTAACTGTGGTGTGTCTCAGAGATGGTGAGGTATGGCTCTCCTAACTGTGGTGTGTCTTAGAGATGGTGAGGTATGGCTCTCCTAACTGTGGTGTGTCTCAGAGATGGTGAGTTATGGCTCTCCTAACTGTGGTGTGTCTTAGAGATGGTGAGGTATGGCTCTCCTAACTGTGGTGTGTTGTGTCTTAGAGATGGTGAGGTATGGCTCTCCTAACTGTGGTGTGTCTCAGAGATGGTGAGGTATGGCTCTCCTAACTGTGGTGTGTCTAGGAGATGGTGAGGTATGGCTCTCCTAACTGTGGTGTGTCTTAGAGATGGTGAGGTATGGCTCTCCTAACTGTGGTGTGTCTCAGTGATGGTGAGGTATGGCTCTCCTAACTGTGGTGTGTCTCAGAGATGGTGAGGTATGACTTTCCTAACTGTGGTGTGTTGTGTCTTGGCCTAAATTAGTTCTTCAACCTCTCTTTTGCAGGTGCAGACTAACATTGTCCCCTGGTGCCACTATGTTTTTCAGTTGGTGGCACCAGCCCATGATTTGGTCCCAGCAATTGTTATCCGCGGCGTCACTCAATAGAAAAAATGTGTCGTTTTCATGTTGTGATTCAAAATATTTTTTATGTGCAACTTAATCCCCTAATCATGATTTCCAGTTGTCAATGTGCTATTTTTGTTATATGTTACTGTTAAAATAGGGCTCCAGAATGTCTTCATTTTTTTTTTAATCGAGATGAATTTGACTGCATCTTTATGTGGTCTTTTATCGTAGGTAAATTTAAATTGGGGCTAATTCACTTCCTGAGTAATTGGAACCTCAAAACACATTAGCTAGATGGCTAACTGTAGATATAATACCCACTGCTAGCAGCCATGTACAGTGTCTTCAGAAGGTATTCATACCCCGTGACTTATTCCACATCCCCCATATACACACAATACCCCATCATGACAAAGTTCAAAACATGTTTTTAGACATTTTTGCGAATTTATTGAAAATGAAATGCAGAAATATCTAATTTACATAAGTATTCACACCTCTGAGTCAATACATGTTAAAATCACCTCTGGCAATGATTACAGCTGTGTGTCTTTCTGGGTAAGTCTCTAAGAGCTGTGTGTCTTTCTGGGTAAGTCTCTAAGAGCTGTAAGTCTTTCTGGGTAAGTCTCTAAGAGCTGTGAGTCTTTCTGGGTAAGTCTCTAAGAGCTGTGTGTCTTTCTGGGTAAGTCTCTAAGAGCTGTAAGTCTTTCTGGGTAAGTCTCTAAGAGCTGTGTGTCTTTCTGGGTAAGTCTCTAAGAGCTGTGTGTCTTTCTGGGTAAGTCTCTAAGAGCTGTGAGTCTTTCTGGGTAAGTCTCTAAGAGCTGTGTGTCTTTCTGGGTAAGTCTCTAAGAGCTGTGAGTCTTTCTGGGTAAGTCTCTAAGAGCTTTCCACTCCTGGATTATACAATATGTGCACATTTCAGCTCTGTCAGGTTGTTGATCATTGCTAGACAGATATTTTCAAGTCTTGCCATAGATTTTCAAGTAGATTTAAGTAAAAAAATAAAATGATAATAAAACTAGGCCACTCAGGAACATTCAATGTTGTCTTGGTAACCAACTCCAGTGTATATTTAGCCTTGTGTTATGGGTTATTTTTCTGCTGAAAGGGGAATTTGTTTCCCAGTGTCTGTTGGAAAGCAGACTGAAGCAGGTTTTCCTCTGATTTTGCCTGTGCTTAGTTCTATTACGTTTCTTTCTGTTTGTTTTTTCTCCTGAAAAACTCCCCCGGTCCTGAACGATTACAAGCATACCCATAACATGATGCAGCCACCGCTATGCTTGGAAATATGGAGTGGTACCTTCCTCTCCGGCAACTGATACACCATACAAAGTGTAATTAATAACTTCTCCATGCTCATAGGGATATTCAATGTTTGCTTTTAGGTGCCTTTTTGTGAGGCATTGGAAAACTTGCCTGGTCTTTGTGGTTGAATCTGTATTTGAAATTCACTACTCGACTGAGGGACCTTTTTAAAATTAGCTGTATGTCGGGTACGGAGATGAGGTAGTCACTCAATAATCATGTTTAACTCTATTATTGCACACAGAGTGAGTCCGTGCGACTTGTTAAATCCATTTTCAAACAACTTATTTAGGTTTGTCTTAACAAAGGGGTTGAAATATTTATTGACACAACACATTTCAGGTTTTCATTTTTTTATTAATTGGTAAACATTTCTAAAAACATACTTTGACTGTGTGTGTGTGTGTGTGTGTGTGTGTGTGTGTGTGTGTGTGTGTGTGTGTGTGTGTGTGTGTGTAGGCCAGTGAAACAACATCTCAATTGAATCCATTTTAAATTCAGGCTTTAACGCAACAAAATGTGGGGAAAAAGTATTTCTGAACTCCCTGTATTCATCCAACAGTATATCTAATATCCCCCCATAAACATTGCAGTTTTAGACTACCGCCCAATGAGGCCTACCGCCCAAAGAGGCCTACTGCCCAATGAGGCCTACCGCCCAATGAGGTCTACCGCCCAATGAGGCCTACCGCCCAATGAGGCCAATAAGGTCTACCGCCCAATGAGGCCTACCGCCCAATGAGGCCTACCGCCCAATGAGGCCTACTGCCCAATGAGGCCTACACTTTCTGTATCTCAAAGCCATATCAAATATGTTGTTTGTAAAATAGTTGCTACTGAGTTGAAACGTTGAGAAATATAAAGTATTCCTATAGACAGCTGAGAACCTCCTCTCTCCGACAGTGGAAACAGGAAATCTGGGCTTTCTCCGCAATTGGATTTTTAAAGGTTATACAATCAGAATACTGATTGTATTGCATATATTTGCCCTTGGAAAGGAGCGAGAGAGAGATTGGCTGCAGCAGGAAACAGGTACATGGGTAGGCAGGCAGACACTTTCATTACAGGAATCATGAGGATACTGTATTTTACTGTTTGACCAAATCGTGGTTTTATCCTCTTCAAGAAGGTGAGCCTGTAGAATGGGCAGCTCACACCGACGCGACCAATAAGAAAAATGTAACTCGCACAGCCAAGTCAAAGGGTCGCAGAATGCCATCGAAGACAGATGTAGAAGAGGTTTGTGCTGGTACCCAGTTTTTAGGTCAAGCTAACAACTGGTTGGTGGAGGTAAGATGCCCTCCAGTTTCAGTCTTCCAGGCCTTGATGCTTCTATGGAGGGTTAGGGAGGGAGGGTTAGGGCTGGTGGGGATAGGTTAGGGAGGTAGGGTTAGGGAGGGAGGGTTAGGGCTGGCGGGGTTAGGGAGGGAGGGTGAGGGAGGGAGGGAGGGAGGGTTAGGGCTGGCGTGGTTAGGGAGGGAGGGTGAGGGAGGGAGGGAGGGTGAGGGCTGGCGGGGTTAGGGAGGGTGAGGGAGGGAGGGAGGGTTAGGGCTGGCGTGGTTAGGGAGGGAGGGAGGGTGAGGGAGGGAGGGAGGGAGGGTGAGGGCTGGCGGGGTGAGGGAGGGAGGCAGGGTTAGGGCTGGGTTCAGTGAGTCCATCATGTGGCTACTGTCTTTCATCCTTACATCTAAAGAGCCACGAGGTGAACCGTGAAGATGGGTCTCGTGATGTCATCTCTAATGGCCACAGCAGGTACCTTTTCTTTATTTTCTCTTCTCTCTCTCCCTCTCTCTCTCTCTCTCTCTCTCTCTCTCTCTCTCTCTCTCTCCCTCCCGCTCTCTCTCTCACCTGGGTCCCCCCTCATAAAGGGCCTGTCATCAGAGGTGTAGCAGGGAGATTAGCCCCCCCCCCCCCGCCTGGCTACAAAGCGCCAGCTGTGCTGCGGTGTATCCAGTCCCCTCCCCTCACAGCCTTAATTCACAGCAGAGTAATTTGATTAGGGGCTTTTGGGTCCACTGCTTACTTTCAGCAATTTCCCATGTACATTGTCATCCAGTATTTCTGATGGCAGCAGTAGAACAGAACAGGACAACAGAACTGATTCCACTGGAGAACACTGCTGGCTCATTTGTATAGAAACGGTCAGATTAAAACAGGAAGTGTTTTGCATTTTGATAATTTTTCCTTCTTCATCAGCGTCGTAAGGTCACGTGGGATACTGTGGGAAGGTGAAACATGCCTAGTAGCCAGGAGGTGGGAGTCAGGGGGTGGGCAGATAGAAGGTGGGTGTGTTGAGTGTCTGATGAGCATGGGGAGGTAACCAACGTTTTCGTCTCCTCAGAATCATGATTTCCGTCTACGACAGGAGGTTTAACCCTTCACTGCTCCGCGTGGCTCTAACGCTGTGGAGCTGTTCTGTACCTGGGTCTGCATCCCAAATGACACCCTATTTAGGAATATGGCCCTGGTCAAAAGTAGTGCACTATTTTTATATAGATCTGGTTGGTTTGGTTTTAGCTGTCCTGCGTCAAACACATTTGTCAAATAGTTTTGAACACTTGAGCTGCTCTTAATTTAGCTCCTACTTTGGCCCTGTACCATAACACCACTGGACGAGGTCCAGAAGATATGCTCTGTCCCTATAGCTCTGGGGGTTTGGGTCAAACATGTGTCAAATACTGGAGCTGCTCTTTGCCTCCGCTGCAATAGGAGGGAGGGGGGGTACAGACGAGGAGAATCTGAGATCTGATTGGTCTAGCTGTCCTGGGTCAAACACAATACTTCAGCGGAACTTGATTAATGAAATTGTACCAAAAGACCTAAATCCAAGCTAAATCAGTAACTTGAAAGTATTTGTATTAGTTGAGTTTACCCGGTATCGTGGAGGGCTCAAACCGCTAAATCCCTTTCAACTCAAGTGCCCCTCACAAACTTCAAACTAAATACATACATCCTCAAATACTTCATGTTGGTACCTGTACCTAAAAACTAAAAACTACAATCCACATGGATCACAATGATACACAATGGAAACTTATCTTCCATGTCTGTTCCTTACTGGGATAGACATCCTTCCCTCAGAACCTTCTGGAACAGCAGCTGGTTCTAGAGTCTCTAAAAGTTCTCAGAATGAAACACTGAGTTCTTAGAATGCTCTGATTCCTCTTCTCCTGGACACTCCCTATTCCACTTCGTCACCTCAGTACGGTGGAATTAGATTGGGATTTTATGAATGTGATCCCTAATTTGTAAAGAATGTAAGTTTAGCACCTTGAAGCCTTGACGTTTTATTGAATGAAATGTTGAGGTGGACGGTGACGGGAATGGGCTGACTGAGTGTGTGAGTTATATGTTGTGCCTTCAAGTTACAGCCATCATTTGCATTGCATATATGTGCAAAACGTGTAGGAAATTAGAATGAAATGTTGCAGTGTTGAATTGGGTTGTTTTTAATCTCTCTCCTGAAAGAGCCTCAGTATGTGATTTGTTATTGTATAAGCTGAGAAGTCATCAGGGAAGTTGAAGTCTGATTTGAGTTTGAGTTGAACCGTTTCTTTATATGCTGGATTGATTTAAGGATTTCAGTTAAATCTCTATTTTCCTAATCACAAATTCTGATCATTTCAGCACATTGCCCACTGCCTCTCTCAAGTAAAATACCAAATTACAAATTGACTTAAACTGCTCTCTGTAATCTTAATCCTAATGAATATGCTAATAGTATTGAATTTCAGGCTGTAGGGAAAGAGAGCCTTTCCATAATCACGCAGGTCCATACATTGTAAAGGATTTATTTCCCTCTAAAACTTGAGCTCTGTAGAGACGGATCTGAAAACATTCTGATGCAATGCTAATGCAATTAACACTCTATTCAACTGTAGGAGCAAGAGCTAGGGAGCATCCCAAATGGCACCCTATTCTCTACCAAGTGCACTACCTTTTTAGTTCACAATGTAGGGAATAGGGTGCTATTTGGGATGCAGACATGCTCCAACCCTCAGTGGTACCAGACAGCCTGTATATAACTCATTAGGCCTTCTCTCTCTCTCTCTCTCTCTCTCTCTCTCTCTCTCTCTCTCTCTCGCACTCTCTCTCTCTCTCTCTCTCTCTCTCTCTCTCTCTCTCGCTCTCTCTCTCTCTCTCGCACTCTCTCTCTCGCACTCTCTCTCTCTCTCGCACTCTCTCTCTCTTTCTCTCTCTCTCTCTCTCTCTCTCTCTTTCTCTCTCTCTCTCTCTCGCACTCTCTCTCTCTCTCTCTCGCACTCTCTCTCTCTCTCTCTCGCACTCTCTCTCTCTCTCTTTCTCTCTCTCTCTCTCGCACTCTCTCTCTCTCTCTCTCTCTCTCTCTCTCTTTCTCTCTCTCTCTCTCTCGCACTCTCTCTCTCTCTCGCCCTCCCCTCTCTTTCTTTCTCTCTTTCTTTCTTTCTTTCTTTCTTTCTTTCTTTCTTTCTTTCTTTCTTTCTTTCTTTCTTTCTTTCTTTCTTTCTTTCTTTCTTTCTTTCTTTCTCTCTTTCTCTCTTTCTCTCCCTCCTCTCCTCTGCTTTCTCTCTGGTACTGTGGCATCTGCTTGTTGGAACAGTATGTAGATTGTTGATCTACATATTGAATGAGTGCAGCAGGCCTTGCCAGTATATACCCACACCTGCCTTATCCGCACGATAAACAAGACTGAACAAAACCCTGTAAATGAGTGACTGACTGATGCAAGAAGAGAGACATCACACACACACACACAGTCTTAGCAGACCTTCTGTCCTCCTTTCACATGACCAGTGGAGATCCTGTCTCCGGTCCCTGGCAGACAGAACGAGAGGGATAAAGAGGGAGTCTGGCCACACAGCCTGGCACACGGCTGGCACGCACACCAGCCACCTCACGCTCAGTCACACGCTCTCCCTCACACCCACTGCCGCTCGCTCTCCCTGGTACACCCGCGCACGGTAGACACACATGCGCGCACGCACACTCTTCTGAGGGCCACACGGAGTGACATCTAGAGAAGTGGTTCATTGTTCCCCTCGGCCCCCTCTCTGTCTTCACGCTCCACTGAGCAGCTAGCTAAGTCCCTAAACGCTTTCCAAAAAAAGGTTCCATATTGAACCAAACAGGGATCTGTCACTTGCTTCATATATGGAACCCTTAAGAGTTCTATATAGAACCCTTTTTAACCCTAGGGGTTCTTGTAAACAGAAACAAAATGTGTTCCATATAGAACCCTGTTTGGTGACATTGATGAATAATGCCAATTAATAAATAGTAATATTTCTAGCAAACGATATAATATATTAAACAATTAAATATTGGACATAAGAATACCAGCATAGTTTTTTGGATTTGATTGTGATTATATGCAAACGTCATGGGGAAAACTCACCCAAGGCGGACGGGCGGAACAAGCAGAGCGAGGCGGGTGGAACCAGCAGAGCGAGGCGGGCGGAACCAGCAGAGCGAGGCGGGCGGAACCAGCAGAGCGAGGCGGGCGGAACAAGCAGAGCGAGGCGGGCGGAACAAGCAGAGCGAGGCGGGCGGAACCAGCAGAGCGAGGCGGGCGGAACCAGCAGAGCGAGGCGGGCGGAACCAGCAGAGCGAGGCGGGCGGAACCAGCAGAGCGAGGCGGGCGGAACAAGCAGAGCGAGGCGGGCGGAACAAGCAGAGCGAGGCGGGCGGAACCAGCAGAGCGAGGCGGGCGGAACCAGCAGAGCGAGGCGGGCGGAACCAGCAGAGCGAGGCGGGCGGAACAAGCAGAGCGAGGCGGGCGGAACCAGCAGAGCGAGGCGGGCGGAACAAGCAGAGCGAGGCGGGCGGAACAAGCAGAGCGAGGCGGGCGGGCGGAACAAGCAGAGCGAGGCGGGCGGGCGGAACAAGCAGAGCGAGGCGGGCGGGCGGAACAAGCAGAGCGAGGCGGGCGGGCGGAACAAGCAGAGCGAGGCGGGCGGAACCAGCAGAGCGAGGCGGGCGGGCGGAACAAGCAGAGCGAGGCGGGCGGAAAGGACTGGAGAGGCAGAGCAGTGACACTATGCCAGCAGGATGGTCCATATCTCCAATCATCTTAGCTGATAGTGATGTTGTTTCCATAAGTGGATGAATTGAATTAGCATGTATGGTAAAGCCTCAACCCTTAGCTACCTCTTCCAGTTCAAACGAGCTCCAAAAATAGTTCATAATGATGACATTTTTATTGTTATGTGTGACTACAGCTCCAGTGATAAAACACAAAAATAGAGACCCGTTCTAAATGAGCGAGGCATAAATCGGACCGACCACCCTGCTTCTGTTGGGTCATTGTTATTCATAACTATGCATTATAATAAAAATCTATATAGGTTGATGACTTCCTTATGGAACAGTACTGTAGCCTATGGGTTGATGACTTCCTTATGGAACAGTACTGTTCTATATGGGTTGATGACTTCCTTATGGAACAGTACTGTTCTATATGGGTTGAGGACTTCCTTATGGAACAGTACTGTTCTATATGGGTTGATGACTTCCTTATGGAACAGTACTGTTCTATATGGGTTGATGACTTCCTTATGGAACAGTACTGTTCTATATGGGTTTCGGACTTCCTTATGGAACAGTACTGTTCTATATGGGTTGATGACTTCCTTATGGAACAGTACTGTTCTATATGGGTTGATGACTTCCTTATGGAACAGTACTGTTCTATATGGGTTGATGACTTCCTTATGGAACAGTACTGTTCTATATGGGTTGATGACTTCCTTATGGAACAGTACTGTTCTATATGGGTTGAGGACTTCCTTATGGAACAGTACTGTTCTATATGGGTTGATGACTTCCTTATGAAACAGTACTGTTCTATATGGGTTGATGACTTCCTTATGGAACAGTACTGTTCTATATGGGTTGATGACTTCCTTATGGAACAGTACTGTTCTATATGGGTTGAGGACTTCCTTATGGAACAGTACTGTTTTATATGGGTTGAGGACTTCCTTATGGAACAGTACTGTTCTATATGGGTTGAGGACTTCCTTATGGAACAGTACTGTTCTATATGGGTTGAGGACTTCCTTATGGAACAGTACTGTTCTATATGGGTTGAGGACTTCCTTATGGAACAGTACTGTTCTATATGGGTTGAGGACTTCCTTATGGAACAGTACTGTTTTATATGGGTTGAGGACTTCCTTATGGAACAGTACTGTTCTATATGGGTTGATGACTTCCTTATGGAACAGTACTGTTCTATATGGGTTGATGACTTCCTTATGGAACAGTACTGTTCTATATGGGTTGAGGACTTCCTTATGAAACAGTACTGTTCTATATGGGTTGAGGACTTCCTTATGGAACAGTACTGTTCTATATGGGTTGATGACTTCCTTATGAAACAGTACTGTTCTATATGGGTTGAGGACTTCCTTATGGAACAGTACTGTTCTATATGGGTTGATGACTTCCTTATGGAACAGTACTGTTCTATATGGGTTGAGGACTTCCTTATGGAACAGTAGCCTAATTAGTTGCTGCCTGGCTGGTTCCTGAGAAAAGGAGCAAAAACATGAGTTCATATGCAGGAGTAAAGGTGAGGTAATCTGTAGGAGTAAAGGTGAGGTAATCTGTAGGAGTAAAGGTGAGGTAATCTGTAGGAGTAAAGGTGGGGTAATCTGCAGGAGTGAAGGTGAGGTAATCTGCAGGAGTGAAGGTGGGGTAATCTGCAGGAGTGAAGGTGGGGTAATCTGCAGGAGTGAAGGTGGGGTAATCTGCAGGAGTGAAGGTGAGGTAATCTGCAGGAGTGAAGGTGAGGTAATCTGCAGGAGTGAAGGTGAGGTAATCTGCAGGAGTGAAGGTGGGGTAATCTGCAGGAGTGAAGGTGAGGTAATCTGCAGGAGTAAAGGCGAGGTAATCTGCAGGAGTGAAGGTGAGGTAATCTGCAGGAGTGAAGGTGGGGTAATCTGCAGGAGTAAAGGTGAGGCAATCTGCAGGAGTGAAGGTGGGGTAATCTGCAGGAGTAAAGGTGGGGTAATCTGCAGGAGTAAAGGTGGGGTAATCTGCAGGAGTAAAGGTGGGGTAATCTGCAGGAGGTAATCTGCAGGAGTGAAGGTGAGGTAATCTGCAGGAGTGAAGGTGAGGTAATCTGCAGGAGTGAAGGTGGGGTAATCTGCAGGAGTAAAGGTGGGGTAATCTGCAGGAGTGAAGGTGGGGTAATCTGCAGGAGTGAAGGTGGGGTAATCTGCAGGAGTGAAGGTGGGGTAATCTGCAGGAGTAAAGGTGAGGTAATCTGCAGGAGTAAAGGTGGGGTAATCTGCAGGAGTAAAGGTGAGGTAATCTGCAGGAGGGAAGGTGAGGTAATCTGCAGGAGGGAGGGTGAGGTAATCTGCAGGAGGGTGGGTGAGGTAATCTGCAGGAGGGAAGGTGAGGTAATCTGCAGGAGTGAAGGTGAGGTAATCTGCAGGAGTGAAGGTGAGGTAATCTGTAGAAATTAGTTAATCTTCCAAAATGAAGACAACATGCTATGCAGACATAATTATTATGATGTACATTTTACATTTGTCATTTAGCAGACGCTCTTATCCAGAGCGATTTACAGTAGTGAGTGCATTCATTTCATTTCAGACATTTTTCCCCCCCCGTACTGGTCCCCCGTGGGAATCGAACCCACAACCCTGGCATTGCAAACACCATGCTCTACCAACTGAGCCACATGGGACCGTAGAAGAATGACTTCCATGCAGTTGTCAGCAGCAGGCGACAGAGATATCCACTGCCTCTGATAGTTGGGTTACTGCCAGACTGAGCAAAACGTACTGTGTTAAGTCATGTAATGGTTAAGTAGGCGATTGAATCACCGAGACTTATGATAAATAATTGATTATAAATCATTTAGATGGCTACATACCTCCAGTCAGCCCACGGCCCACCTTGTGTATTCAGGAGTTCAGCAACAGTCTTCTAACGGCTTCATGAAACCCAGTCCCCTCATCTGCAGGTAGCTGAATCCCTCAGCTGACAAGGTACAAATCTGTCGTTCTGTCCCTGAACAAGGCAGTTAACCCACTGTTCCCTGGTAGGCCGTCATTGTAAATAAGAATTTGTTCTTAACTGACTTGCCTAGCTAAATAAAAGTAAAATAAAAAAAATCTGACTCCATACTAGAAATAAAAAATGTAACAATTAGCTGATTGCCAATGTCAGGCTGTTGTCTATAGTTGTATTTGGCATATTCAATAAGAAACATTTACAAGTATTTGTTAAATATATCTAGCTAGATTGTAAAGTGGCTAATTAAAGTAGCCTTTTTACTGTTATATTGCTAGCTGATTCAGAATCAATATTATCTATCTATCCTATAGCTCATCAGCGCCCTGATTCTGACCCAAGTTAAGTGCTCGTTAATGGAAAGTAATTCCCTTTTTATGCGCTGTAATCTCTATGCGTATTCTAACCTTTGAATTTAAGCCTGAGAATAACATGCTATTCACCTGCTATTAGTTCTGGTGGAGATGTAAGAAAGGAAGGCGTGGCGGAGGTGCGTCTACAGATAAGCCATATTCGGATGTAATTCCACCACCTTTACGTGCGAGGAAACCATGAATAAGGTCAAGCGAACCTGCCGGTCCCTAGTGGAAAAATTAATCTACTTTTATTTTTTCCCGATTTTACAAAAACATCGATCTCCATGCACTTTAAATAGATACGGGCTGTTAATAAGAGCTGGGTAAACGAGTCGTCTGTTTGGAGAAGGGGATTGTAAACACACAGCAGTTGTTTTTAGATGATTTGTCCTGATGATCCCTGGAGACGAATGTGAAACCAGCCGTATGGAAGTAAATTGAAAACCGTATCAACGTGACATGTATTGTGGCTCCTTTCCCACTGTAAAATAGGCTATAAATAGCTGTGTCGTTATTCAGAATTGTGAGTGCCCTCATAATTCGCATGGATGAAATTTGGACACCCAAGCTATCGGCTTCTGTAGGGCTGAATCTGCCGAGTTGATGTATGCCCCTTTAAAATGTTTTAATTGTAGCCTTTTTATTTAATTTTACAATTTGTATCATGTTAAATATTAGCCACTATCGAGAGCCCACCGTCAGTAATACTCACATTTATAACTATTTATTTTAGTTCTAGTTTTCTTCAATTTGTTGCTTAACATTTTGGATCAGTCCGTTCAGTTCACCTTTCTCTCCTCCGTCACATCTGTGTAAGTTGTTCCTGAAGAGTCGCCAGCGTGGGGATCATATCCAGCTCACGCTATTTAAATCATTATGAGACTGGGTCATGGTTCAACACGACTGGACCGTTGTCATACAGGTCCATGATTACTGACAATTGGGTTAGATTTATAGGACCCCCCCCCCCTGTACACTCCCTCATGGATTGAACTTGAATATGACAACTTTCAGATGACTCAAACCACCATTTTTTTTATTCATCAACATATTTTTGTGTGTATAAAGCTCTCCAAACCATTTTTTTCCTCAGGATTCATACGTACTTTCCTAACCCTAAAATGTGCCTAAATAATCGACAAGATCAGAGTGTTTTTAAATCTACCAGTTGGTGCTGAAACAGAGGCGAATACCCGTAGATGGCTTCCTTTCATTGATCCCTATTTTCTGAACCCGTTCTCTCAATGTATTCTAGTCTGTCATCAAAATGTATAATTAATGTTTTAAAGGGATGGCTTAAGATAAATGTACTGAAAACCTTATTGAATGAAAACTACATCTGTTGGCCAGCAAGTGGGAGGGTTTTAAACTGTTGAATTACATTTATTCAGTGTGCCCAAGGGAACCAGGCCTGTAAAGCCCGTTAGGCGTGCGTAAGAAAGTCCATCATTTCCTAAGTCTGAATCGTGCCTGGTGGAACGTTAGAATTTCAACATTTTGAATTGACCAATAAGGTTCCATATAGAACCTTCTACTTTGCAACAGCAGAGGTTTGTATGAACCGTGCGGTCGGTTTCCCACGCCGACCTCATCCTGCGATATCATGAAACAGCATCGTGAATATGGATATAAATGTCAATGCAGAACAGCTGAAACATATGAAAAGATGTCTGGTTAGCTGTCATTTCAGAGTGACATGACTGTTAGCTTTTGTTAGCTGTTGTTGGCTAAAATCCCCATTACACTCTGGGGTAAGGATAGATCCCTCTAGGTTCTCTGCGTTAATATACACTACCATTCAAAAGTTTGGGGTCACTTACAAAATGTCCATGTTTTTGAAAGAAAAGCAAAATTTTCTTTGTCCATTAAAATAACATCAAATTAAATAGTACCCGCAAAACCCCAGTCTCAACGTCAACAGTGAAGAGGCGACTCCGGGATGCTGGACTTCTAGGCAGAGTTGCAAAGAAAAAGACATATCTCAGACTGGCCAATAAAAATAAAATATTAAAATGAGCAAAAGAACACAGACACTGGACAGAGGAACTCTGGAGTCGCCTCTTCACTGTTGACGTTGAGACTGGTGTTTTGTGGGTACTATTTAATGAAGCTGCCAGTTGAGGACTTGTGAGGCGTTTCTCAAACTAGACACTAATGTACTTGTCCTCTTGCTCAGTTGTGCACCGGGGCCTCCCACTCTTTCTATTCTGGTTAGAGCCAGTTTGCGCTTTTCTGTGAAGGGAGTAGTACACAGCGTTGTACGAGATATTCAGTTTCTTGGCAATTTCTCGCATGGAATAGTCTTCATTTCTCAGAACAAGTATAAACTGATGAGTTTCAGAAGGAAAGTCTTTGTTTCTGGCCATTTTGAGCCTGTAATCAAACCCACAAATGCTGATGCTCCAGATACTCAACTAGTCTAAAGAAGGCCAGTTTTATTGCTTCTTTAATCAGAACAACAGTTTCCAGCTGTGCTAACATAATTGCAAAAGTATTTTCTAATGATCAATTAACCTTTTCAAGATAAACTTGGATTAGCTAACACAATGTGCCATTGGAACACAGGAGTGATGGTTGCTGATAATGGGCCTCTGTAGACATTCCATTTAAAATCAGCCGTTTCCAGCTACAATAGTCATTTACAACATTAACAATGTCTACACTGTATTTCTGATCAATTTTATGTTATTTTAATGGACAAAAAATTTGCTTTTCTTTCAAAAACAAGGACACTTCTAACTGACCCCAAACTTTTGAACTGTAGTATATATTGATATATTATTTTACATAATATAATAATAATCAAAAAGTTGAATATAGAACCCCAAAGAACCCTTTTTAAGAGTGTAGACTCTCATTTAATGTGTGTGTGTGACAGCGAGAGAGGGAGAGCTGTGTATGTATGTGTGTGTGTGTGTGTGTGTGTGTGTGTGTGTGTGTGTGTGTGTGTGTGTGTGTGTGTGTGTGTGTGTGTGTGTGTGTGTGTGTGTGTGTGTGTGTGGACTGTAGAATTAGATTCCTGGAGAGGTAAGGGCACCGAGTTTTACTGCTAACCTGATTTACAACGCTTATCATTACACACACTTTATTATAAGAGAAAATATGTTTGTCAGTGTCCCAAACGGTACCCTATTCCCTATATAGTGCACTACTATTGCCAGGAGCTCTGGTCTATGTAGGGAATAGGGTGCGGTTTGGGACGCAACCAGAGGTTAAAAGAGGGGCCTACACAACATGACCGTGTGTTTTCATTTCAGCAGTAAGTATCTCCTTTCATCTCCTTTCAGTTGGA